>NC_068314.1:22254166-22587082 GCF_025860055.1 Xyrauchen texanus | reverse complement strand
AATATAAGATTGTCAGAGCAGTGGCCTATTGAATAGCATCCATGTTCTGACATGTTGAGCTTGATGCTCATGTGGACGGTGTGAGTTCAAGTCTGGCGTGTAACATTTCTCGTTTCCCCTTATTTATTCTATCATCTCCATTCTATGGCTTAAAAATGAAGTAACTGAATGGCTGTGTGTGTGATGTTTGTGTGTTTATGGATATTTTTTGTTTTAGGCCAGCAGCATCTCACTGTGCAGACTGTTCCAGGTGGGGGTCTACAGCTGGGCAGTACCCAAACGCAGACCATGCAGGTGGAGCAAGCACAGACACTCGCATTGGAATTGCAGAGTCAGCCAGGAGAGAAAAAACGGCGCATGGCCTGCACCTGCCCGAACTGCAAAGATGCAGAAAAGAGGTAGGAAGTTTTAAAGGCATAGTTCACCCAAAAATGAAAATAATCTTATAATTTACTCACCCCCATGACATCCGAGATGTGTATGACTTTTTGCCTTCTCCAGAACACAAATTAAGATTTTTAGAAGAATATCTCTGCTCTGTAGGTCCATACAATGCAAGTGAATGGTGGTCTGAACTCAGAATGTCCAAATATCACGTAAAGGCATCATACAAGTAATCCATACAACTCCAGTGGTTTAATCAGTGTTTTCTGAAGTGATCCAAATGCTTATAACTCCTTTTTCACTGGACATCTTGCCATTGCAGTCTCTATGCACAATCATGATTTTAAGCTCGGTTACACTTCCTAGTGCTTGATGCATGCGCAGAGCGCTAGATGGCATTATAGAGCATTTCCAGAACCCAAACAAAAGAATTAGAAGGGTCGGGATGTATTTCCGTATCCTTTCAACAAAGTCTCTTTTTCAAGATAAGTCAGTCCACTCTGCGGCTATTTTTGGAATGTTAATTCGGCCAGTTTTGTCTGCTATTATTTTATGAAAACAAGTGGCATGAAAGTGCAGCTCCTATGTACTTGAATAGGGAAAGATGGAAATCTCTGAAAAGGTTGGCCAAGATTACGATAAAAGAACATGTGAAAAATAAGAAGTAAAATCTGTCAACACTGTGTGGCAGAGTGAGCAAGAGATGGACACAGTGGTTTTGGAGTCAGGCTTTGGAGAGATATTCATTTAAAATAATAAACAACAGAAAAGGGGAAATAAAGTGTCCAATGGGGAAAGTGTCCAAAAAAAGAGTTGTAAGTTCTTCATGGTGGAAAGTGATATGTGAAGGAAGATAGTGAAGACAGGGGAAGGTCCAGGTGATAGTAGGAGGTGTCCCGGCGGCTGCAACGGGCTCCCTTCACTCGAGCGTCCCTGGGCTTCCCTGGGTGTCAGCACTTGAGTGGAATAGCAGCCCAGCATTCTGGATAGTCAACCGTGACACGTGCTCCAATTCATAGTGTCGCATCTAACTTGCGCCGTGGTTCCAGGTGCGGGTCCGGCAACACATCTAACTTCCTCCCCACTCTGTTCCTGGACCTCTGAAGACGCTAGCAGGTAGAGAGGTGCGCTCAGAGTTTAAAGGCAATGGTGATGAAGCTCTTCATTGGGTTCAGGTGAGCCCCATCACAAGTCGCCAAATGGGAGAAAGTCACCATCGGGCAACGATGATCCACAGGAGGGGGATGTCGTTCCATTACAATTGGTATAATAAATTGCGTCTTTATTAATGATTACGCTAAAAAACACAATTGTACCATCTTTGTATAGCTAATGTGTGTTTATGTGTGTTCTCGAGTTGATTGACAGGCAATTTCTGTAAAAGGTGATTGGCTATTTTACCTGCAAGCGGGACTTTCTTTCTACATCCGTTGACCGCTGGGAGTTCCAATTTTTTCACATTCATTTTAATAGAAGTGGCCCATCACTGCTAAATAGTCTCTGTTTTGACAAACTGGAAATGTTCATGGAACAGTGACTTCACTTGACTTCACCAACGATCAGTCCTTGAAAGTTTACAGTTGAAGTCAGAAGTTTACATACAACTTAGTCAAATACATTTAAACTCAGTTTTTCACTATTCCTGAAATGTAATCGTAGAAATCATTCCCTGTCTTAAATCAGTTAGGATCACTACTTTATTTTAAAGGGGTCATATAATGCCATTTTTGTACAAGTTAATATGAATCTTTAGGGTCTAAATGAAAACTTTGTAATGTACTTTTATTAAAAATTCTCATTAGTATTTTAAGAAAACACTAATTTTACCTGCTCAAAAACAGCTCTGTTTTCATCATGCCGTTTCAGAGCATATGACTTTAAATGATAATGAGCTTTGGTCACCCCGCCCCTCCGTTCTGGAGGTATTCTCCGTATAACTGTTTTTTTGACATTACTTCTTAATCAGTAACATACAAGTAAACCATGTGTAACTTAGTGTTACCATGTTAACTGTAACACCTGCGTACACAGTTTTTAATAACACAATAACCATAATGTGTTGTTCATTATAAACGTGGGATTATGAATTATATTGAGAACGTTGTAACGTTATGGAAAACATGCCGTAATGTACCCTGAGTGTAAACATTAGCCACATTCATTGTGAAGCGTGCAAGCGATTTGCAAAGATTAATATAAAGGTTAATAAAACGTTACACTTACTTCTTCTGGAGGTGCAGAGGGAATATAAATAATTGGTACCGAATCTTTTTTCAGCAGCTTCTTAGCAAAACCAGCTTTATACTGACACTCGTTTTTAAAGCAGTCTGGTGAAAAATGATTCGCGCACACATGAACGCATTGACGTTGCTCGTGGGGAATATTCCCATCGTAAACAAAACTCAGCCACTGCGTCTTCAGCGGTTCAGATTTAGGAACATCAAAATGACTGCTGTGTTCGTTATTACACTGAAGAACAGAACACCACAATCGCTTAGGTGCCATTCTGCTCCAGTGTATCAACATTGATGACGGACTATGATTGACAGCTCGCTCACGAGCGAGGGCGGGTCTGTGTTCAAACACTGCTGTCAATCAACAATCCTGGGAGGGGCGTCCGACCGTGTGACGTCACACGGTCGAACAGCTCGATTTGAGGCAGGGGAAAATATGTAAGGAGATTAAAACAAAAACACTGGATGGATTTTTATCATAATAGGATGGTTGTGTACAGGCACAGCCAACACACATTTCAGTACAATCAACTTGAAAAAGTGCATGTACCATTATATGACCCCTTTAAGAATATGAAATGTCTGAATAATAGTAGAGAGAATTATTATTTCAGCTTTTATTTCTTTCATCACATTCCCAGTGGGTCAGAATTTTACATAAACTTTGTTAGTATTTGGTAGCATTGCTTGGGTCAAACATTTTGTGTAGCCTTCCACAAGCTTCTTGCAATAAGTTGCTGGAATTTTGTCCCATTCCTCCAGACAGAACTAGTCTAACTGAAACAGGTTTGTAGGACTCCTTGCTCGCACATACTTTTTCAGTTCTGCCCACAAATGTTCTATCGGATTGAGGTCAGGGCTTTGTGATGGCCACTCTAATACCTTGATGTTGTTGTCCTTAAGCCATTTTGCCACAACTTTCTTTGGAGGTATGCTTGGTGTCATTTTCCGTTTGGAAGACCCATTTGCGGCCAAGCTTTAACTTCTTGGCTGATGTCTTGAGATGTTGCTTCAATATATTCACATAATTTCCTTCCTCATGATGCCATCTATTTTGAGAAGTGCATCAGTCACTCCTGCAGCAAAGCACCCCCACAACATGATGCTGCCACCCCTGAGCTTCACGGTTGGGATGGTAATATTCGGCTTGCAAGCCTCACCCTTTTTCCTCCAAACAACGATGGTCATTATGGCCAAACTGTTAAATTTTGTTTTATCAGACCAGAGGACATTTCTTAAATTTTGTTGTCAAGATTTCTAGTGAAAAAGTAATAACATTTTGGTCTGTTCTCACTCAAAACCAATTGGATCGCTTCAGAAGACATGGATTAAACCACTTCAGTCTGTATGGATTACCTTTATGCTGCCTTCATGTGCTTTTTGGAGCTTCAGAGTTCTGGTCACCATTCACTTGCATTGTATGGACCTAAAGTGCTGAGATATTCTTCTAAAAATTTTCATTTTTGGGTGAACTATTCCTTTGTCACACACCCAACAAAAAATCAGTTTCAAATGCACTTTCGTAGTGAAGACTAAATCCAGGTATGCTTAAACAAGATTACAAAAGATGACAGATAAAGGTTGATCTATTACTTTGACTAATGATGCAAAGTCTTCATGTTGACATCATGAAAACAATGTTGAAAGCTGTTGTGACATGGTTTTTGTGTGTTGCAGGCCAGGAGAGGTGGGGAAAAGAAAACACATCTGCCACATAGCAGGCTGTGAGAAAACCTTCCGAAAGACATCCCTCCTGCGGGCACATGTCCGGCTGCACACTGGTGAGAGACCGTTTGTGTGCAGCTGGGTCTTCTGCGGAAAACGATTCACACGCAGTGATGAACTGCAACGACATGCCAGGACACACACAGGTACAGAACAAACAAATATACGGTGGCACAAAGACTTAAAGGGCACCTATTATGGCATTTAAAATGTTCCTAATATTGTTTTGGGAGTCTCCAACAACAGTTTTACATGCATGCAATGACAAAAACCACTTTTGTTGTCTTATAATATGCATTTATGTTTACCTGATTTGCTCACCAACTCCCAAATGATTCGTTCAACGACTCATTTTTCCAAACCCCTCCTTTGCGTGACGCTAATCTGCGGTGATTGGTCAGATGACCCAGTCAGTTGTGATTGGTATAATCTGTGCAGAGATTGTCAGAAACGGAACGGCCATCACCGCTTTGTAGTAAAAAAATCAAAATCAGAGAAGGAATTTGAGTTGATTTATGTTAGCGATCATAGCCCAAAGTTCAGTGGTAAACACCCAATCAGTTATTGTTTGCGTTAGCCCAACGCATAAACATATTGGTAAAGCACTGCATTACTACAAGTTATTGCTCTATTCTTTATGACAACTCCAATAACATCGACAAACATTTCACATATTTCAAAAAAATTGACATTGGAGACCTAGAAGCTGCGCTGAGCGTAACTTACACAACTCACACAAATACTTATTAAGCATGCTAAAAAACACATAAAAGCTACAATTATTAATAATACTTACAGGTTGTGATTCGGAGGTGGAAGCTAATCCAAATAAACTTGGTACTGAATCTTCCTTCAGTATCACCTGGCTCGCGAATCCACACTTGAAAGCATTCATGTTCGTAACGCAATCGTCATTAAAATGACGCGAACACAGCACAAGGTTCGGGCTGTACTTGTGTGGTATAGTTGTAAATATAAACTCTAGTCACTGATTCTTCACATGCTCGTCCCTGGGCAGTGAAAAAATTTTCGCTTTTGATATGCACAGCGTCTTGTTGTCGACATGATGTTTTCAAGTTTTCCCTGGTGTCTGCGATGCAATGAGTGGGCGCGGCCAATTTCAGAATTTTTCGTCTTGACGTTTCAACGAAAAGGAAAATGACTCGTTCGAAAAACGATTCATTACATTGACTCAGAGTCGACTCCTACTTTTGAGAGACAATAACTTTTTTTACGGTGAACTTTCATATATAAAACTTTGCAGGATGTTTTTGTTCACTTAAATCTATGTTACACACTACATGAAAGGTAATTTTCAAAATTCCATAATAGGTGCCCTTTAAGTAACATTTAAAGTCCGATCTTTTCTCAGAACTAACTTCACTTTTCTGAATGTAACCACAGGTGTTGTTCATCACCTTAATTAACACTTGTGTGTGTTTGTATCTGTTTTCAGGAGACAAACGCTTTGAGTGCAATAAGTGTCAGAAACGTTTCATGCGGAGTGACCACCTCACAAAGCATTACAAAACACACATCAACACAAAGGCCCTGTGAACAGCTCCTTTTACATGGTTTCAAGAACTTTGGGTGGAAAATGCTCTTCCCAGGGGTTTGAAAGTAGGGAGAAAACAAAAAGGTCTACCCCCTTTCATGTGTACGATATTCCCCTGGAAAGTCACCTGTTAATACCAGCTGTTTCAGACTACACTCCTGCTGTCCCCTTTTTTAACTTATCCTCATTGTCAGAGGAGGGCTGGCCAGCTGCACAAGTGTGGCCCTTACCTGAGATGCAAAGAACACATGGATACCAGTTTTGTCTGGTTGATTTCTCCATACGCAGTGGAAAGGAAGTCTATCTCCGTTTGAACTATAGCATCAACAAACACTCCAGCCAAAAAAGATTCTTTCCCCTCTCATTTCCAATTTTTCACATGTATGTTTTTGGTTATTTTAGCTATCATGCCCCCTCAGTGTTTCCTGGCTATTATTGTGTAAATGTTTGTTTTCATACATACAAACATACATTTTAACATACTTTGGCAAATTTGTATTCAAAAGTAACTCCGTGGACAAACTCTTTAAACCATTTGAAGTAATTTAAGTTGTTGAATTACTTTTATGGCTGATTTATACTTTTAAACAGAAACTTGAAAATTATTAAACTTGATTCCTATAACCATGGTTGATTGGATTTTAATATTAGTGGAGGTTAAGATTTTTGTTTAGGCTTTTGCGTACTTCTCCTTGGTTTGACAATTGCGTTGTGTACAGAGGTGGTAAGGTAAATATCATGGGACTTGCTACAGGTGTAAGGGTGGTAACCTCCTTTTTATCACATTTGAAATAAGGAATAATTTATAATTGAAAACATGGCTGTTTGTTAAGATTGCTTAAGTATCCATGCAAAAATGTAGATAAACCAGAACTCATGTTTGTTTTCTGAATTCATGAAATGGGAAAACAGTTCTGTGGTGATATCGGTCTGATCGATTCTGGTTGTGAATATATAAACGTTTTTATTTCAACTTATGTGCAGTTAAACCCGCTACAAACTAATGGTTTGTGAAATAAAGTCATTCCATTTAAGGTAAACTAAGTTTTTGCCCAAGCTCTCTAAAAGAGGCCTTAATAGGAAGAAAAAAAAATGTCTGTGCTCCTGTATGTTTGTATAGTATCTAAATTCATACTGTTGTATTTGGGCATAAAATGTAGGATAATTGTTACACAAATGTGTATTGGCTTGTGCTGCCGATCATGAACGATGTGGACTGTGTACAGTGTAAATGAGAAGGAAAAAAGCATTGTATAGTTTCATTCCTATAATGTGCAAGACTAATAGATTACCCTTTTTATTGACTAAAAGGTGCCTTAGTCTGCAGCACCCTGTATTTAAAGAGATTTGTCTGTATTTGTAGAACTGCTTTATTTTTGGTCTAACTTATTAAGTGTTAAGGAATTTCAATTTATGTGCACTGACCAAATTCAGGGGTTTCACTGAGTGGATAAGTTAATTATTTGGTTTATATACCTTTTGATTTGACTGATTTAAGAGTCCTTTTATCTTGTTATATCCCACCTGTAAGGAGCCCTGTCTTTGAACATTGGTAGGTAACCCTGTGTTGTATAACTTGTATTAAGGAGCTTAGACCAGAGAACTTGCTATCTTTTTCTACAGTCAGACCACCTCTCCACCTCACCTAATAAAGCATAACACAACATGTTCCGAGTTTCTCTGTGTTTTGAAGGTGAACATGATAGCTATATTTAAAGTGATAGTTAACCCACAATTAAATCTGTCATAATTGTCTCACCATGATAGTTAACGTATAAATAAAGAATCTGTCAGTTATCTCACCTTCATGGCATTATAAACCTCTATACCTTACTTGGAACACAAAAGATGTTTAGCAAAATGGCCACTGCTCTTTTACTAACAATGAAAGCAAGTGGAGACTACGGCTTTCAAACTCTGAAAAGTACCATACAAGTAGTCCATTTAGCAATAGCCTTGCATGATAAACATCACTTTGTGTGAGATGATAAAAGTTTAAGTCATCATTCACTAAAAACTTTACCTCTTGTCTTTGAATATGATCTCACAGATCATATTCAAACCTGATGCCTCACCAGACATTGTACACAGTTAAGTTCAACTGCAAATAATGGGACAGATGTTAAAGTTTTCAGTGAATAATGACTTACAACTTTTTTTTCCTCACACAAAGAGATTGCTTTAGAAGACTTTGAAGTCATATGGACTACTTGAGAGGCCAAGTCCCCATCCACTTTTGTGGTAAGGAAAAGAGAAGCTTTGATATTCTGCTAAATTTATAATTTTAGGTTCCACGGATGAAAATCAAAAGGATTTGCAGCAATATGATGATGAGATTATTATTATTTTTAGTTAACGATTCCTAAATTGTACGACGTTGCCAGGGGACTTTTATTTTAAATAGGACTTTCGCAGTCGTCATGATCCCTCACAGTGAGTCGCTTCACAGTCTGTGCTGATTAAACAATGCATGGAGAATAAAAACATTCAAGGACAGAGCCTTGTCAAATGTATTACTACAAAAGTATTAGCAGAAACGTGCGGACTCGTCATCTTTATGTCAGAGTTTAATACTAATCTTAACTATTATAAGGTCAAAAAAACATCTACTTTATACATCATATTATCAGACTAACCTTTGCAGAAATAAATGTTTTGTCGATACGTTTGAAAATAAATAATTTAAGTTTATACCTAGGGAAATTGTGTATAAAGTTACAGAAAATGAACGTACACATTGTTAAAAGATGTAATCAGGAAATGGCAATGCAATATGAAATTGGCTGTGTCTCAAAACGTGTCTACCAAGACAGCATGTTTAGGCATTAGTCCTGTCAACGCTTTATTTTAAAGCCTAACCATCACATTCTTGTACAAATCAGGATCAGAAATTAACTATGAATTGGCTCCGAAAGACAAAAATGCCTCCGATATTTAAAAATTGAATAAACATGTAACCATATATATTTTATTAACTCTGTTTAGTGAGAGGGTTGCCTCTGCAGACACAGCAGTTAACTGTAGCTGTTAGATATTTGTATTTACTGTCATGTGACATTAGAATAGTTGAATAGAAAATATTTCTAATAGAATAGAAAAGTTGATTTGGATGGAAAATATGACAGTAAACACACACTATATATATATATATATATATATATATATATATATATATATATATATATATATATATATACAGTAAATTCCCTCACAAACGTAAAAAGTTCCCATGAAAATTAGTTCTAGGGGTAAATGTTAAATTTTTATAATAATAAAAATATTGGTACTGACACTAATACAGATTTTTTCAAACCTGTCTGCCCTCAGACTGTATTTCATCACTCAGATGTCAGAGCAATGGACTGAAATACAGGTGTGTTTGGACCATCTGAGCTAATATCAGTGCTCTGTCACACTAATGTAGATAATCAATTTCATGTGTGTCATAATGGCACCATCAGTTCCTGTCTTAACTAGCTGCTATTGAGATCATTTTCACATGCAGTTGTTGCAATAATTAGCGCCTGTTACATAAGGGTGCCCAGGTGTAATACATTATATGATATTCATTTTGGAGGAAAATATTGGAATATGTGTTTGAACAAAAAGTTTGTACACCTCTGTTATTTAAAGTCAACATAAAATCAAAATCAACCCTATTTACTTACAACCATATTTTATTAATAGATGTTTCTGGTCATATTTTGCACAATTAGAGCACATTATTACAACGAAAAAGTTTGTTTTGCTAATCTTTCATTTAAATGTAATTATTTGTTCCACCTCTGAAATGACTTTTGACTGCATTTTTTCTACTAGCTCCAGTCTGGTATTCTGGTACCCACTATTTACAGTCCAATCAATTCTGATTTATAAAATCAAGTTCCTACCTACATTTTTCTTGTCAATTTTCTTGATTCTCTCAGAAATACATCAGATTATGGAAGTAACATGAGTTGCGAATTCTTTATTTGTGTTGAAGTACTATTTTGGTTTCAGTACAAGTTAAGGTCAATCAAATGCATTTGTGGCATATTGTTGATAACCACAAAAATTAATTTCTACTTGTACATCCTTTTCTTTAAGAAAGCAAAAATCTGGTTTATAGTGAGGCACATACAGTATAATGGAAGTGAATGGAGCCAATCCATAAAAGTTAAAATACTCACTTTTTCAAAATTATAGCCTTAAAACGTAAACAAAATTTGCGTAAACATGATTTTATTGTGATAAAATCACTTCATAACATTTTCTGTCTAAAGTAACATCCAATTTTACAACTTCATTGTGTAACGCCGTAAACACTCAAATGACCATAAACAACTTTACAGATCAGATTATAAACAAGTTTTAACAGAACAATTAATGTAAGTGCTTTTAGAAAATTATAAGCTTCACGTTTCTGCTTTAACACCCTCAAAAATAATGGCCCTGTTCACTTCCATTGTAAGTGCTTCACTGTAACCCAAATATTTGCTTATTATCTTTTTCACAATCCTTGTCTTATTCCCCACAGTTTGAGCAATATTGTGTCCTCCCTTCTGATTGGCCGGGGCTTCAGGGCTGAAGCTACCCTGCTGTTGGCTCTCCACTTTAGTGGAGATTTGGTTCTGGTTTCCGAGCTCCAGGCCCCTGACATATACCTGGACATCTTAGCTAATGGATGTAGTGTATTAGCCTGGTTGGTCCATTTTGGTGCAGATTTGGTCTTACAAAGGTATATTTACTTAAGAATTCGAGGTCCTGTTGTGCTTCCTGTGGTGGTTATTTTCTCCGTCACTTATCTAGCTTTCTCCCTCACTGCTTACATCCAAGAAAGCATTTACTTTTGTGTATCAGAGCCTCTGTATGTAGTCTGTCTAGCCTTGATGGTAACCAGGGCAGTTCTGGTTTGGGTCTACCTGCTTGGTTATACCTTTCCCTTTCACAGAACTCAAAGGGACCTCCTTTCCTGTAAAGGTTCCTATACTTATGGCTGAATCCCTTGGTGAGGCGAGGCAAACATGGAGAGCTGGAGAGGACATGCAACGTCTTCCAGCTGCCCCATCGGCTATGTACTAAAGCAGTCACTTTCCAGTTCCACCAGAGCTGGCAGAAATGTCTGAATCGAAGTGATCTGGAGAGATCAGAGAGACAGGACAGACTTTGGCCCAGCCAAAAAAGATATCTGAATGTGGAAAACAACCGGATGTCAGGCTTCTGCAAGTGTTGCAAAAGGCATTTGTTTTACGCTACTACCTATTAGGTGTGTTGAAGTTAGTGGCAAGTATGCTAGCCTTCGAAGAACCCCTACTTCTCAGCGCATTAGTGGGTAACATGGAGACTGTGGGTGCACCACTGAGCCAGGGTGTGTGGTGTGCTGTCGGACTCTTTGCCAGTACCTTTCTAACAGCCCTCCTGAAGAACATCTTTGTTTATTAAGTTTCAAAGGTTGCACTGGAGACTCGGGCTGCTGTGATATCCATCATCTACAGCAAATTTGTTAACGTCAGTGTGTCTGCTCTGGCACGCTTCAACATGGGTGAGGTGGTCAAATTCATGAGCACAGACACAGGACATCTGGTGAACTTCTTCAACAGCTTCCATGAAGTTTGGAGTCTTCCCTTCAAGTTTGTTCTTGCACTTTACCTAATTTACCTTCAAGTGAATGTCGACTTTTTGGGCAGGGTGGTCGTGGCTCTGCTGCTTGTGCCTTTGAATAAAATCATTGCATTCAGAATTCTTGAAAACAACAAAAATATTCTGGTTCACAAGGATGCAAGAGTGAAGGTGGGACTTCTCCATCTGTAATTTCAATGATCTGTAAAATAAAATTGGTCCCATTATTAAGGGTGCACTCAGTTATTTTCTCCCCATTAAAAAAACTTTACTCCTAAAGAAATTAATTGTAATTATGGCCACTAAAATGAAATGAGAACTCTAGACATACCAGTAACCTTATAAAAGCTGTTTTATTCTACATGGGGCAGGGTCCCCCTCATGGGGGCTGCCATTTTAGAATCACATGACCAGCTGAATACTACACGCTTAATCTCAGTAACCATCTTGTTATTAGAAAGATTTACTCTTGGATTAAACTAATAATGGCTGATTGTGAATACTGAATTTATACAACAGCATCTAACTGAAAAATATTGATTTTGAATGATGCTGAATCCACACCACTAGATGTCACTGTAAGTCCAAGATGACATGATCAAAAAGCTACTGAGTGCACCTATAATATTCTTTTTTTATGTTAAAATACTTTCTCCTATATGCCAGCTGAATGTGCAGAACTAAAAGTAAACCATTCGTAGATTCACTTCTCTGAAATAGTTTGACTTAGTGGCTCTCTGGCCTGAGCAACAAACATTACTTTGTTTGTTTAAAAGCATCATATTGGCTCAACCAGTGCCGTGAATTTGAGGTGAGCTATCTGTTTGAACAGTTTCAGATGTGGGGAGTCTTTCAGCAATAATAAACACATATGATGCTCTTTTGCCTGAATACATAGATCCTGTTTGGAATTTGCATTTTAAAGTATTATAATTGGGAGTAACACTTCTCTTAGAAGATTGCTGAGGTCCGGAAACAAGAGCTACATCATCTGACAGTTCTGATATACCTGGATGCTGTGTGTGTGTGTACACCTGGGCTCATTTCTATCCTCACCTTCATCACATATGTCCTATTGGGAAACAATCTCACCGCTGCAAAGGTGTGCATGCCCCTTTAAATGGTGCAAACAGCCCTGCCAGTACCTCTGTGCTTAAGTGTCTCAATATCTCAGGAATTTAAAATTGCCAAATACTGTTATAAACACTTCCTCCAAGGGATAACTGCCCTACATGTATTGTTTGTTTTGCAGATGTTTAGTACATTGGCTCTTGTGGTGAGGCTTTTTCTAACCCTTAATGCCTTACCCTGGGTGTGTAACAGGACACTGGAGGCTAAGGTGTCTTTGGACCGCATTCAGCGCTTCCTCACACTTCAGTATCCAGGACCAATCCAGACTTAAAGGGATAGTTCACCCAAAAATTAAAATTCTCTCATCATTTACTCATCCACATGCCATCCCAGATGTGTTTGACTTCCTTTCTTTATCAGAACACAAACAAAGATTTTTAGAAGAATATATCAGCTCTGTAGGTCCATACAATGCAAGTGAATGGTGACAAGACCTATGTAGCTCCACAAATTCTAAACGTTATCCATCCCTCATGATATCTTAGATGTGTATGACTTACTTTCTTCTGCTGAACTCAACTTAAGATTTTTGGAAGAATTTCTCAGCTGTGTGGGTCCATACAATGCAAGTGAATGGGTGGTAAACTTTTGAAGATCCAAAAATCAGAATCCAGTGGTTAAATCAATATCTTCAGAAGTGTTTTGATAGGTGTGGGTAATATTTAAGTCCTTTTTACTATAAATTCTACACACTGTGCTCAATCTCCACTTTAATGTTCACTTTCACCTTCTTCTTCTTGTGTTTTTGGTGATTTACATTCTTTATGCATACCACCCCCTACTGGGCAGAGAGAAGAATTTCAATTTACTTAATATATTGATCTGTTTCTCACACACACCTATCATATCACTTCTGAAGATATGGTTTAAATCACTGGAGTCATATAAATTACTTTTATGATGCATTTATTTCCTTTTTGGAGTGTCTACATTTTAGCACCCATTGACTTTGCATTGTGTGGATCTACAGAGCTGAAATAGACTTCTAAAAATCAAAATTTGTGTTCTGCAGAGTAAAGAAAGTCATGCATATCTGGGATGGCATAAGGATGAGTAAATAATGAGAGAATGTTTGGGTGAACTGTCCCTTTAATATAATACTTAACTATTTGAGTTTTACACCTGATAACTGCTATTTTCATTTGCTAAATGAGCAATGTTTTTTAAGGGACTGTCTGAAGTCCTGTCTCTGGTAAAAGCTGTGCCTAAAGACAGCAAGAACAACAGCAATGCATGGTATTAATGCTGAATGACCACACCATTTGTGGCAGTCACATATTATAGTACACCTGAATCATGTAAACAAATCATCATTCTTAGATGGGATAAGCAGAGAGGATGTGAAGGCCAATGAGTTGGAGCCAGTGGTGGAGGTAAAGATGTTTGGGGAGGAACAGAAGCAAATGGTAAAATATTACTGGGCTGTCTACTGCTCCTGTTTGAATTTTTGGAACTATCCCTTTTAGAAATTGTATATTTGTAGGAAATTTTATTAAAATCCCTTGTGCAAGAAGTTTAAGGAAGTGCTAAAATCTACCTTGGCATTTCTCTTTTCTGTCAGGACTGGTAGGTCTGTCTTTGTCTTATGCCCTGCCGATCACGCATCTGCTGTCAGGGCTGCTTTTCAGCTTTGCACAGACAGAGATGCAGCTGGAGAGTATAGAGCATACCGAGGAGATCTCCACCAACATCCCACTGAAAACACTGATCCAGGACCAGTTGTGTTTTGTAATGTTTTTGGAAACCAGGGGTTCCCAACCTTTACATTTACATTTATTCATTTGTCAGATGCTTTTATCAAAAGCGATTTTTAAAAGAGGACTCATCATAAGCGATTCATCTTGAGGAGATAGCAGTACAAAAAGTTCTGCATTAAAACGTTTCACTTGCATCAGAATCGTAATATCCAAGACAGATTAGAATGCAGCAAGTATATATATATATATATATATAAACTCACGTCCTCTTACTTTCAACTGCTTTTATTTTCAGCAAACTTAAGCTGTGTAAATATTTGTATGAACATAAAAAGATTCAACAACTAAGACATTAAAATCCAGGCTCTTCGCTGGCCATGGCAGAACACTGACATTCCTGTCTTGCAGGAAATCATGCACAGAACAAGCAGTATGGCTAGTTGCATTGTCATGCTGGAGGGTCATGTCAGGATGAGCCTTCAGGAAGGGTACCGCATGAGGGAGGAGAATGTCTTCCCTGTAATGCACAGCGTTGAAATTGCCTGCAATGATAACAAGCTCAGTACGATGATGCTGTGACACTCATTCCTTCGACGATAAACGTGAGTCCGAACATCACCCCTGGTGAGACAAAACCGTGACTCGTCAGTGAAGAGCACTTTTTGCCAGTCATGTCTGGTCTAGCGACGTTGTTGCCAGTGATGTCTGGTAAGGACCTGCCTTACAACAGGCCTACAAGCCCTCAGTCCAGCCTCTCTCAGCTTATTGCAGACAGTCTGATTACTGATGGAGGGATTGTGCGTTCCTGATATAACTCGGGCAGTTGTTGTTGCCATCCTGTACCTGTCCCGCAGGTGTGATATTCAGATGTACCGATCCTGTGCGGGTGTTGTTACACGTGTTCTGCCACTTCGAGGATGATCAGCTGTCCTTTCTGTCTCCCTGTAGCGCTGTCTTGTCCATACGGACATTGCAAATTATTGCCCTGGCCACATCTGCAGTCCTCATGTCTCCATGCAGCATGCCTAAGGCACATTCACACAGATGAGCAGGGGCCCTGGGCATATATCTTTTGGTGTATTTCAGAGTCAGTAGAAAGGTCTCTTTAGTGTCCTACGTTTTTATAACTGCCAACCATCTGTAAGCTGTTAGTGTCTTAACGACCATTCCACAGGTGCATGTTCATTAATTGTTTATGGTTCATTGAACAAGCATGGAAAACATTGTTTACACCCTTTACAATAAAGATCTTTTAAGTATTTGGATTTAAAAAATATATATAATTAAAACACAGAGTCCTGAAAAAGGGACATTTCTTTTTTGCTGAGTTTATATGTAGTGTTCAAATTCAGGATTAATTTATTTATATGGATTAGAAATTCTCTATAAAAAATACTAAAACTGTCACTGACATCTTTTTAATTCCCTTTTCTCCCAATTTGGAATGCCCAATTCCCACTACTTAGTAGGTCCTCGTGGTGGCGCGGTTACTCACCTCAATCCGGGTGGCAGAGGACAAGTCTCAGTTGCCTCCGCTTCTGAAACCGTCAATCCACGCATTTTATCACGGGGGTCGTTGTGCATGACACAGCGGAGACTCACAGAATGTGGAGGCTCATGCTAATCTCTGCGATCCACGCACAAATTACCACGTGCCCCATTGAGAGCGAGAACCCATAATCGGGACCACGAGGAGGTAACCCTGTACTCTGCAGTTGGTTTGACATCTTTAGTTCAAAAGTTCCCTGAGTTTAATGGATTTATATGGATTAAATATTCTAAATAAAAAAATACCAAATAAAACTCCCAAAAATAAGCCTTGTGCTAGCTATGTAAGGAATAATATTTTGAGTTTACTGAAGTGGATTTGACATCTTTAGCTCAAATGGTCCCTGAGTTTAATTGATTTAGAGTATTACAAACATTTAAAGTTCTACAATTATTTTAAAATGTATAAAACTGTCCCCAAACAGTCTTGTGCTCTGAATGGGCTATTTTTCGGAGCATTTCACTATTAGTGTGATGCTATAACATCATATGGTTAAATTGTTGAACTGATTTATAAGTATTGTTATTATTCCGTTTATTTTTTACACCTTGTGCTGTGCTATGGACAGTTGTTTATGTGTTTCTAAGTTGGTTTGGGCTCAAAATGTAAAATGCTTAAAGTGTTTAATAGTTATGAAACTGAATGTCAAAACTAACTTTACCAGAGTCGCGTCATGCGTCAAAACTAAATTGCTCTTATTAATTAATGAAGCTGTCTGCGCTCAAAGATTCCATGATGTTGTTATGTACCTTTTGGCTATGTTCACAGTGCTGTAGAGTGTGGCCCAGATCAGATGTTTTGCTTAAATCTTATTTGTTTTGTTAGGTTGTTCACATGACATTTTATATGTAGACCATATCAGACACTGGTCTGGACAACCGACACTCCTTAACAGACCTGCATGCTCCGGCATGTTCAATATTATATTATGAATAATTAATTACATTATAATAAAAAAATGTATTATCCGTTTTTTAGACAGCTGGTACACATGCCTATCTGATAATATGCTGCAAGTGATGGAGAAAGACCATTGATGGTTAAAGTATTTTTTATGTAGGCCTAGTCATTTTTGTTTTCGTATGGTGAAATTAAAGTTATCATCGAAGTTCAAGTGCTAACTTGCTAAGAAGCTAGTGGTCGTGTTATTGTTTTGGTCAGTTTGTGTCGTGTTTAAGATGATTTCACGGCAGTAGAGGTGGCGCAACTATGACGATCAGCCTATAATCCCACCCACATTGAGGTGGCACTAAACTGCAATGGAAATGCAAGCAAGAAAAGTAAAGCGAGTAGAGTTGAGGCGAGTCGAACCATAACGTGCAGTGGAAAAGTGCCATGGGGGCCGATCGGGGGGGACAGGCCATCAGGAGAACTGAGCAGGCCGGTGGGTCTTCCGCGAAATGGGCCAAATGGGCCGCGATAAGCTAAAATGAGCCGCAACATTATGCAAAAAGTACCACAAAACGGCTACGCGATATGCAGAAAAGCATCTGCCAAATGCATAAATGTAAATTATGTAAATGAATAGGATTGATGTCAAAAAGTCATGGCACACACTGTACTTTCAACAAAACATTTATTCAGACATTGCTCATTATTGTACAGTGCTTCCGGACAGTATTCATAGCCCTTCACTTTTTCTACATTTTGTTATGTTACAGCCTTATTCCAAAATGTAGTAAATTCATTATTTACCTCAAAATTTGAATAACAATACCCCATAATGACAACGTGAAAGAAGTTTGTTTGAAATCTTTGCAAGTATTCACAGCCTTTGCTCAAAACTGTGTTGAAGCACCTTTGGCACCAATTACAGCCTCAAGTTTTTTTTTTTTTTGTATGATGCTACAAGCTTGGCACACCTATTTTTGGACAGTTTCTCCCATTCTTCTTTGCAGGACCTCTCAAGATCCATCAGGTTGGATGGGGATCATCGGTGCACAGCCATTTTCAGATGTTCAATCGGGTTCAAATATGGGCTCTGGCTGGGCCACTCAAGAGCATTCACAGAGTTGTCACGTAGCCACTCCTTTGTTATCTTGGCTGTGTGCTTAGGGTAGTTGTACTGTTGGAAGATGAACCTTCGCCCCAGTCTGAGGTCCAGAGTGCTCTGGAGCAGGTTTTCATCAAGTATGTCTCTGTACATTGCTGCATTCATCTTTCCCTCGATCCTGACTAGTCTCCCAGTTCATGCCGCTGAAAAACATCCCCACAGCATGATGCTGCCACCACCATGCTTCACTGTAGGGATGGTATTGGCCAGGTGATGAGTGGTTTCCTCCAGACATGACGCTTGCCATTCAGGCCAAAGCGTTCAATCTTTGTTTCATCAGACCAGAGAATTTAGTTTCTCATGGTCTGAGAGTCCTTCAGGTGCCTTTTGGCAAACTCCAGGCGGGCAGTCATGTGCCTTTTACTGAGGAGTGACTTCCATCTGGCCACTCTACATACAGGCCTGATTGGTGGAGTGCTGCAGAGAAGGTTGTTCTTCTGGAAGGTTCTCCTCTCTCCACAGAGAAATGCTGGAGCTCTGTCCGAGTGACCATCGGGTTCTTGGTCACCTCCCTGACTAAGGCCCTTCTCCCCCAATCGGTCAGTTTGGCCGGGCGGCCAGCTCTAGCTCAGAGTCCTGGTGGAAGAAATGTTTCTTCCAGACAATTCCTTGGACTTCATGGCTTGCTCTGACATGCACTGTTAACTGTGGTACCTTATATAGACAGGTGTGTGCCTTTCCAAATCATGTCCAGTCAACTGAATTTACCACAGATGGACTCCAATCAAGTTGTAGAAACATCTCAAGGATGATCAGTGGAAACAGGATGCACCTGAGCTCAATTTTGAGTGTCATGGCAAAGACTGTGAATACTTATGTACATGTGATTTTTTCATTTTTTGATAAATTTGCAAAGATTTCAAACAAACTTCTTTCATATTGTCATTATGGGGTATTGTTTATAGAATTTTGAGGAAAATAATTAATTTAATCCATTTTGGAATAAGGCTGTAACATAACAAAATGTGGAAAAAGTGAAGCGCTGTGAATTCTTTCTGGATGCACTGTATGTACACACTTTACAGCCAACCGAAAATACGTAATGAAAGCTTGTACAGAAAAAAATTATATACAATAGCAAAATTCAGGAACTACAATATGTACAAGAAAAAATTAAATATGATGCAAGTTCATCAACCTCATGGGTCTTCCAATCTCTCCTCTCTGTCTGGCCACAACATTTCCTCTACATCACATCTGATATCCTCCCTTGCAATGCAACGAGGGAAAAATCGTTTGGCATGACGCAGCAACCCCCTACAACTACCTGCTGTGATATCCTCACAAGCAGCATCCATTGCAAACAATAAGGACAAAGAACTCTTCAATGGGATTTTGGAATGAGCTGTATGGTGGGAGAAACTCCATCAAAAAACATGTGTAGGAAACAAACCATTCCATGACTGTATTTGGACAATGGAAACTTACGTTGTCCCAAACTATAACATACGTTGGCAAGTCATTTCTTGCCAACCCCCTCTCATTCTCAGGAAATTGAGGAGATGTTGTGTGTTATAGGGCCCAATGATGGGAATGTGGTACACCATTCCCACAACGTTCCCTCCAGGCTGGCCTGGCACATCAACAGTGGCTCGATTATCAATAATATTATGGCCACGTTGTCAACATGCACAACAATGTGTGGGGATTCACCTCCAGTTCCATCACTCTCTATAAAAGATAGTGTAGCAATCTAGCAATTAGGATATAATTTACAGTAGATATTGTAAATCATACAGTTACACATATCCCACATTGTGTAGCATATTCTGCTTATACAGGTTGTACTTGTCAATACTGAAAGACAAGATTACAGCACTGTGTAGTGTACAATGATGAATTCTTACCTGTACATACATTGCTCTAAATTGTGAAGAAATTGAATTGTTCCTCATCTAGCTTAATTCTATCCGTCTGACAACTATTACAACAATGCCACATAACTATTATGTATCTAATATATGTGTGACAGGTTATTGTGATTGTTGTTTGTTCTATTTAGCATGTAGGGATTTACACATTGAACACGTGTATAATTGCATTTGAGATTAATATCATTCAATAGCAAATTAATGCAAACTATTTTGATCTGCAAGGCTTACTCAGTGCATTTTGTGCCAAAGCAGTTATAAATTACTTTAGTCATGTGAACAAATGACCTAATGTTCATATAGTAAGTCATATAGTTAGACAAAGATTAATAGTCATTCAATGTTTGTGCCAAAGCGATTGAGAAAAACTGTAATACTTCTTATGTACTCCATATATATGGACTTGTTGTCTGATTGACACCACATAATGAAATTATATCTAGAGATCTATTAACTATAATTTTCACCGTCTGCCTTTTTAATCTGCTGTTTTAATAACTTGTTTTGATATTGAGACATTTTTGACACTAATATTGTTATTCATAACATTTGTCATAAAAATGTGTATTTCTGTTGCCACAATGAACAGGGTTTCAACAACTAGCTGTGCAAGATGTGGCAGTTAAAGGAACATTTCACCCAAAAATTTAATTATGTCAAAATGTACTCACTCTTATGTTGTTTCAAACACACATGACTTATTTTCTTATGCAGAACCCAAAAGGAGATATTTTACACAATATTCAGATTTTCCATCTTTTCAATACAATGGCTGTTGGACTCAAAAAAGAACCCAAACGTATCACCAGTCCATGCAACACGTGCGTCGTGTTCCAAGTGTTCTTAAGCCATACGATAGACCTGAAATTTAAGTCATTTTTCAGTTAAAATATTGACACCTGTTGCATATTCATGAGCATTGTGAGACAAGCTCATTTGCAGTGGCTCATGTGTTCATGCATAAGCATTTTTTAGAGATAAAAATAAGTTCTCGCATGAACATGCATGCTGCTGTGAACAAGCTTCTCTCAGGTACACATGAACGTGCTTCAAGATATTTTGATTGAAAATGGCCTAAATGTTTTATTAGAAGACTTTGAATATGACACATAAGTCACATGGACTAATTTTGTAACTGCCATTACAAAACAAACCAAAAAAAAAACATGGGAAGATTCATTAATATTTCTATTTTTTTAGGACTGTATTTTAGGACTGCATTATCAGCTAAGAATGTAGTGGGATTTAAATAAGGCACAGCACTAATCCATATCTCTGTCTCTTACAGAGTCAGGTGCATGGTCATTAGATACTTGCAAATACTTGTAGTTTATCATGATACACCATGTAAAAAATCATTTTTTTTTCTGAAATTGTTTTGTGTGCCCTCACAATAGTGAGTTCCCTCGCAATAAATGTAATTTACAATGGGTTTTATTAAAGAAACCATATTTTAATCATGATATTCATAGTAAAACCATCGTAATAATACAGTAAAATTAAAACTATATTGGAATAAAAACTTTAATCTATCTTGAATCTACTTGTTCATTTTTCAAATAGGTGCATTTATTTTTTTCTTTCAAAGTAAGGCATGAGTTTCAATATTATTTATTACGTTTCAGCACATTGTCTCTTCTGAGAATGTTTAGAATGCATAATTTGTTTAAAGTTGTGAACCCTCGCAATAAACCATCTAATCCCAGAACAACCCTTTTCATTCTGGAGAGTGACTATGCCTTGCGCAGGTGGTTGTCAGAACTCAGGACATATGAGTCATATGGGAGTTTGTGTGTGCGTAGTACTTTTCCTTCTTTTTTTTTACTTCACATCAGTCTGGATTTAGGGAGTGGTTTGTTGTAGTTATGTAATCCTGCTTCTTGTGCAGGACAGTCAGTGATGAAGGATTATATGGTTTGAGGTATATGATTAACCAGCTCTGTGTGCTGGAGGTTAAACCAGTTTGTCCACTCTTAAAGTGTATTATCTACTGCATTGAGAATTCCATAAACGGTAAGAGAAGAACGGAGGTAAACACAGTCCCATCTGTCAGTGCATGGAAACTGTCATCCTCAGCATGGCACATTATCACTGCTGATATGTAACAAGGATTTTAAAGCTTAGTACAGTCTATAGCATACAAGGTATGGGTTTTCTTTGCACTGTAAACACCAATGCTCAATGTAATGAATTGTACTGAGTAGGGAAAAATGTAATCATTAATTAATTTAAATGCATTAATGTTGATGAGTATTTAGAACTTTCTCTTTCTTTTGAGTTCATGAAACTGACACTTTTAAGTAACCTGAACTGTTTTGAGTTTTAATTAACTTTTTTTTGTATGGTAAATTGAAATTGGGCAGAGAATGTCTTGTTCCCAGCATGTTTTGCATGACAGAGAAAGTAAATGTTAAAATTAAGTGTTATTTTATGTGTTTTTGCAACATGAATGCAAAGGGGGGGGAAACTTGTTAGTGTTTAATGTTTTATGTTGCCATTTAGAAGAGTTTCTGTTATGTTGGAGTTTTGGGGGTTACCATTACTGTTAAGAGTGGAGCTTGAGCTAAGGTTGAGGACCAATACCAAGTGTGTATCTTACTCACTGATTTATCCATTAATAAGCACTAGTCAGACTTAACATGAGTGAATAAAGTGATGAAAATAAAATAAAAAAATCTGGTGGTATACTCAAAATTTTAAGTTAAGTGCCAACAAAATGTATGAGTTAGCTTATTACTTATTAGGACAAACTGACAGCACATATTCAGATCTTGTGTCCAGACATATACACCTTTATTTTGTGGTTACTGAAAAAATTCACACATGTGAAGTAGACTGCATAGGTTATTGTAGATGGTAATTGGGTGGTTTTAATGACACTGGTTTTCAAAATGTGTTTTATAAAGATAGCAAAGATGATCCTGGGAGTACCCACTACCACTGTGATTACACATATTTAAAAACGAGGGTGTGGTTAACAAGGTGAGATCTGTCCAGTTTTCTGTGTTCTGGCATAACCCGTTCCTAACTCATTCTGTTCCAATATCCCAGAACAATTCCTTCAATACGTCACAGTTTCATCTCTCTGTTTACATCCCTCTGTACATTTAATCCCAGTATGATGATTCAGACTTTTGCAAAATGAGAGAAAATATTGTAAAGCAAGGATGAAGTATGCGCTTAGAGAAATGTCCTTTTTTTGCAAGTAACACTTTAAATTAAGTAGCCTACCTATGTTTGCTCAGTGAGTCTTGAACAAATTTAATGAAGGCTGAGGGAAGTGTTCTTTTCATTCAATGACATTGACTTTCTATTCAAAGAGGACTTCAATGGACAAATCTGTCAGTGCATAACCAACCCTGAACAATATAATTTGTTTTTCTATAAGATCAGAAATCATCAGCACTGTGATTTGTAGTTTTATTCAGAAATCACAAGAGTTACACCTGCTGAATATTTTCTTTTACATCAACAGGTTTAAGTTTGAGGCCTTCCTTTGCAGTAAAATGGTATGTTATTGAATTTTATTATCCTGTCTATATCCTAATTATATTATGTGTATGAACTTTGTGTCAAGCTTAATCAAATCAAATATATTTTTTTACATCTTGGTATAACTTTCAACTTCCTCCTATATGGAATAAATGTTAAAAAGCATTTGGCTGAGCTAGGTATTTCATCTAAACTCTCATGTCATTTTATTTGTTTTTAATTAGTTATTTTTGCATTTTTATACTCATCTACAAATGTACATACATGTTTATTTCATGAAAAAATGACACAACAAATTCTTGCAATTTGCAGGCTGGTCATCGAAGAAGCCTCTCTGACAGCCTGCTGCTTGATGAAAATGTATCTGGAGAGAAGTATTTTCATGAAGGTACAGTTTAATGACTATTTTAATATCCTTTGTATTTTGTACATCAGCCAACAATGTATTTTTATTGATAGCATCAGACTGACTGTTCTGTTACAAAATGTTGATACTGTGGAGAAAATTGCTTTTGCCATGAACCTTGACATGGAGAAATCCTAGTTGAACAATTCTTAAATATACTGTTGATAACAGACTACATTGTACATTACACTGATATTTCAGAAGATGGAACTGGGGGTGCAAACATTCACTTCAATAAGCAAAAGAGGAATAAAGGTCTTGACCTTTTGAAATTGATTGAAAATGATAAGGTTCAAGTGTTGATGAAGTACGGTATGAAATCCAGCATGAGCATGGACAGTCTGGATCAGAGTGTCAAATCTCCAAATGAGGTGTGTGCACATCAGATTCACATTGTCTTGCAACCTTAAATTACACCAAAATACACTAACTTTTTCTAATTCAAATGTGTCAACAGATGTGGAAAGATTCTTATGAAAAGCTCTTCAATGCCAAAGTCAAGAAATTCATGACAGGAAATCAAGCTATTCAGGAAAACAAAGATGGCTTCCATAATAGGTCACTGACAGGCCACAGTAAAAGACTTGCCTCAGACCTCAGTAATTCCCATTTAATGGATTTCCCAGCAGCTGACTGTAAAAGCAAGGTAACTGTTGCAGCATTCCTCCAGAATGCAGATCGTATGCGACTCACTCCATATGCAGCAGAACCTGCTAATAGATTTGGGGCATCAGTGTCCTATGATGCCCCCAGTAAATTCCACTCAGACTTATTATTACAAGGACATGACCTAATGAGAGTAGAAAAGATCAAAGCCGACACGGCAAGTGATGTTGATAATGAAATCAACCTACATGGAGGGATGTTTAAAGATCCAAAAATAGATCTTGGAATCAGTACACCAGATTCAAATCTTGCACTGCCAAATACCAAAGGAGCCCCTGTGATAAACCTCACAAAAGGCAGTTTCAAAGGCCCAAAAGCGGAGATTATTGCCCATAATATTGATATGGATGTACCATCAAGTAAGTTAAAAAAGACAAAATTAAAACTGCCCAAGTTTAACTTCCCTGGATTCAACAAGCCAGACATTGATTACAATGGAAGTATAAAGGGATCAAAACTGGAAGTGTCATCCTCTGAACTAGGTGCAGGGCTAAATGATTCTACTATTCAAGTTGATGGAACAAAAGCTGATCTTAAAGGTCAGAAAACAAACCTTACACTTTCAGACATGGACATGCCATCTGGGAAACTGAAAATGCCCACTTTCAACTTGCCTGATTTTGGTCTCTCAAGACCCAAAATAAAGATGCTTGACAATGAACTGAAGACTCCTGAAATGGATCTGTCATCTCCAAAGATTGACACAGACTTCAACTCTCCAGACTTCAACATCAGAGGTCATAAGTTAGATATCACAGCCCCAGACATGAATGTTGACATCCCTAAAGGTAAAATTATAGGACCAAATTTAAAGAAATCCAATCTTGACATAAATGCACCAGACCTTGACATCAATGCCCCCTCAGGTAAACTAAAGCTGCCCAAATTGGGCAAACTTCAAGCTTCAAGAAGTAAAGAAAATTTGGATATGACACATTCAAATATGGGAATGAACCCCATGCGAGTATCACCCCAAATTGTAGATAATGCAGGTAAATATGGGAGATCTCCTAAGATTCCTAAGGGTTATTACACTACTGATGATATATGCTATAATTGGAAAGGGATGCCTAGAGGAGATGGAAGGGGAAACAGGCAAACTGAGTATGGCCAGACATCAAGTGGCCATAGGCAAACGATAAGAGGACTGCAGTCACATACAATGGATCTGGAGGTTCCAGAAAGCACTTTGAAAGTTTCAAGAAGATTTAACCCTCTTACACTAATTGGATAATTAAAAGGAAGGCAAATGAGAGACAAGAATGAGCTTATCATTGGTAATCAAGTTTACAGGCTGTTAATTTGTTAGTGGGCATTATGTAGCATGCAGGATCGCCAAACTAAATCGCGCAGACTCAAACCCCAGGGCACCCCCGGGCAGTCAAGGGCCCCCTGGTAGTCAAGGGCCCCTGGCCACTGGCCCCATCCGTCCCTGGTAGCATGTTTGTATAAATCACCTTAAAAAGTGTAATATAAATGTTAATGAACAGTTACATTTATAGATCATATTCCTGTAAATCAAATATAATCCAAGTATGAGGTGTTTTTAAAACTAGTATTTATTTGTATGTATTGTCTAATGACAACTTTATGTGGAGCAAGCATGGTTAAATTGTACATTTCATATTCACACATTATAAATTATGTAAAATGCTGCTGTATTGTATAAATACAATGTGAATTAATTATAAGTGTGTAAAAAGTGGACCTCTGAAAAGAAATTATTTGTTTAGGAAATTTTTTGCCATAAAAGTTTGTTACTGTTATTGCACTTATTTCATAACATTAATGCATTAAATGCTACATAAGGTATTAGCTAATACCTAATGAATTGCAAAAGTGATTTAAATAAACAGGAAATTGTACACACTTTAATAGTTTTTAACATTTTAAAAACTACTTTTATAATATCTGTTGACACATTCCCCACCCATATGTAATACAAAGAAATGTATATACTGTATTTTCTGTCGCTATACACATTTGAGAAGGAAAAAACACCTTTTCTTTAAGGGATGCATTTAGCTCCATTGTACCCCATATTGGAAAGGCATTTAAAATATAGGCCCTATTGTACCCCATACTACAAGACATTTCCAATGGGATCTGTGCATAACAATGGAAACACATTCTAGTTTTTACATTTCTAACTGTCATTGCTTTTTAACAATGAAACCTTACCTTGAAGATCTCTCACTGGACATCTAGGAGGACATGGCTGGGTCTGGGGGGGCATTGCCCTAGATTTTCCTTGTACCCTCCAGAAAGTTCTGGCACCCCCCTCCAGGTCCAAAGAAGAGACAACCACTTGCCCACCCTAAAGATCAATGTGTACCCCCAAAGATCGCATCTTAATACCCTTAGGCTAGGGGTGGGCAACTATTTTGGTAAAGGGGCCACATCAGGCTTTAAATAGTGCATGGGGGGACACATTGTATTACTTTTGAGATACAATGTTCTGCATTGATTTGGTTTTTGTAACTTTTAAGCCCAGAAATAGTTGTGTACTCAATTTTCTGAAGTGTATCTGTGACTAATGGGACTATTCTGCAATTGCCTAAAGTACTGAATTGCTCTACAAAAGGTAGATACTTTTCTATCAGGCATTAAAAAAAAAAACCCAATGGCTTGACTTTCAGCACACAACTATAACACAGGCTGCATGACTACGATAAATGATTACTGCAAGAGTTAGATTAACATACAGGTGCGAAGGGATTTCAACATTTCTAAATTGCACAAATAAAAAATACATATATATTCGTCTCTGGCTTGCATTTGCTCGCATGTCAATGATGCCGAGATCTACTTTTATATTTAATTTAATCACTGAGAAGGTTTACCTGCAAAGTAGCACCAAACATCACAAGCAGGCTCAAGAATGGACACAGAGTAGCCGTATAACACTTTTCCTTGAGCAGAATATTGCACTACAGATCACTAAATTTGTTCAAAGTGGAACGCGAGAGAGCGCAATCGCGTGAATGGTTGCCAGATTGCACAAAATAAGTATAACATTAGATGGAATATTTCCAATTTGCGCAAGTATAAATCTCAAACTGGGGGTGTTGCGTCTCTTATCTGGCAACCCTGAGCATGTTAAACCCTTGATTTTGTAATGAAATTGAAATGCGTAAATCCTAAAAAAAAAAAAAAGTGTGACTAACACCCAAGGCCAGGGCCTCCCTTAATTCTCTAGATTTAGATGACTTTTAGATTTAACATTTAGTTACATGGTTATATTTAAAATTGATTAAATGTATGTTTTACAAAGTGGCATTTGAAAGCACACTTGATATGCAATGTCCATTTGTGGGCAGTTTGAGGTCTTAAAAATAAAATAAAATATGTAATTGGAACATATTGATAAGTTATAACGCCTGAGTAAGTCTAACTTTAAAAATGAACATAACTATAATCATGGTTTCAACAGTAGGCCTAATATCCACACACTGTAATTAAAAATAAAATTACGATTCTGTAAGTTTCTTACACGGTTTCAATGAGCAGTAACAACTGTCGTAGCCTATTGCATTTTGGCAGAAACTACCACTACACTACATTTTTGTGAGTGAAAGAGGTTGGTCATATTAGTTACAGGTCTCGGTTTCCGGTTACAATCGGAGATTTTCGGCCGCATGCCTCCATTTTGTACCGACTCTGGTATTTCGTAGAACTAGGTTTGATCAATCCCAGTGAACAACCGGTGAAACTACACCGCCCTCAATCGCTTGACAGCTATGTTGATATGAACAAGAGAACAGCTTCTGTTAATTGTTTCCTTTTTACGTTGTAAACTCTTTGGAATAAGTTTCTAGAGTTGGCAATAACCAGCCGTCAATATGACAGTGGACAACAAGTTCTCTTCCGAATAGTTACTTAGTTACCAGTTTTAAATAGGTGACCGGTCAAACGGCACGTAGGCTAATCGACGGAAATATCATCCTGTTACTATTTAACATTAATGTTGTTTGGGACAAAAAGTCAAAGCAGAACAGACAGGTAAGACTTAAAGCTTTGCTAACGTCTTTACAGCCGGTGTTATGATCAACTGGTGATGTGCGCGTGCATGTGAATAATTTTACTTGCCTTTTCAGCAGATTCTTTCAATGTGAAGTGTCAATGAGTAAAGAAAATACGTTTTGCACATTGTAAAAAAAGTTGGTTTCATTATTAAACAGAGTTGTTAAATCGACGTCTGTTCACAGTGGTTGTTCTGGCTTATTTGGTGCCCTAGGCGAGATCTGACGTGGCGCCCCTTTAACTCCTCATTCTCTCATAATTTACTCATGACATCCAGATGTGTATGAATTTGCTCTTTTGCAGAAGACAAAAGAAGATTTTTCGAAGAATATCTCAGATTTGAAGGTCCATTCAATGGAAGTGAATGTTGGCCAGAACTTCTCAAAAAAGCACATAAATTCAGCTAAAAAAAGCACATAAATTCAGCATAAAAGTAATCCAAAAGACTCCGATGTCGACAGAAGTGACATGATAGGTGTGAGTGAGAAACAGATCAATATTTAAGTCCTTTTTTACTCTAAATCTTCACTTTCACATCTGAAGACTTAAAGAGTAAAAAGGGACTTAAATATTAAATATTGTTTCTCACACACACCTATCATATCAATTCTGAAGTCATGGATTTAACCACTGGAGTCTTATGGATTACGTTTATGCTGCCTTAATGTGCTTTTTGGAGCTTCAAAGTTCTGGCCATCATTCACTTGCACATAGAGACGTCAAGGCTGATTAGCCTGTCAGGAACAACTCGGGGTACTTTTCGCGATCTTGCAAGCTTTGTGCTGGGGTGGGGTGGCACGATTTGGGACACCTCTATCCCATCGTGATCTGGTGAGCTCTGTGTAGGGCACTCTCTCCCATAGAGAGTTACAGTGAGGAAAATAAGTATTTGAACACCCTGCTATTTTGCAAGTTCTCCCATTTAGAAATCATGGAGGGGTCTGAAATTGTCATCGTAGGTGCATGTCCACTGTGAGAGACATAATAAAAAAAAAAATCCAGAAATCACAATGTATGATTTTTTAACTATTTATTTGTATGATACAGCTGCAAATAAGTATTTGAACACCTGAGAAAATCAATGTTAATATTTGGTACAGTAGCCTTTGTTTGCAATTACAGAGGTCAAACGTTTCCTGTAGTTTTTCACCAGGTTTGCACACACTGCAGGAGGGATTTTGGCCCACTCCTCCACACAGATCTTCTCTAGATCAGTCAGGTTTCTGGGCTGTCACTGAGAAACACGGAGTTTGAGCTCCCTCCAAAGATTCTCTATTGGGTTTAGGTCTGGAGACTGGCTAGGCCACGCCAGAACCTTGATATGCTTCTTACAGAGCCACTCCTTGGTTATCCTGGCTGTGTGCTTCGGGTCATTGTCATGTTGGAAGACCCAGCCTCGACCCATCTTCAATGCTCTAACTGAGGGAAGGAGGTTGTTCCCCAAAATCTTGCAATACATGGCCCCGGTCATCCTCTCCTTAATACAGTGCAGTCAGCCCTGTCCCATGTGCAGAAAAACACCCCCAAAGCATGATGCTACCACCCCCATGCTTCACAGTAGGGATGGTGTTCTTGGGATGGTACTCATCATTCTTCTTCCTCCAAACACGGTTAGTGGAATTATGACCAAAAAGTTCTATTTTGGTCTCATCTGACCACATGACTTTCTCCCATGACTCCTCTGGATCATCCAAATGGTCATTGGCAAACTTAAGACGGGCCTTGACATGTGCTGGTTTAAGCAGGGGAACCTTCCGTGCCATGCATGATTTCAAACCATGACGTCTTAGTGTATTACCAACAGTAACCTTGGAAACGGTGGTCCCAGCTCTTTTCAGGTCATTGACCAGCTCCTCCCGTGTAGTTCTGGGCTGATTTCTCACCTTTCTTAGGATCATTGAGACCCCACGAGGTGAGATCTTGCATGGAGCCCCAGTCCGAGGGAGATTGATAGTCATGTTTAGCTTCTTCCATTTTCTAATGATTGCTCCAACAGTGGACCTTTTTTCACCAAGCTGCTTGGCAATTTCCCGTAGCCCTTTCCAGCCTTGTGGAGGTGTACAATTTTGTCTCTAGTGTCTTTGGACAGCTCTTTGGTCTTGGCCATGTTAGTAGTTGGATTCTTACTGATTGTATGGGGTGGACAGGTGTCTTTATGCAGCTAACGACCTCAAACAGGTGCATCTAATTTAGGATAATAAATGGAGTGGAGGTGGACATTTTAAAGGCAGACTAACAGGTCTTTGAGGGTCAGAATTCTAGCTGATAGACAGGGGTTCAAATACTTATTTGCAGCTGTATCATACAAATAAATAGTTAAAAAATCATACATTGTGATTTCTGGATTTTTTTTTTTAGATTATGTCTCTCACAGTGGACATGCACCTACGATGACAATTTCAGACCCCTCCATGATTTCTAAGTGGGAGAACTTGCAAAATAGCAGGGTGTTCAAATACTTATTTTCCTCACTGTATATGCCTATATTGCATATGTCAGGATCTGCTAGTGTCTGTTCTAATGAATTTGACACAGTTTAAGAGCGATTTTAATGGGTAACATCTGATTACTGAACTTGTTTTTATATTGGATATTTGTTAGATATTCGATCTTTCATTTAATATTAATTGGTACTAGCCATGTACTAGATAACACTGTAAATCATAATAGCAAAAGTAATTATGATTTGACTCGATTAATGCAATCGTTTTAAGCAGTGGCGTTGTGAGGGGTGTGAGCTTCGGGGCTTAAGCCCCTGATGTATCTTCAAAAGCCCCTGATCTTTTTGAAGATTAAAACATGTTTCACTTCACTACATGGGCAGACTGGGAAGAGAAATCTGCCTGTGAGTTTACATAGAAACTGGCCCAGAAGTTGGTGTCTCTGTCCATTTCTGCATATTGCAGCACTGTTTTGTGGCCCATTCTGCATAATGTGGCGGCCCATTTCAGCTTATCACGGATTCGTGGCTCCATTTCACTGCCGGTTCTCCCCATGGCCAATCCGCCCCTGCTTCACTAATAAAATATGTTTTATTTACTTTTATTTTCTTCGCCTGTACTAGCAGTCCATCTTTCCGTGATGAAAAGCAGTCAACGCTGGCTGTGGTAGATAAAAAAATTAAAATAAATTGATAAATTGTCACACATTATACATACATTTCTGCATATACATGGTGAAATTATTTATTTTTCACATATCCCAGCTAAGCTGGGGTCAGAGTGCAGGGTCAGCCATGATACAGCGCCCCTGGAGCAGATAGGTTCAAGGGCCTTGCTCAAGGGCCCAACAGTGGTGTCTTGGTGGTGTTGGGGCTTGAACCCCTGACCTTCTGGTCAGTAACCCAGAGCCTTAACCGCTGAGCCACCACTGCCAGATTACGTTTACCGCTTACCTTACACGTTTTTCCGTTCACCACAGTTTTAAAGCCCTTGTTTTATGTGTCCGGTATTAAATAGCCAGCTGTTGTTTAGTACCTGTTCCGGCCAGAATGTGGGACAGTCGTCAGTCAGCAGGTTTCTATAAACTGCCATTGAACATTCGTGATTCATTCCCTCAAAAAGCTGGTGAGGTAATAATACAACTGTTCAGCAAAATTGAGAACTTATTTCTAACTTCTAAGCTTAATATGTTACCTTTTTGTCATCTTTCTGTGTTCTGAGACTTATGTTGGAGTTTTTCCCCTGAACTACATTTCCCATCATGCACCTTTCAGACATCCTCATCACACACACACACACACACACACACACACACACACACACACACACACACACACACACACACACACACTGTTACCAATTCCCTCTGATCATGGTTCCCAACTGTCCACTGTAATGTATTTAGTCCCCATGTGTATATGTAGTCCTCTTGTTATTCCTCTTGTCGGTTCTTGTTTGTATGTTTGTGAGTTTAAAATTATGTTATTTCCCCATCCTACTGCTGTGACATTTAATTTCCTTTCTTAGCTAAATGTTTGTTTCATATTCATCATCTTCTCTCGTTTTCTTTGTGAATAAAATTTTCTGCGTTTGGATCCACACTCTCTCGACTCGTCCTTCCTATAAGCATGACATAATAATTGTTTACAATGTGACCTTGTAAGTTTGTAGTATTGGGGAAATTAGATAACTTTAACCAATAAAATGTACGTCATAAATGTATAATTACACTTACATGGTTGCAATGTTCTTGTACATTTTATGAGCTAGCTATTTTATCTGTATTTGACATAGCCAGCTAGGCAACTGTCTGATAACATCTGTTACTGTAATCTTATCTAGTGTTGTGCAAATCAATTGTGCCTACTGAAAGGTGCAGTATGTCAGATTCAGAAACCCTTGTTATTAATGACACCTGTGGCTGTTAAGTGAACTGCAGGCATCTACGTGTTGCTCAATCGTGCACACACTCCATAGGGACACGAGCGAGTGAGCAACGACCAAAAGAGTGACGTAACGTACAAAGAGGCTGAATGTGATTCACCGGCATCATGCTGACAGATGAGGTAGCATCATTAAAATTACACAGTTATAATTGTTTTACTACAAACTTTGAGACTGCATATTATATTTGACACCCCAGTGCTGGAACAGGGCTAAAACAAAGTGTGGATATACAGCCATGGCCAAAAGTATTGGCAGTGACATACATTTTGTGTTTCGCAGTTTTCTGCTTCAGTTGTTGTGGTGTTGATTCACAATGTTTCTAGATTATTGTGCAGAGTGATCAGATGCATTTTAAATAATTGCAAAAAGCTTCATTGGCTAAAATAATTAACTTAATCACAAAAAAAAAAGTTTCACTGTTTTTTTTGGCCCTGGCACAAAATGACCAGCCAACATAATTTCACTAATCATATCAGCAGCACCTGGGAAAGTGTGAATGAGTACTAGTCAGGTGAAATCACTCCATCATTCTGATTGGATAATAAGAGTAGACTGATTGCTATAAAAGAAGAGAAGATGTGCTTCCAATCATTGTTTTCTTGTTAGCAATGGTTACCTCTAAAGAAAGACATGTAGCATCATCGCTTTGGATCAAAATGGCCTCACATGAAAGGAAATTGCTGCAAAGAATATTGCACCTGAAAGAACCATCTACTGGATCATCAAGAACTTAAAGGAAAGAGGTTCAACTGCAGTGAAGAAGGCATCAGGATGTCTCCGTGTGTACAGCAAGCACCAGCACCATCTCCTCCTGAGGAGCCAGCTACGGAATCGTGTCGCCACCAGTGCAGAGCTTGCTCAATATTTGTGTGAGTGCATCTGCATGCACAGTGAGGTGAATACTTTTGGACAATGGCCTGGTGTCAAGAAGGGCAGCCACTTCTCTCCAAGAAAAACATCAATGACAGACTGAAATTCTGCAGGAAGTACAAGGATTGGACCGCAGAAGACTGGTGCAAAGTTATTTTCTCTGATGAAGCCCCCTTCCGACTGTTTGGGACATCTGGAAAATCAATAGTCCGGAGAAGAAAAGGTGAATGCTACCATGAGTCCTGTGTCGTGCCATCAGTGAAGCATCCTGAGACCATTCATGTGTGGGGTTGCTTTTCATCCAAGGGAGTGCGCTCTCTCACAATTCTGCCCAAAATCACTGCCATGAATAAAGAATGGTATCAAAACGTCCTGAAAGAGCAACTTCTCCCAACGATCCAGGAGCAATTTGGTGATGATCCGTGCATTTTCCAGCATGATGAAGCACCATGTCACAAGGCAAGAGTGATAATGAAGTGGCTCGGAGATCAATACATTGAAATTTTGGATCCGTGGCCAGGCAACTCCCCGGATCTTAATCCCATAGAGAAACTGTGGTCAATCCTCAAAAGCCAAGTGGACAACAAGAAGCCCACAAATTGTGATCAACTCCGAGCACTAATAAGGCAAGAATTGATCGTCATCAGTCAGGATTTTGCCCAGAAGCTGATATCCAGCATGCCAGAGCAAATTGCAGAGGTTATGAAGAACACAGGTCAACACTGTAAATATTGACTCTTTGCATTTATTGTTTTAGCCAATAAAAGCCTTTAAAACTTATGAAATGCTTACCATTGTTTTCCAGTATACCATAGAAACATGTGAAAAATAATCTACTAATACTGAAGCAGCAAACTTTGCAAAACACAAAATTGCATGGCTGAAGGTCTGATTATGCAAGAATGTAGTTTGAAATAATCAGTTCACTTTTCTTTGCATGATATATTGACTGCATTTATATGATAGCCTATGCTAGCTAGCTAGCCAGCTTTATCAATAGCTGTTAGCTAAATTTGGTGGATGATGACAGTAGCGGTTTATAAAATAGACTGTGCATTATAAATATGTTGACATAATTCAGTGTTGATGTGGTTGTTGATGACAGTTGTCATCACAACTGTCATTTTGATATATATCGATGCACTATCGTTTTATAACCATAGAATGTACCGGTATATATTTTCTGTATATCCAAGTTACGTAACGTAACTAATTAATGGAGCTTTTTGCATTATCTTGAACTTTGTCTAGCATTCATTTAATGTATTATTGTAGTTTACCTTGCTTAATAATTACAGATTAATACTGACATTAACCTAATAAAGAGAAGATCGTTGAAATTATTTGAAAGTTACAAAGCAAGGTAGCTTACAATTCGTCAGTGTTAGCAGGCAAGATCAAGTTATCTAAAATTACACAAATCAATCCTTATGGTGCTATATTTCACATGCTTTGAGGTTATGTAAACGTACCTGTAGGAGCCAAATGAAATGATTGTTCAAGCCACTAGATGGCAGTGTGCACTAGTGGTGTGGGTGTGGTCACCTGTTAATTTAGCTTGGTATTTAAACATCCCATGGGTTGTATCAGGGGACAGGTGGCGGGAACATATGGTTCTTACCATAGAGCCACATAAAGCAATGTGTTACACTCTCTCTCTATATATATATTTTCATTAAAAGGACAACAAAGTGTCTGAAATGGATATTGATGTGTGGACATTGTTTATTCCAAACTATGCGTAAAGAACATCTTACCACCTGGCCCTGGCTTATAGGAAAAAGCCACTACAGTACCTGTCCCAATAAGAAGAATGCCAATTCAGGGTCGATTTTGATCCCCAAAACTGAACGAAGTTCCTTCCAGGAATCAAATGTCCTGCCGATGTTCACTCTTTCCACTCAACCATGATCACATGTCCGTTTAGCTAGGTGGGATTCATTAGATACATTTTTTTTGGCTTACTCTGAGTTGGTGTAGTTTGTGTGTTTTTGCTGGGAGCTGGATTTTGCTGGGAGTCCATCTCTAAGATAACGTTGCCTAGTGTTGCAGACTGTTGTCGCTGTTGAATAGCAGAAGAGAATCACAGAGGCAAGGCTCTCAGGAGCGCACATAAACGTCACTTCCTTTGGATTTTCCCGGCAAAAGCGACCCGCTCCCCTCACATGAAAATCAGTCTACAGGTTTTAATAGGCAACCTAGGAAGTCCAGGAATTGCTAATTTTTTAAGTTGCGTTTAAAGCCGTTCACACAATCGCAAAAAAACTGTATTTTCATTACATTAAAATTTTTACATATTGCACCTTTCAGTATTAGTATAACTCGTAGTTAAATCAGAGATTGGTTGGCTATCTTGCTACACCTCTGTTAATCACTTTATCCAAATGAATATGCTTGTAGCACATTGTTTGGATGCTTCATATAAGATGACAGCTTACACCAGCTTAAATCATATTTTCAGATGTGAACTGAAGACATGCAGACAATAATATTTTTTAGAAAACAGACAGACACTGCCAATCAGGAGGATATAGGGGGCTCACCAGATATGATATGACCCTTGACAGAGTAGTAAATGAGAAGTAGGTTGATTTATGCAGAGAGTGATTTTTTTTCTCCACATTTTAAATGTTTCTTTAGATGTTTAGAGTTGGTCATTTACATGCCATGTAAACGAATACATGTCTGTAATTTATTTGTATTCCCCTTTATTTTAGTCAGATCAAGCATCAAATATGTGGTCAGTGAGGGTCAGCATCCAGAAGGTAGATCACTGCTAGCTCTCCAGCACTAAATCAGTATGCTAAATAATGACATTTACCAAAGTCTTAGACCCAAGTTATTAAGTTACAAAGTATTCATCTTAAAACAATTATTTAAGGCAAATTGATGATTAATAGTTTATCACAGAGCATCTCAGATTTGTACATCATTTGTTTACTATATATATTTCCACTTTGTAGATCAACCTGTGAGGATAAGGGAAGAGCATGGCACTGTTGAAAGAACAGGAGATGATTTAGGGAGAGCTAGGGAAGACAAGGATGACCTGGGTGACCTTGAGACAGGCCCTAAACAAGTGAAACTTGCCCAATATCCATTGAGCCATTATATGTATCAAATGTGATCATTTAATTCAAAATGGTATGATATATTTTTTACTGGTCTTGAGTGCTCAATAGAAAAGATGGAGCATTTTGCATTTGGAAAATAAAATACTCGAACCAACCATGACAAACTGCAGAGTCAGGGCAACAAAAACCTATGTTAACACTTCCAGCATGGTCTCATGGCAAGGCTTCAAAAGTACTAAAGAGCATGGTGATATATGCATGCAATGGCACTCTGCCAGTATAAATTAAATCGAGGAAAGGTGTGAATACCTTCATCGCATTGTTGCAATAACAGGATTTCTAGCAAGAAAAGGTATACCACAATTAAATGATCAGGCATGTATGCTGTAATGACAGATGAGGCAATCGCACAATATACGTACGATACGTCAGCTCAGAGGGTAAAGTGATGGAACTGTTCCTGGGCCTTCAAGACCTAAAAGTCTTTGATGCAAAGACCATTACCAATACTATTGAAGCACTGCTTGATGCCAACGAATTGGGAAATCTGACATGTGTATCTCAGTCGTATGACGGTGAATCTGTGATGATCGGGATATCTGGTGGTGTGCAGGCTCTTTTCCGTGCAAATCACCCAGAGGCCATTTATATACACTGCTACACACAAACTGAACCTCGTCCTTTGTTACACATGCAGGGCCGTTCAAGAAGCAGCAGATTTTTTTGACTGCCTAGAATGTGAATACACTTTTTTTCAATACCTCTCTTGTAAACCATGAGAAGCTGATTTCTGTACAGAAACAACTTGGACTGCATGGCCATGAACTTGTTCATCTTTCAGAACTTGCTGGTCCTGTCAGCTTGCATCTGTTACTGCAATGCTAGAAAACTACAGTGCTGTCTTAATGTATCTTGAAGAAATTGGGACACCTGTGGCAGTAAGCCTCAGGATGACGTTGTGCAAGTTTGTTGTGGTCTACATGATGGTAATGTTTGAGTATCTGTTATCCATCACAGATGGGTTGCACTAATATATGCAAAGAGTGAATCTGGATTTAGCTGAAGCAGTAATATTTAAAGAAGCCATCTGTGTGACTACCACCCCTGGATTCGCTAGTTTGAATCCAGGGCGTGCTAAGTGACTCCAGCCAGGTCTCCTAAGCAACCAAATTTGCCTGGTTTCTCTGGGCTTGTTCTCAGGGGGCCAAGCCTCTTATCTCTTCCAACCCTAGCAGCACTCCTGGTTTTAAGCATCAAAAGTGAAAAAGGCAAAACAGTAGTTACCGACTTGGTACCGGGGTACCAGTATTTTTGACAACACTACTTGTAAGTAGTCATTGAGTTTAACAACATGCCATTTCACGATAAATCGGTCAAATATTCAAAATGGCATATCGGATGAAACTACAAACTAATATTTTGACTCATGTTTGAACATGTTTCATTATAAAAAACGTAATGGGGTTTTTCTTGATATTTAGACATATAAGAGGTAACAGTAATATAAAAATATACTGTGCATTTTAGAACTCAAAACATTCCATTCAGAAAAAGAGCATTTATAGTTCCCACTTGTTTGAAACAGTTTGTTTCGACAACCGTGTTTTTGTGACATTTACATGCCCCACAGCATGTGTCATTGCACCCTTGGCCTACAGGCACTCAGTTTGTATCATAAACAGAGAGGGAGAGAGACAGGACTAGTGTGACCAGCTATTCCTGAACACCAAACAAGACCCACCTGGACTATTTTGAAGTATTTTGTGCATTAAATAGGCTGTTTTTGTGCCCATCTTGGTGTATGTAAACAAGCACTAGCTGGATGTATTTGACCATTTGGATGCATTTCTGGTGATCTGTGTCTCAGTGCATCTATGTGTGCACGTCATGTTTCACCGTATATGGACTGTGGATGTGCTAATATCGGCGTGGATGTTCTTAATACAATTTAAGCATTGCAAAGTAACTGTTATTGAAGAATGGGGCAGTTTAAACATCCCATAGCCTTTAGCCCTGTTTAGACTAAAAAAATTCCACATCAGTCTACACTCCATACCCCATAATGACAAAGCAAAAAACATATTTGTTTATTTTTCATATACATTTATTCAAAATAAAAAACTGGTTCAGAGATGTTGCCACATATGGACAAAATAAATCAGATAGTTGGTGCTTTAATATATCTCTTTTGCAAAATCCTGAATTCCAGCAAATGCTAAAGGCTGAAATCAATGTCTTAATGGAGACCAACTGGTCCTCTTAGGAGGCACTTAAGGTGGTTCTTAGGGGCCGGATCATAGAGTATGCCTCATTCACCAAAAAAAATCACAAAAAAATGGAATTGGAAGGAAATATTAAAAGTGCCAAGGCAGAGCTAAAGCACCAAATGTCATCTAATGGCCTCAGGGAATTGTCCCGATTGAAATACAGATATAATACTATTTTGTCGCGGAAGGTGGAGTTTTGGATATTCAGGGAGGACAGTCATACTTTGAGTCAGGGGGACAAGAAAGGAAAACTTCTGGGTAGATATATAAAACTGAGAGAGTCTTTTTCTACCATTCCCTCAGTGAAATCTGCTGGTGGTGAAATATTTACCTCAGCCATTGATATTAATAATGCTTTTAAAGGGGGCCTGGGTAGCTCAGCAAGGAAAGATGCTGACTACCACACATGGAGTTGCAAGTTCGAATCCAGGGTGTGCTGAGTGACTCCAGTCAGGCTTCCTAAGCAAACAAATGGCCCGGTTGCTGGGGTGGGTAGAGTCACATTGGTTTAACCTCCTCGTGGTCACCATAATGTCGTTCTCGCTCTCGGTGGGGCACGTGATGAGTTGTGCATGGATGTTGCGGAGAATAGTGTGAAGCCTCCACATGCGTTAGTTCTCCGCGGTAACGCAGTCAACAAGAATTTATCAACAAGATAAATTGCACAAATTGATAGTCTCAGACACTGAGGCAACTGAGATTCGTTCTCTGTCTCCCGGACTGAGTCACTACGCTACTTCGAGCACATTGGGAATTGGGCATTCCAAATTGGGGAGAAAAGGGGAGAACCCTTTGAAGGGGTCTGAATATTTTCTGAATGCACTGTATAGTGCTAAACTGTAGGTATGCGTGGAAAATAAGACATAGACAAAGCCACGATCATCATAATGCAAAGCAGACAGTGACAGGAGTGTTCATTACTAAGGCTTATAGCTTGTAAGTAATGAAGATGACCCATTCAGGACATAAGCAACTTGTAGAGCATTAGCACAGGCTTTATTTAAAGTTATGGTTCAGTCCCTTTTCTTCCCCATTTTCACACTCTCTCACTCCCATTAGTCATTGTGTCACAGATCCTGCTTAGCAACATTCCAGTTAGTCTTGTTCGAGTTGTGTATCACCCCACTTCATCTGAGGATATGTGAGCGAGTGCTTATCCAATGCAGGAACTAAAGGGAAAGTTTGGCAGGGAACGTTTAAACAGTGCCCCATTGGTGGCAGGTAGATCAATCTGTGGAAATAGGTATTTATTATCTTCTAATATTTTTGAATATCAATGAACTTTTTCGATGGTCTTCTGTGTGGAGACTGCGCTCTACCCAATGCAGAGTAGTTCCTGGAAGTGTCAGGTACACTTATGAGGTAATGTGACATTATGTTAATGACGTTAACCAACCATTTTCAATCATTGAGATATGTAATTCTTTCATTTTGCAGAGTTTTTTGTGGAAAACAGACCATATACAAATTGAGGTGACCGTCAACCATGCCTGTTCCTCCACCCCCACCTCCTGGACCTCCACCGCCACCAACCTTTAGCCAGGTCAGTGTAAAGCATAGCACAGACACTGAATGTATACCACTCTCACTAAGAAGGAAGCAACAATTTATTCATCCTGTTGTTTCTATACCATGAAAACATGTTTGCATTATCTGCAAATCATTACGCTATCTTGGTCACTAATAAAAAAAAATCTGAAATTCATGTTTATTTTTCACTTTAACTTAACTCTTAAATTATGTTGATAATGTAATTTGTAAATAAGAATTTTTTTTAATTAAATTTGAAAAGTGGTCTTAGACATTTTCACCCCACCATATACCGTATAAAATGCTATTTTAATGATAGGAAATAAAAAACACGATCGTTTTACAATATTATTTTGAAAAAATTTAAACAAACACTTATTTTACACAATATTTACTTGATTTTGGAACTGACTCTATGACCACCCTCTGTTAATCATCCGATAGTTATCATTTCAAAATAGCCACATATCGTCCAAATAATCAGTTTGGCCAATTTCATGGTCTATCACAATTCCTGACACCTTTGAATGTGTTTACATTCAGGCAAACACCACTCCTCCCAAAATTTCTCGAGATGAAGCAAAGGGAAGAGGAGCTTTGCTGTCAGACATCTGCAAAGGCGCAAAATTAAAGCAAGTCACCGTGGTCAGTGACAGAAGTGCCCCTGTTATTGAAAGTAAGTCATCAGTAGTGCATTTATGCTTGGTTGAAAATACAGTTACTTATTGACAAGACCAATTGCTAATCATGCCACCTTTTTTTCTGGCAGAGCCTGGAGGTCGTGGTGCCAGTGGGGGAGGTGGAGGTGGAGGTGGAGGGGGTGGAGGATTTGGAGGTGGTTCTGGGCCGATGGCCATGGGAGGGTTGTTCAGTGGAGGGGTACCTAAACTACGGCCTGTAGGAGGTATGTTCCCATTTCCTTCATGATTCCTTTATGAAGTTTTCATGTAAGTTTGCCCTGATAAACTGTGACAAACCACTGAAACAAACACCTTCGATTAGTTCAATTAGTTGTCAACCTCAAAGTAGATGGAGCTCCAGGTCACAACTAATAATGATATGGTCCAATGGCAAATTATTTGTCCAAAGGGACAATTGGTTGTCAGTCACAAAGTAGATCCAGGTCACACATACTAGTGATGTGGTCCAATGGCAGTAGGGTGTTTAGCAGCCAGTAAGAAGGTTTCATGTAAGTTCGCCCTGGCGAGCTGTTATGAACCACCAAAACTAACTCAAAAACACCTTCTTCTTTTTGGCCAGATTTAGTTCTAAATGATGTCACACCCATTCATTCTTTGATTTTGTAGGAAGTGTGCTGGGGTCTTTACAAACCTTTTCTGTGACAAGTTAAATCACTTCGTTGCCATAATGACATAAAGCCATAAACCCTAAAATGGCCATTAAAACAATGATTTAAACAACTTTACAGCTCAAATAATATCCACGTTTTAACAGAAGTATTAAACCCTCCCCTACCTTTTAAACCCTCCAAAAATTGGCTTCATTCACTTCCATTGTAAGAACCTCACTGTAACCTAGAATAGGTTACAGTACTACTTAGCTACTTTTTATTCTTTTTCTTTTTAGAAAGTCAAAATATTTAGTTGGTAGTCAACAGTATGCCACAAATGCTGTCGATTGAGCTGATGTATTGAGCCTGGAATATTTCTTTAAAATTCTCTCTATGTAGTAGAGATAGACTGATATATATATATATATATATATATATATATATATATATATATATATATATATATCAGTTTTATGGATTAATCTGTGCTGATAGTTTCTTTTTATAACTAGTGTTAACAGGGAAAAATATATGGCGATAGTTGCCAAATAGGTTTTAAAGTCCCCGGTGTGTTTTGGGCTTGTTTATACTTAAAAGTGCAACGTTATGCAGAGAATCTTAATTTTTTCTGGTTATTTTGGGGATTTTGTTTGAACAATAAACTGCATCTGGGATTTTATTCATTTAGGACTCTTTGTCATAGTAAGGAAATAATAAGAAAAGTTTTGACATTCTATGAATCTACTATTGGTCGACCTCTAATATGTAGGCTGCCCACTATATTTTGGAACAGAGCTACTGTCTCTGAAGAAGTTTGTTTTAATATTTGTGTTTATTGATATGTCCTCACAGACAGCACTGTTGGAAGGTCTGCACTGCGGCCACCCGGCTCTCGCTCTGCAGTCCCCCGTGTTGCAAGTCATTCAGAGCTGGATGGTTTTGACCGTAGTGGAGAAGGAGATCGCGCCACACCTGTTGAACAACCACGAAACCAACGTCCCTCACTTCCAGACGTACCCAAATCATCTGCTGCCAGTAGCTCCACTAAACCTGCCCCACCTCCGCCACCGCCGTTCAATCGCGACGGCAACCGTGGACCCTCCTCAGCCCAACAGGTTTCTGGGTCTTCCCATAGTCGTGAGAAACCCCTTCCACCACCTCCTGTAATCAAGGGGCCTCCACCACCATCATCTTCTCGTGATGGGCCTCCTAGACACCCCCCCCTTTCATCTCGCTCTTCTTCATCCTCACCCTCCTCAAATGCGCCCCCACCACCACCTCCTTATCGTCAGCCTCCTAATGTTGCGAATGTTGACCCAGCTCCTGAGTTACCACAGAGGCGAAACTCACTGAACAAGAGGGGCCACTCCAATGCTAACGCCCGTGGTCAAGCTCCACCTCCTCCCCCTCCTGCCCAACAGAACAGACGACCCCCACCACCAGCACGCGACCCGGTGGGCCGCAGCACAGGTATGCAATTTCTGTATTTTGTAATGATTGTGGCTCATGTAAAGATTTAAATGCAGACACTGGGATCAAAATAAACTTTTGCCACATCTGTCAGTGGTGGGCAGATTGAGAAAATTTACCAGCCATAAATTTGTTTCTGACAAGGAAACTGTAATTTCCAGTTTTCATATATTTTTATTTTTGTCCTACCTCATGTTCTGTGTCCCCGCACTGCATACCCAGCTGCTGTTCAATCAGGCGATGCTATCGGACAAGCCGATTCCTCTGCAATTAATTCTGTCCAGTGTATTTATGTTATAGTGGCCTTGTTTATTACAATGTTAAACATAAATCACATTTTATTTAGTATGGCCTATTTGTTCATATGGAATCATAGAGTGTGAAAGGACGTGATGAGTCCGAGTGGGGTTGGCAAAGGATGTTTGAAAACAGACTTGAGTTTTGTAATTACCGTTCGTTGCCACTAGTAGTGCAGAAATGACCCACTTCACCTTTAAAGATATTTTTCTCATTTTCTTTCTCCTGAGATGTCCTTCTTCTGTCAAAGCAGCAGTTTAATGGACTAAATCCCACATTTGCACTAGTTCTGTGTTTCCCACAGACTTCCATATATACAAATTAACTCTTGCTTCATTTCGAGTCTGACTTGACTAAGAGTAATGATTTTCATTTCAGTAAGTGAATCAGTAACCGCTCTCAGGATTCACTGAGTTCATCCAGTAGGATTCATCACACAGATTAATTCCGATAGCGCACAAGTTTGTGAGTATTTTTTAAAGATTAATTTAAAGAACGACGCATGGGAGTAATTAGTTCATGAATACCACTTCACTGTTTACACCAAATTATAATTTTTTTCTTTACCCCACAAATGGTGTAAAAGGCTGTCAGGGAGATTAAAGTGATATTGTGTTAATATAGGACCAAGTGTTGTAGGGAAAACCTGCACAAATTAGGCAAATACTTTTGAGACAGCTTTATTTAAAATAAAAGGTTTAAAAAAAAAATCTTCATTTCAATCACATTTGGCATTTCATAACATCTCAAGTATTGTATAAATAAATGGATCTCCATATTGGTTAGATCAGTTAGTTTGAGCCAATTTTAAAGGGGTCATATAATGCCATTTTTGTGCAAGTTAATATGAATCTTTAGGGTCTAAATGAAAACTTTGTAATATACTTTTATTAAAAATTCTCATTAGTATTTTAAGAAAACACAAATTTTACCTGCTCAAAAACAGCTCTGTTTTCATCATGCCGTTTCAGAGCATATGACTTTAAATGATAATGCGCTTTGGTCACCCCGCCCCTCCGTTCTGGAGTTATTCTCCGTATAACTGTTTTTTTGACATTACTTCTTAATCAGTAACATACAAGTAAACAAGGTGTAACTTAGTGTTACCATGTTAACTGTAACACCTGCGTACACAGTTTTTAATAACACAATAACCATAATGCGTTGTTCATTATAAACGTGGGATTATGAATTATATTGAGAACGTCGTAACGTTATGGAAAACATGCCGTAATGTACCATGAGTGTAAACATTAGCCACATTCATTGTGAAGCGTGCAAGCGATTTGCAAAGATTAATATAAAGGTTAATAAAACGTTACACTTCTTCTGGAGGTGCAGAGGGAAAATAAATAGTTGGTACCGAATCTTTTTTCAGCAGCAGCTTCTTAGCAAAACCAGCTTTATACTGACCCTCGTTTATAAAGCAGTCTGGTGAAAAATGATTCGCGCAAACATGAACGCATTGACGTTGCTCGTGGGGAATATTCCCATCGTAAACAAAACTCAGCCACTGCGTCTTCAGCGGTTCAGATTTAGGAACATCAAAATGACTGCTGTGTTCATTATTACACCGAAGAACAGAACACCACAATCGCTAGGCGCCATTCTGCTCCAGTGTATCAACAATGATGACGGACTATGATTGACAGCTCGCTCACGCAGCGAGTCGCGAGTCTGTGTTCAAACACTGCTGTCAATCAACAATCCTGGGAGGCGTCCGACCGTGTGACGCCACACGGTCGAACGGCTCGATTTGAGGCAGGGAAAATATATAAGGAGATTAAAACAAAAACACTGGATGGATTTTTATCATAATAGGATGGTTGTGTACAGGCACAGCCAACACACATTTCAGTACAATCAACTTGAAAAAGTGCATGTACCATTATATGACCCCTTTAAAAAAAAAATTAAGAAATCTATGCCCACCACGTAAGAAAAACAATATGTTTTAAATGGGCCTTTAGCCCCTGCAAAAAGGGGGCTTTTTACCCCAAAAACTGTCCTTTCAGTTATTGGACAGTTATTAAAAAATTTTCGTTTAATCATCTTGAACAAAGCTGAAAATTATTTTGTATATTCTGTATTTTGTCTAAAAATAAAAGTTATAATTTCAGAGTTTTTCAATAGCGACATAAATTTGCAACATTTTAAACATTAGATTAAATTACCTCAAAATCAAACTTTAGACATTGCATGCAATGATCTCATGGATCAGGAAAATGTTGTAGTGCACAGTGACATACAGGTGGTTAGGAAAGTACTGTGGTAGTATTTGTTGCTATATTTAGTGTTTTGGCAGAAAATAAAATCATTTGTGTCTTTTTTTCCCTGGGGGGGCATTTATCCTGTTGTAACCTCATAATAATAACAATACGACCATTTAATATTAAATTGTTAGTATAATAGTATTATTGCTACCACTTTGAATAATATTTTGTTTTATACAGTAGTAATATTTATCTGTATTAATGTCTTCAAATTCATGCATCCATTTGAATAGAGAGCTTTTATTTTGTTTGAACTTTTATTTCGGCAGACCTTTGAGTTATAGTCTACACATTAAATATCATCCTTAAGCTGTTTAATGATCACATTTGGCCATTTCAATATTTGAATTTGACTGATTGTAAAATTGCCATTGAGTTCATCTTAAAAAAAGGTCACATCCCATTACATTTTACAAATGGCAACATACTGTAGTGTGGTACCAAAATTAGCAACAAGGTGATATTGTACCATTTTTTGGTATCGCAATATTCTGTTATGCAGTGCAACCCTAGTTTGGGGCAGGACTTTCTGTTTGTTTGATCAGTGGACGGGGTAGTATTAGAAAAACAGTTTGAGCACAATGTTTTTGCAATTCTCTTTGGTAACACACTTAAGATTTGACTTACCAAATTCTCAATTCAGACTGGAATCATCTCTGGTAAATGTATTAAAAATGTATTTTGCCATGGTGTTTTAGATTTAGCATTAGTAGAGGCAGGAAACACTGTATTGTAGTCACAATGAAATGTAGACATCATTTAAAATTATGTGCTCATTTAGCTCCTCAGGTTCCTCCTCCTGGGTCTCGTAACGGGATTCGGGAAACACCACCCCCTCCTCCTGCTTACCGGTCACATACCTCCTCTGAACCCCCCAGTCGACTGAAGCCCCCTGCTTTCTCCTCCACCGAGCGTCAGCCTTTAGGACACGCTCCTCCTCCACCTCCTCTCCGGAATGGACATCCACCGACTGTCACCAAATCCTTTGCTGGTGAATCAGCTGCACAATCTTCTTTCAAAAATATGGCTCTTTTTTTTTTTTTATTCACATCACATGATTATGTAAACTTATTCTGTTGTAATAACCATCATTTCATATATTCATTCTTTTAGATATTTTTGAATTTGTTTGTTTATGGGGAGTGTGTGAAGATGAGAACATTGATTCCTAGCTAGTTTGCCGCACTGCATCTGTAGCCTTATGTGTTTTATCAGCTTTTGAAAATAACCCTGCAGTCAAATTACCTCTCAGTAATTAAAATGTGGCCCCTTTGTTTCCATGTTGTACTAACCATCATAACTCATTTGAAAAATTATGGAGACAAGTTGAAGCGAGAAAAAAAAACATGGCCCAAGTTGTCCAGTGCATGAGAGCACTTAAAAACATGCCAAAGATGATCATAATAAGCATACAGTTTAATGTGGACCAGTTGCTGCATCATGCGCTGATAGAGTGCTTGTGCTGTTTGATGTGTTTTACTTTTGTTTTATATGTTTTATAATGTATACATGTTATTTATTCACAATCAGGCACATATTTTTATTTCCTAAAACTGTAGGTCTCCGTTAAGCACATGCATATATTATTTTACCAGATAAGCATACACTATCATTAAAAATTTTTTTTGAAAAGAATATTTTAGAAACATGTAATAAGTGACAATATTATTTTAAAACGTACAAATACTTAAAATGTACGTAATGAGTGACAGAGTAAAAGCATTTTTTTTAGCTGGGCAGAATAATTAAAGTGATATTCGTGTGTCACCATTGCCCTCTGCTGGGCGAATTTTTAGTCCCATTCCATCCCCGATAGATCATTTAGCACTTTAATGAACAGTACTTTTTGTTAAGTTTTACAAGTTAAAAGGAACTGTTTTGCATATGCCCAAAAAGTAATAATAATAAAAAGTTATAATAATTTCAAACTTAACTTTTCTGTTTTTTTTTTTTAATCACATTTTAATGAAAGACAGGAAATAACATTTCTTTTTTATCTATTATTTCTTTATTTATTTTTATCTATTATCAAAATAATCCTTAGTTGCTTCTCTTCCCAGATGATTTCGAGGCCAGGTACACCTTCCATGCTTTAGAGGATCTGCCCCCTCCTGAAGAATACAGACCTTTCCAGAAGATCTATCCCAGCAAATCCAGAAGTGGTAAATACCGTCATTAGCTTTGAACTACGTAATTACTTCAGAAATCTACCATGGTTTCCTCTCATTAAAATTTTTATTTTTATCATATTAAAATGTTAGAATTGTTGCCTGCAGTATGGTGTTATTCAGATATAGTATAGTACAGGCTACATTACATTTTCAGAATATAGGTAGTATAATATATATACACTGGCGGCCAAAAGTTTGTAATAATGTACAGATTTTGCTGTTTCAGAAGGAAATTGGTACATTGACTATACATTGTGATCAGTTGAATGCCACTTTGGTGAATAAAAGTACCAATTTCTTTCCATAAGAGCAATATTTGTACATTATTCCAAACTTTTGACTGCCATTGTATGTATATATACATATATATTTCCATAAAGACAGATGTGTTTATAAAACAAGAGACTGGCTTACACTGCCAGGTTTGGTTCCAATGATTTTCTCAGTTCCTCTTTGCCTTTTTCTAGCTATAACAAGAGGTGCTCCTCCACTGCCTCCTGTTGGCAGGTGAACAACATTCAGGGGAGAGAAGGACCAAAAAGAGATGACATACATACATGCCATATACTTTATATATTTGTTTGTGTGTGTAACACAATCAGTAATTACATACAGTACATGTACATAAACACACCAATTCATCAAATCGACATAATTCTTAGGCAACACTATATTCATGCACTACATGATTTATTATCCAAAATACTCCAGAATGCTGTATTTCTAGACCTGAAAACACTGTGCAATATCCCTGTGCTGCCTAGAAAATGCACCTTCTCAGATTTTGCCTGATAACAGAGGCACAGTGCAGCAACCAAGCCAGAACAGACAACTCCACTTACCATGGAGTTAGATGCATACATTCCACCTCTTTCAGTTACCAAAGTTTTAGAATTGTGTAATTAATGGGAAAATGTGTAGCACTTGTAGATTATTGATGTCTATGCATATGGATTCTTAGGAGAAGGACATCTGTTTTTCTCTGGACAATCATTTTATTGTATATCGATTTCTGTTTGACTTTTTGTTTGTTTCTGTATTTTATCCTCTTTTTTTTTTTCAACTCAAAGAGGTCTGTCCAGGAATACGTTTGTTGATTACACAACAAAGGCCACGAAGCGGCCTTTTCATGTTCAAACCATAGTCAGCAATCAGTCACTACATTATTTCTCATTTATTTTAACTTTATAATAGTTTATTGTACCTCTCAGAATGTGAGACTGAGAACATAATTTTTTTGTTGAACCTATCACCCCTGGTTTGCTTGTTCTTTGTCATGAGTAACTTTAATAGCAGTACAGTTATCTGAACTAAGAGAAGAAATATTTATGCTCTGTTGAATCTAACCTGTTTTATATCTGACCGAATAAACACTAAGTGCCACAGGATCTCCCAAAGACATACATGTCAGTTATATGTGTATTTTTGCATTAGTATACAGGTCTGCTTCTCTTGCATGTGATGCAGTCCTGTAGTGCCATCATATGGCTCGTCTGCACCCTTTCTCCTACAAGGTACCAAGGGGTTTTTTAAGGTAATTTACACATTGCCTTTAAAATTACAACAAAAAAAACAAAGCTGAATTTCTGGATTTAATTATATATATATATATATATATATATATATATATATATATATATATATATATATATATACATACATACATACATACATACATACATACATACATACATACATACATAAAGAGAGAGATATACACGTATGGGTGTTTTTCAATAGGGTTGTTTCAATTCGGTGGCATTGTATCATAATAAATGTATGTGTCAAATAGTAAGGAAACATGTTTAATGGTATCTGCCATGCATATGTTTCCAAAAGTGGCCATGTTGCATATGTTAATAATGTTCAGGCTGAGGCACTTTTGACCATTAAATTTAAAAAATTTTATTGGGGTGATTGTTCATTCTAACTTGTCAATGTAATTTGACCTGTGTCTTTGAATGTGTTAAATGGTGTGTCAATATGATGCTTTTGAAATAAAAAAAAAGGGAATGGGAAAATGTGTATGCAGTTTATTTTTCTGTTTAGTTTAATCCAGTTATAGTTTAAGTACACACATGTGCTAATTGATGAAATACAAAAAGGGCTTCATTCATGAAACAAGCAGATTTGTGTAAATCGTTCGTAAAACCATTTTTACGTAAATGGTCGCATATATGCAATGATTTACCTAAAAATCGTTTACGAGTCATTTTGAGTTATATGCAACCAAGTAACAAGGAAAGCATTACAATGATTAAATCAGCCAACGGTTCTCACAAAAATCTTGACAACGTCTTGGGAGTAGAAACTTAATCCAATCACTGGAATGCTGAGACTTTCTTTTTTTCTTTTAGTGAATAAAACGCTTTTGAGGTCAAATGACTTAAAATGATGGAGAAGGCCAAATGTTCACAATATTTAATTTTATGAGGTCAACAGGGAACTTCTAATTTTCAAAAAGCATCGCATAAATAGCTGAATATTCTGTCAATATTTTAATATTTCCCGGGAAATTCTTTCCGCCAAAATATCAACAAAGAACTACCCGCCTTTACAGTCAAGCAGATGGGGGAAGGGTCTAAGAACCTTATTGGTTGCTACACGGCAGAGGAACTTCCACAGCCAATGAAATGCGTTGACGCGGGGCCATACGTCACAGGCCAGAGCGTCAGCTGTTTAGAAGAGGAGTTCAGCAAAGTTTTGGCGCTAGTTTGACGGCGAATCAGTCGGAAGAGAAGGTGCTGTGAAACCTGCTGCATGTGCTTGCATCGATTTTCATGAAGAAATAAACACCAACTTAACTAATACGGTAAGACATCAAATATGCTAATAGTATTTTTATTTGTAGGAGGTTGTCGAGCTGTATCATTATAGAAGATTGCTTTTATTTAGTGTTGTTCAAAGCTTGGCGCCAAATGACCCGCACCAGCAACTGCGAGACCCACTTTTAGTATACACTATTAATGTACAATATTTCTTTGATCTGGTTTGTTGCTGGAGACTTAACAGATCAGCACGTGTGCGTTTAAATATGTTTATTTTCTTAATATTGATATCTTTAGCGAAATAGTACTGACAGGAAGTAGTCCATTACTGTGTTCTACCCAATTCAGCCATGATTAGGTAGATAAGAGGGGGAAAATTAACTTTTTGTCTTTCATCTGTTTGACAAAGTTTGAAATTAAATCTTCAGACTTTTATTTTGTATACTATCCTACTAAAAAGCCAACAGGTTTTCGGTTTATATGGCTCTGTCGATAATTCGCACCCCGATGCCAATTCTTGGGGGTGAAGACACAGACATGCTAAATTACGGATGGTTTTTCTCCGATACCTCCACAAACTACAGTCCTGCTGATTAAATAACCTATGAGTAGATCGCGTGCATTCAGAATTGCAAACCGGTTGAGGTTGACTTCATTAACAGGGGGGGATGTGCATGTAACACTGTTGATTATCATGGGCTTCCTGTATTACAGCAGCCTTTATTTATTTATTGGAAATAAGAAATCAATATACAACCAAAGGGCATTACTATCAATAATGAAAGACACTGAACGATACAATAGTGAAACAGATAATGCAATACATTAAAAACTTTTGCTTAAGACAAAGTGCAACAGTAAACAGCATCTCCACTGCTTTTACAAACACATTTTTTTTAGAATAAATAAAAACTATTGCTGTCCTATATGCTAAACCATGACTTTGTTTTTCTTTTCAGACCTGCTGCCTGGTTTTAAAGTAAAAATGCCCAGCACTCGCTCACAGAATCAGCCCACCCTCCAATTCCCTAGGCGCAAATCGTCCAGGTTGATTTCTCGACCTAAAAGCTCTGCAGAGAAAACATTGGACACCCAGGCCACCCCCCTCTCCCCAAGAAAGACTAATGTGGTGGATGCACGAAGCGTCTGTCTGTCTCCTAATAACTCTGTGTTGAAAAACACTTCGCTGTCTGAGAGACTGCCTCTGAGCCCCCGCAAACGCACAGGTGAGTAATCTAGCACATTTGAGACAATCACCTCGCTGCTTGCTTAAGATATTAAGTTGTGGGTTGCAGTCTTTATAGTAAAGTGGTTCATGTCTTTACTAGTTAAGCTTGTACGACCAATAACTATTCCACATTCAGAGCATCCAATTATAAATATCCAGATCCCAGGTGTGTAATTCTATGTCTCCTGTTTGTGTTTCAGGTGATGAGAATGGATGTAACCTCCCGATCTCTTTGCTCGGCTCTCCGCCTAAACAGAGCTGTCCCCCTCTCTGCTCCCCTCGTAAACTTTCCTTCAGTGAGAACACGCCAGTCTTCTCCCCTCCGCGTCCCACTCATCCACCGAAAGTTCCCCTGTCTCCTATCTCCCGTCCATTGCCCAAACAGCCTCAGGAGACCACCAGCCCACTCGCCCAGGCAGAGGGGAAGACCCCCGTTGCTCGGCTCTTTCCTTTAAAAAGTAGGTTTTGTTCAATGTCCTTTTTGCGAGCTTTCTTATAATGTTAATTTTGTGATATGTTGTACATGCTATTTGATATTACAGTGCCAATGATATCGGCACCCTTATTAAATATGAGCAAAGGCGGCTGTGAATAAAATCTCCATTGTTTATTCTTTTGATCTTGCATTCAAAAAAAATCACAAATCTAACCTTTAATTGAAGAAAAAACAATTGAAATGGGAAATATTATTAAATAAATCTTTTTCTCAAATGCATTTGCCATAATTATTGGCAACCTTGTATTCAATACTTTTTGCAGCCTCCCTTTGCCACGATAACAGCTCTTGAGTCTTCTCTTATAATGCCTAATTAGGTTGGAGAACACTTGGCAAGGGATCTGAGACTATTCCTCCATACAGAATATACAAAATATTTATTTAATAAAGGGATACATCCCCTCTTCAATTGTTATACTTCATTTAAAGGTTCACATTTTTTTTTTTTAATGAAAGATCAAAAGGATAAACAATGCAGATTATTTTTATTTTTTTCACGGTCTCATATTTACCAAGGGTGCCAATATTTTTGGTCACAGTATATAAAATATTTGTACTTTCAGAAGGTGTTGAATCTAAATCTTTGGCATGCTTTTTCTCCTGAAGAGTTGGGCTATCAGAATATAAAGCAGGCTCTTCACACCGCAGTGCCGGAGCGTCTTCTGTCTCGTGAGGCTGAGAGGGCTACCATTGTCTCCTTCCTGGAGAACCACGTGGTGGCAGCAAAACCCTCCAGCCTCTACATCTCTGGAGCGCCTGGCACAGGGAAGACGGCCTGTCTGAACTGTGTTCTCCAGGAGCAAGAGGTGAGTTCAACTTCAAATCGAAAAGCACTAGCATTTAAATACACCTGCATTTTTAATAGTGTAGTATTCTGAGTATATGGAATATAAACTCATACTTTGAGAATGGGAATGAAATTGTAGCTAGAAACAACTCTGCAAGTGTGTTGCCTTTTAAGAACAATATAATGTTGTTAGCATTAGAATTTTAGCTTTTTCATTAGGGATGGGCAGTAGAGTAATGTTGAAGTCAAGCACTCTAACCAACTAGTACCATCTCGAAAACGAGATGGTACATCTCAAGGGGCTATCTTTCAAAAAAACAAAAAAAAAAACTAAAGTAATTTATTGCTTTTAAAATTAAAGTTAGACACGAACATGAAATGTATATTTAGTTTTATTCACAAATGTTACCAGGAACAGTTTTTATATAAGCTAATGTTAACCACCTATGCTTTTCTTTTTGGGGAAAAAATAAATAAATGAAAGGTATGCCTTAATAAAAATACGGCAAAAAATAGAAAAGATAAAAATAAAACTGCAAAAACATTTGCGCACTCCTAGAGCTTGCATAGAGTTTATGTGTGAATTAGCCTAATGCTGTCAGTATTATTTTCAGTCTTCATAAAGACTATCACATTTATTTCTAATTTTACATGTTATTCAGTAAAACAATTGGTGAAAATTGGCTTTAGAGATTTAACGTGCATACTGTCTGATAAGCTTCCGAGTTTCTTGTAGCGCTACGTCTATACAAGAACCGAATACCAATACAGTAATGACACAATAAGAGTCAAAATATATTAAGTATTGCCAAACATGATTTCACACTTGGCCAAAGACACCATCATAAATCCTTTTCTCATCCAACTCCTTGATGTGATGTACACACCCATTGACTATCCCAAGGGATGGTTCATCTAAAAATTTAAATTATCTCATAATTTACTCACCCACATGCCATCCCAGATGTGTATGACTTCTGCAGCACACAAATGAAGATTTTTAGAAGAATATTTCAGAGCTGTAGGTCCATACAATGCAAGTAAATGTTTGCCAACATTTTGACTCAAAGTACTAAAGGCATCATAAAGTATCCATATGACTCCAGTGTTTTAATCCATATTTTCACAAGTCCTTTTTTGCTAGAAATTCTTCTCCCTGCCCAGTAAGGGGCTATATGCATGAATAATGTGAATTGCCAAAAACACAAGAAGAATGTGAAGGTTAAAGCAGAGATTGACTGAGCAGGGTGGAAAATTTATAATAAAAAAAGGACTTATTTTAATATTTACCAGTTAATTACCCACAACTATCATATCGCTTCTGAAGACATGGATTTAACCACTAGAGTCTTATGGATTACTTTTATGCTGACTTTTGTGTTTTGTTGTTGGCCCTTAAAATGTTTGGCACCCATTCACTTGTATTGTATGGAACAAAAGAGTTGAGAAATTCTTCTAAAAATCTTTGAGTTCAGAATGAAAGTCTTACACATCTGGGATGGTATATGGGTGCGTAAATGATGAGAATTTTCATTTTTGGGTGAACTATTCCTTTTAATTGTAATTGAGATTTAGTAAGAGATTCAGAGGGAACGTACAGTATAATTCAGCGTGGCTTGCAGCAGATAAACGTGTAAAGGAAAATCAATGTGTGATATTCGAGTAGTGTTTTTAATAGTCAACTAGCTGGTGCAGAACGATTACTCGTGCACATCCCTAATTTTCATGTTTGTACTTGGTAGTATGTAGTGGTCGCTCACAAAGTGAGTTTTTTTTTTTTTTTTTTTTTCCAGGCTCTGTTGAAAGGAGTCCAGACTGTGGTCATCAATTGTATGAATTTGCGTAGCTCTCACGCCATCTTTCCCATGCTGGGGGAGAGACTGGGTGCCCCCAAGGGCCACAGCGAGGCTCGACTGGCAAAACTGCTGATAAAATCAGGGCCTACTGTGTAAGTTAGTTCCTAGATCAATTCATACCGTGACCAAGGTTTGTTTTTGCACTCTGTCTCAAAAGTACAGGCCTTGTGTTCTCATCATGCATGTTCATTATTTGACCTTGTGGTTGATCCTTACTGTGTGTAACAGCCTGTTGGTACTCGATGAGATGGATCAGTTAGACAGCAAGTCTCAGGAGGTTCTCTACACAATCTTTGAGTGGCCTTATCTACCCAACTCTCGTCTCTGTCTCATTGGTAAGCTGGTGATCTGTCTACCTCAAACGTGTTTAAAATAATTTAAAAACTAAACTATTAGCTCAAGACATTAAACACTGAAAGCATGGGAAATGTTCTTATGGTTCTTAATCCTGATCAGTGAACATTTGACTCCTCAGGTATTGCTAATGCACTGGACCTGACAGACCGTATTCTGCCCAGACTGCAGGCAAAACCGCACTGCAGACCCAAACTACTCCACTTTCCCCCCTACAGCCGAGAGGAGCTCAATGCCATAGTCCAAGACCGACTTGCACAAGTACGCCTTTGCTTGTATCCCTTCGCATGCATCACTTATACAGGCACACATTCCAAGATAATAATGCATCGCCGTGTATGTGTTCGTTCAGGTGTCAGGCGAAGGTGTTCTGGATGCGGCAGCTGTTCAGTTCTGTGCAAGGAAAGTCTCGGCAGTGTCGGGAGATGCACGCAAAGCGCTTGACATCTGCAGGTAAAAGAACTAGACTTTAAACTGCAGAACTACCTCTACTAAAGGATTGTGATGTTGAGTTTGAGGTTTTCACGCATGTGTGTACATCCAACAGGAGAGCGGTGGAGATCGTGGAAGCGAGTGACCGGTCAAAAACGGCATCTGAATCTGCAGAAAGTCTTAAAGGTAGAAAAACCTGTACATTTATTTGTCTCTAATTGTATTAGGAGATTGGAAATTAGAGGGTTTCTCTTGATAAGCATAACATGGGATTTGTCTGTAACTTCTTTTTGCAGTGTCACGTGTGAGCGTTCCTCAGGTGGCGCAGGTTTTGTCTGAGGTGTACGGCGACCGCATGTCATCCAGCAATGGAGGGGATGGCGAGAGTTTCCCTCTGCAGCAGAAACTTCTAGTGTGCTGCCTCCTGCTGATAATTCGCAACGGCAAGAGCAAAGAGGTTCAGTTGGGCAAAGTGAGTTCAGAAATGTTCCTTCTGACTTTATAACATGAAAGCCAAAATTAAGTGTAATGACATTAAATGTGTAAGAGTGCATTAACTGTTTTTATCATTGGGATTGATAACCTTTTTTTGATTTTCTTAACTTCAGTTGTGTGAAGTGCACAGTAAGTTGTGTAAACAGAGGCAAGTGGGTGGAGTTGGGCAGACGGAGTGTTTGTCTCTCTGCAGTCTGCTGGAGAGCAGAGGTATCTTCACTCTCAAAAAGGCCAAGGAGGCTCGATTGACTAAAGTAAGAGCCTTTTATGGGCTTTGTAAATAGTTAGTCTGCTTTACCCAGCTTGGGTTGAATACAATACCAGTTAAGTCTTAATTATAATTAAGTAAATTCAAATAAAAGGTCTAAAATCAGTATTTGTTTTCCCCTACCTTTCTAGATCTTCCTGAAGATTGAGGAGCGAGATGTGGAGAATGCTCTTAAAGATCGAACTCTTCTTGGAAGCATATTAGCGGGTGGTCTGCCATGATAAAATGTCTGTCATCCATTGTTCCACCTGACATGTTCTAGGAAAGATTTTACTACTATTTTATGAATTACATTTTTAAGTATCTCAAACTTGTAAATATTTTTTTTGTTTTATTGCTAAGCTATGAGACTGTGTTTGAGAGAGAATTTTATCCAAAAGGGTTGATGTCATTTTATTACATTTGTGGCAAACATTTTGCCAGCCTTTTTTTGGGGGGGGGCTATTTTAATAAAATGCTAAATATGCCTGTGTTCTTGTCTGTCTTTACCACTTCAAAATGGCTATTACTCCCTAAAACTTTTTTTTACCTTTTTAAAGGGATGGTTCAACCAAAAATAGTTACTCACCCTCATGCCATCCCAGACGTGTATGACTTTACATAATCATTCTGCAATCATACAAGTTATGATTTTTAGAAGAATATTTCTGCTGTTTTGGTAAATGGGAGCCAAAATTTAGATGCTCCAAAAAGCACTTTTGCCCATCATAAAAGTAATCTGTATCTTCAGATGATGTGTGGGTGAGAAATGGATCAATATTTATCTTAATGTATTTTATTTATTTTTTTGCTAGAAATTCTTCTAGGCTGGATATGCATGACTAATTTGAACCACCCAATACACAAAATGAATGTGAGAGTTAAGTGGAGATTGACTTGAGCATGAAGAATTTATAGTAAAAAATATCTTAAATATTGATCTTTTCACCCACACCTGTCATATTGTGTCGGAAGACATGGATTAAACCACGAGTCGTATGGAGCTTTAAAATTTTGGCACCCAATCAATTGTATGGACCAAAAGAGCTGAGAAATTATTATAGAAATCTTCATTGGAGTTCAGCATATAAAAAATAAAACGCATATAGGATGGCATGAGGGTGAGTAAATTATGAGAATCAAAATTTTTAGGTTAACTATTCCATTAAAACAATGCCCAAAAATGTTCATGACCATTCTCCACCTTTATGATCCTTGATGGACTTTTTTTTTCTTCTTCTGCTAAAGTACCTGGTATCTTTACAATCAGGTTTCATTTGTTAACATAACAATGAACAATACTTTTAAACTGATTTATTGATCTTTTTTACTGTTAATTAATCAGTTTATTGTTAGTTCATAGTGCTTTAGCTAGTGTTGACGTCCATTTTAAAGTATTAGTAATATGTAATAAATGTTGAAATTAACATCAACCAAGATTAATAAATGCTGTGAAAGTATCGTTCATTGTTATAACTGTTAACAAATGTAGTAAATTGTACCACTTTGTAAAGTGTTACCGTATACTTTCTAGAAAATACCTTTGCATGTGAAATGAGAAAGAACACTGGTTTGCTGCCAGGTTCAGTATGGTTGTTGCTGTCGCATCTTTCAATAGCAATAAGTTACATCACAGAGCATTATATAACATGATTTTATTTGTATATTTTGGACAAGGGAAGTAAGAATGCTACAAAGAAAGTAACCCCATTGTCTGTTCAGTTTGATTCCTCTGATTAAATATTAACAAATCTAAAGCTAGGTTTTTTTTGTGACAAGGTTTATTTGTTGTTAAACGTTAATTCCTTTTTAATCAGCACAGCATTTATTCCTGAAGTTAATACAAACACTCCATACACTTGCAGGACAAATAAAATCAGTATTTCCTTGTATATACATTAAGAACATTTCAGCAAAACAAGAAAATAGTGAGAAAAAAAATCCTCACACATTAAAAACTCTTCTAATAAAGTCTCTGTATGTAAAAGAAGAGATATGGTGATGCATAAGCAATATTTGTTATTGCCAAAGCTTTTGTGTTTGTTCTTCAGAGATCAAAGGTATCATCCTAGTGAAGTCTGTTTAAGTAGGAAATCAACATGACAAGACGTTTCATACATTAAAGCTGATTACAGATCAGCTCTGATCAAACTTGTCTGACTAATGCCATTGTGAACAAAGATAGAAAGCTGACCGTGTGTCAGTTATTGTGAGTGAATCATTGATAGCATTTTTCAAATTTGTAAAACTATAAAAAAGCAACATGATTATCATTATAAAATATGATAATAAAATCTCTTTGGCATAGTTAACCGGTCCTTTTACCAACAATGTATTAATGCACCCATAAGAAAAGCTAAAATATAACATTTTCTACAAAAAAAGTGTAAAATGCAGCAAGCTGTCAGGCAGTGTAAAGTTGTACTCAATTCTGCCTCTCCCAGCACAGTGAAAAACTGCATATATTACAGCAGTGTCAGAGTGTGTGTTTACAGGAAAATAAACCACAGCCACCCAGCAATGAAAAACCAGGAGTTTCTTCCTTTTCTGTACTTTCATATTCCTCTTCCAGCAAAGCTCAGTTCATCATCAGGCTATGAAATGAACACATAACATCCAGTTTAGTGAAGTTAGTGAGTAAATTGACATTTTGCACAATTGATGTTATAATATACAAATATTTGAAACAGCTTTTATGACTCCTAAAAAGACTACATGAAATATTTGAACCATTTAAAATGAACTACTGAAGCCAAAAGGGTGTTTTAAGACTTGATGACCAGTTACAGAACCTAAAGGTATACACTTTCCTTTAAACACTCATATACATTTTTTACCTACAATCTTGATGTTGATCAAAAAAGACAATGGACCAAAAATACGTCAACTACCCCAGTACAGAAAAGGAGCCAGTTCTTCTTTAAACATTTAAGTATTTGAGTGATATCTAGAGGATCTGAGTTGTAATAACCTGTTAGTAGGGTTCATGGTAGCCTCTGGACATGGGATCGTAAGGTATGCCCGGCCCATAATCATCTTGCATGTCTTGATCTAGAGTCATGTTTTCCATATGCATGCCATCACTATATCCTTGATATGCTCCTGGACCATAGCCATCAAGCTCTGTAAAAGACAAGGTACATGAGTGTTGCATATTACTGAAAAGTGATGATCACAACTTTATGTTCGCGTATCTCCCAATGTATTTCTATGAGTCATTAAAGATGTAAATAACAGTCATAGATTAATGGCTGCAAAACCTGGGCAATAAAGAGGATATACTGACCGTCACCAGGAAGTGGCTCCATCATGGTATTGCTGTGTGCCTAAAAAAAAGACAACAATCAAAACCTGAGGTCTAGTGTTTAAATATTGTTATTAAGGCTGTCGATTTAACGCATTGATTCGGTGCGATTAATTAAAAAAAAAAGCATAAAAAATGTATGCAATTAATTGCAAACCGTATAATATGGAAGATTCCTGAGAAATGCAAGCTTGTAGTACCACCTGTTTACTCCAGAGGGCAGTACTTGAAATTTCAGCTGTATGAGCAACGCACAGTTTAAACAGTGAAGAAAACAACACTTCAGTAGGCAGAACAAAACAAACATGCGTTACGTTCTAGCGTTCAAAATAGGGCTAAACAATTAATTGAAATAAAATCGAAACCACGATATGACCTTGTGCGATTATTAAATTGCAAAGGGCTGCGATTTAATTAAATAATTATATAAATAAATAGTTTGCTCCCTTGAAGCGTTTTTTATTATTATATGCGGTAGCAGCATCTCACTCTCCACGAGGCACAGGTATCATAATAATGCAGAATACATGATGGGGTATAATTCAAACATCTTTATTAAATGATTGCTGAGCAAACAGCATTAACAAAAACACCTGTGGAGTCCCGAAACTTCTCTTCATTCTCCTGTCATTTGATTACCTCATGAGAGAGCGTGTGTCGCACTTATTACAGTCCCCATGGAAAGTCCCCATATTTAGTTACTATAATATAATGCATTGCTAAATTTAATATAATAAAATAATGAATAAAAACAATTAAATGAAATGGTGACAAACTAACCAATATTTTCACTTTAAATTTAATTACACCAATGGGTTATCAGTTCTTATTAATTAAGCCTCATTCTTTAGGACTATCTTATATACAGTAAAGAATAGTTTGTATAAGCCTACTAGTTTTTAAGGCCTAGAATAAAGAGTAACATTTATATTTTGCGTTTACTGAATTATTCAATCAATCAACATTATTTTTGACAACAAAAACTAGGCATCAACTATGGTTTTACCAACAGAGAAATGTAGTTACCAGTGACATTGAGCAGAAAGTTTACATTTAACCAGTTTTGACAGAGCTGCTGATAAAAGTTAAATGGTCAGCATCGATTGATGAGATGAAAAGAAAATTGGAGATCGGTATCGGATGTTAAAATCCTGATTGGAGCATCCCTAATATTCAAGTTGACTGTGTTTCAAAAACTAATGATGATGATTAGTGGGCTGAGATCCTGTCACAAAATGGACAAAAACAGGTACATGGAGGATGGTAACATTTGGATATGAAGAAGACTTTGTTTCACAGTTTATATATTTATATGTTTGTGGTTGAACTGAAGAAAGGTCTCAGTTTGGTTCTTTTTAAGAGGGCTCAAGTGTGAAAACCCCAGAAGCCTTTTTGCAGTTGAACATGTGGAAAACATTACCATCATAATCGCAGTTCAAATCACAATCGCAATATTTTTCAAAATAATCGCAATATGACTTTTTGTCCAGATCGTGCAGTCCTAGTTCAAAACACTTGAAGGAGCGCAAATGCAAAGTAAGGGATCTCAAGATGTGTTTAAAGATTGAGTATTAAACTATATTTAACTTGACACAGTGACCTAAACATTTTATGTTTATGACGAAACACACCTGAGACGCTACACAAGCATAACTGACGCAGGTGTAAATTGACAGCTCTTAAACAAGCCCTCATAATAAATCTCTGATTGACAAATTCACTTGTGTAATGGATTGCTGTGAACTGTATGCCAATGATTGACTTATGATTAATAATATGGTAGTAAACAATACATTGTATTCTAAAGCCACTTTTTGTATCGTCTTATCAATTATTAACTTCTGTTACAAGAATGTGATGCATTTTAATTATCTGAATATTTTTTATTTTATATATATATATATATATATATATATATATATATATAACATAATATAAAATTTTTAAATATTTAAAGATAACTATGTATAATTATTTCATCATTATATATTGAATTATTGTTATATGAGGGGCTTTCTCAGCAAATATTTGTATATGCGATTAAATGCGATTAATTAATTAATCGGGACACCATGTATTTAATTCGATTAAAAATTTAAATCGATTGACAGCCCTAATTGTTATGAGTCAAAATTTAATAAAATTGACCCCATTTACTTTCTTTATACATGTTTCTGGTCTTTGCGAACAATTAATCTGTGAACGTTATTCGTAACTTGCTCCATGTACTAAAATGACGTTGCCTTTTGGCTGACGTCACCAAGGCTGCTTAAGTTTCAACTGATGGTTGACAACCACTGATATATATATAAATAGAACTATCTATTTATATATCAGTGGTGATGTTTCAGGAGGGATGTAGTCCTATAAAACTGACTATAAACTCTGGTATGGAACACCAACTATACACAATCGAATCAATAGATAAAAGGTTTCACCCTACATTTTTACTTGTTGAGTATCCCATTTCTCTTGAAATTACACCACACTACAGAAATAAATGGGTTCCGAATGCCATGTCACTTTGACTTTTCACCAGTGTTATGAATAAATAAGACATTGAAATGAGATGACCATGTTATGGCTCGTCCTCACCCCCAGGGGGCAAACTCACCATCTCCCATGCAGCTGGGTCTTGTTTGAAAAGCGAGTGTGTGAGTTCCACTGACACTCGCTTCTTATAGTCAGGGTTTTTATCCTCAGAAATTCGGAAGAGTACAGCAGCAGCGTAGGTGGCTGACGAACAGAAAACACAAATATTACACTCTCATTAATGTTAATTAATGAGAGACAATACTCTCATTATAATACCATGACACCTATTAATGTTACTTTCAATGTCAGTGAACCAGTCGCTATCAATCAAGGACCACAATGGAAATACGTTTTTAACTTTATTGTATTATCCTTGACAATGAGTTGTGATTCATTTAAATTGTATTGTCAAATAAACCAAAATCAAATACAAAGCTCATATTCTTCTGTTCTTGCTTACTGTATTTGATCTCTTTATATGTCTTACTCACCAATTCCTTCATTGCTGGAGTGAAGGAGCTCCATGAGAGGAGCAGAGGCACCCTCTGCATCAATGATCTCAGCCGACTGTTTATCAAGAGCCAGTTCACACAGAACACCAGCTGCCACACGCTTGACATTATCCAATGGAGAATACAACAACTGCATGGAGAGAAAACAGACTTCATCTATATACACCAATAATGGCATTACAGAAAAAGGAGCAAACCCTCAAACATGTTCCGTTAAGAGCGGGAAAGAGTGAATTTCACCAAAAAATAAATAAATTAATTGCAGGTCACATTTCACCTCAAAATCTAAATGACCAATTCCCAATGCGCTTTAAGTCCTCGTGGTGGCGTAGTGACTTGCCTTAATCCGGGTGGTGGAGTACGAATCTGAGTTGCCTCCGCATATGAGACCGTCATTCCGCGCATCTTATCACATGGCTTGTTCAGCAAGTTATCGCAGAAACATAGCATGTGTGGAGGCTTAACATTATTCACCACGGCAATATTATATATATTAATATATGCAGAATTATTATGATGAAGAAAAAAAAACTTAATGGTCCAAAAAAAAAAAAATCTTTTCTTAAGACAAAATATATTTTCTTTTTCTATTCGTTTTTCTTTTTTGTGAAATACGACCCAGACTTTTTCTTGAAAGGTTTGGTGAGATTCACCCAAATACAGAATAAACCGATAACATAAGTCAAACATTACCTGTACAAACAGAGGAATAGTGTCCATGCTGGCAATGGTGGCATTGTTCACAGGATCTCTGGCCATGATATGCAGAGCAGCAGTGCAGCCTTCCACAATCTCCTCCATCCTCACTCCATCCTGAGAGAGAGGAAGACAAAAGATCTTTAGGGTGGGCAACTGTTTATCTCTGGATGGGACATTTCTGTATCTCTTGTGTTTGTATCCCTTAATCGTGTTTTGCTATTGGTCCGGAGGGCTGTCGTTTCAGGGGGAGCACAAAGAAAATGCCCCCCTACATTAGACCCGGCCATGGATATTTAGTTAATTTAGTAACTAATTTGTAGTTTATACATTGTGCTTCAGGGTTACAGTGACAGATAAGGAAGTCATGCCTGGTATGTTTGCTGAGCGGATGAACCGTGTTTCTGTGCATCCTGGTGAGATTTCAGAAGCAAGGTGATCAGTTTGGGAATGGCCTCAGCATCTCTCAAAGGAGCCTGATTGGCTGGACACAGAGCCAGGTTGCGGATCAGACCAACAACAGCCTGTAATGAAGAGAACACATGGGGTCAAGACATTGAATAAACAAAATTAATTAATTAATATCCAGAGACCCAATATAAATATTCGATAACCACAATTTATTTTCCTTATTTTTGTGACATGTTCCCTGCTGAAACAGGAAGTTAGGGGTAGGATATGACGAAGGGCTTGCCCTTTCTTTTAAAATAATCAACAGTCTTTAGTTTATGTCAACAGTCATGAACTATGCCACTTGCGATTGCTAGTTAGAGTATTAGATGTATAAGTGGAAGGAAACATTCTCATTCTAGAGTGTTTTATTAGACAAAAAATTCCACTACACCCCTGCATATAAGACATCATTATTTTTTCTTCCCCAAAAGAAAAAGACTATCATTTTTAATTGCATAAATTTTCTAAATATTTTACTATTTTGATTTTTGATCTTACGAGGTCACTGTAATGGATAAAAAGTTCACTAAAAGGATTTATTTCTTCTGTGGTTATAATAAAGTAACAGATCACTTGCTATCTATAAGGAACTCATTTGTCAGTTCTCTCTATTTCTTTCTCACTTACCTTAACAACTGGCCAGGAGTAGGGCTGATCGAGCAATTTGACAATAGCGGGGATGCCGTAATGGATTCGTATAGCGTTCTGCGCAGTCTCAGCCTCAGGATGTCGGCTGGTAAGGTGCCGCAGGGCGCAAACAGCTGGCTCAACCACGTCCTGTTTCGAACCGGCCCTCAGGATAGCGTGAATCAGAGCCTCCACACCGTTACTCTGGGTTACCTGGGTTTTGTTGCGCGTGTTATTGCAGGTGAGGTTGGACAGGACGCCTGTGGCACAGGTTAGCATGTTGATGTCGTCTGAGGACAGCAGACTGACCAGTACTTGCAGCAGATTTTCCATTCCATCCTGCAGGGGACAAGAGAGAGCATGATCCAGTTCAGCTCAAGTAGTATGGGCAGGGCTATTGATTGATCATTTATTAATACAATTTGTATAGAGGTATTGGAAATAATCCACTGTAAGTGTGTGTCTAGATAGTGAAGTAAAATAAAATCACCAACACTGTAGGAACACAATGTAGGACAATGGCTTCATAAATGGCTTCAATAAACATCCTACATTTCTTAATAAAAAGGTAAACATGCAAAAAGGTTTGTGTAAGGGTTAGTTTTAGGGGTAGGTGTAGGTTTAGGCAATAGAAAATCGAATTCGCTCAGCATACAAACAACAGAAGTTGTTGGATAAACCATGATGGATAAACACAATGTGTGTGTGTACGCATACTTTGCGATAGTTTGGGGACAAATAAGTTAAATAAATCTGACAAAACCATCCATTTGGGACATATTTAATAATAATAAAAAGAATATTGATATATTAAAATTATATATATATATATTATATATAAGCAATATATAATTTGCTAATGAAAACAATACTATGGTATATTTAGATAGCTAAGTAAATGTGTCTCTGTATAAGATGGTTAAGTGTTTAAAGTAAAAATAGACCTGTTTGGTTGCAGCGTCTGACAGGTTTCTCAAGGTCCACAGGCAGTTCTGCATTAGGCGTTGACTAGAGCCGGTCAGATGTTTACCAAGAGCTTGCATTCCACCTGAGAGAGTTAAAACGTGAATTACTGTTATTTAAGTATTGGTAAAGCAATTACCATTATATAAAAAAATAATAATAAAAAAGTGTGTGGTGCTTGACCATGTAAAACTCGTTGCCATGATTCTAGGATGTTCTAGGTGCTACCAGGCAAGTCAAAAGTACCCACCCCCAAGTCTCTATGATAATCTAGGCCCTAGACATGGCTCAAGTCCCTCCTTCAATGCAAGTATATGGGATTTTTTTGCCCATTTTATTATCCGCCAGGCAAAAATCATAAGTCTGATTGCTAAGAAAAGCAATAGCACACCTCTGACCTTTCCTCAACAAGACGCGTGATGCAGTCACGATTTCTCCGAGTAGGCAAAGGAGGCAGTGCCTCCTAAAAACTTTGGGTAAGCAAAATAAACTAAACAAACAACATATTATGAAGTGTATAGCAATCATCTTTCTAAAATCACTCAGTCAAACAGCGACACCCTGAGGAAAATGTTTCAGAGGGAGGCAGTGTCTCTCAAGCCTCCCTTCATCTCATTGCGAATGTGAGGGGAGGTAACTGTAGAATACAGCTAAAAGTTAGGTAAGGGGAGACATTGGCTCCGATTAGCGTGGATTTGTTCAATACACTGTCAATCAATCAATGCGATAGTGCCCTCCTCTCATGCCCTCGTCCTCACAGCAGGTCTTTGCAGATTGCTCAAAATGGTACAAACGTATTGAAGAGCACAAATTATTTGCACAGAAACAACTAACTGACACAGACAACCGCACTTTTGGTCACATCCAAATCAAAAAATGTACTTGAAATCTGAAATGGTATGTGAAATGGCATGCTGTTGGTGAGCACTGTCTCTTAAAGGTAAAGATCCGTGCCATCACGAACCCTGTGATGTTTACCAAGGTGTAGATGACGGATGATCCAAAAATAAGATGACTATACAAATAATAGGCCAACACATAAAATATTCATGAAATATGCTTGTTGCTGTATTGTTGTAGGTATTGTTTTTGAGACAATGAAAATATAATCATTATAAAACAATGTATACACTTGATGAGTCTTTGATTTGACATGATTTAATAAATAGTGTTAATACCAACTTACAAAAATAAGTATTTAATGCTTATTTACTGTGTAAGTTAAAAAGGTATTTGATACAGTTGAAGTTTACATACACCTTAGCCAAATACATTTAATCTCAGTTTTTCACAATTCCTGGCATTTAAGTGTAGAAAATATTCCCTGTCTTTGGTCAGTTTGGATCAGTACTTTATTTTAAGAATGTGAAATGTCTGAATAATTGTAGAGAGAAAGCCTTTAGAAAGCTGTTAAGCCTTCAGTCTTTATTTTATTCATCACATTCCCAGTGGGTCAGAAGTTTACATACACTTTCTTAGTATTTGGTAGCATTGCCTTTAAATTGTTTAACTTGGGTCGAATATTTTGGGTAGCCTTCCACAAACTTCTCACAATAAGTTGCTGGAATTTTGTCCCATTCCTCCAGACAGAACTGGTGTAACTGAGTTAGGTTTGTAGGTCTCTTTGCTTGCACATGATTTTTCAGATCTGGCCACAAATTTGCTATCATATTGAGATCAGGGCTTTGTGATGGCCACTCCAATAATTTGACTTTGTTGTCCTTAAGCTATTTTGCCACAACTTTGGAGGTATGCTTGGGGTCATTGTCCATTTGGAAGACCCATTTACGGCCGAGCTTTAAATTTCTGGCTGATGTCTTGAGATTTTGCTTCAATATACCCACATAATTTTCTTTCCTTGTGATGCCATCTATTTTGTGAAGTACACCAGTCACTCCTGCAGCAAACACCCCCACAACATGATGCTGCCACGCCCATGCTTCATGATTGGGATGGTATTCTTCAGCTTGCGAGCCTCACATTTTTTCCTCCAAAAATAACGATGGTCATTATGGCCAAACAGTAAAATTTTTGTTTCATCAGACCAGTAGACATTTCTCCAAAAAGTAAGATCTTTGTCCCCATGTGGACTTGCAAACTGTCATCTGACTTTTTTATGATGGTTTTGGAGCAGTGGCTTCTTCCTTGGTGAGCAGCCTTTCAGGTTATGTCAGTATTGGACTACATTTACTGTGGATTTAGATACTTGTCTACCTGTTTCCATTGCTGTTGCTCTGTGATTGATTTGCATTTTTCCCACCAAACTAAATTCATATCTAGAAAACAGAATGCGTCTCCTTCCTGAGCGGAATGATGGCTGTGTGGTCCCGTGGTGTTTATACTTGCATACTATTGTTTGTATAGATTAACATGGTACTTTCAGGCATTTAGAAATTTCTCCCAAGGATAAACCAGACTTGTGGAGGTCCACAATTTTTTGTACAGTCTTGGATGATTTGTTTTGATTTTCCCATGATGTCAAGCAAAAAGGCACGGAGTTTGAAGGTAGGCCTTAAAATACATCCATAGGTATGCTTCCACTTCAGTACACCTCCTATCAGAAGCTAATTGGCTAATTGTCTATAGGCTTGACATTTTCTGGAATTTTCCAAGTTGCTTAAAGCCAAAATTTGGTTAGTTTATGTAAACTTCTGACCCACTGGAATTGTGATATAGTCAATTAAATGTGAAACTCTCTGTCTAAAAACAATTGTTGGACAAATTACTCACGTCATGCACAAAGTAGATGTCCTAAACGACTTGCCAAAACTATAGTTTGCTAATATGAAATCTGTGGAGTGGTTAAAAAAATGAGTTTTAATGACTTATGTGTATGATTTTACAAGTGTATGTAAAATCTTGACTCCAACTGTATGTCTTTCCATACAGAAATCTTATATATACAATTAACATACATAATATTTTTGGGGGCATATATATATATATATATATACACACAAAGCCTATACAAATGTGATGATTATAAACTGATAGGAAAATACTGTATATGTTCCTTATAGAACAACAGCCATTTTTAGTATTTAGTTTTTATGTTGTTGCATTTAGAGCAAAATATGTGGCTTTTTATATCATATATTTTTATGCAGGCCTACGTTTTCATATTATATTAAATTATTTGTATGGGCTTAACCAGAAAGCTATTTAAATGTCAACTGTAACTGAAATAGGAATTTATATTGGACTTGTAAATAAAGGTGCTGAGATGGTACTCTGCCTCCTCATTTCAAAAGTCCACCACACACCACAGGCATGATGTGAAATATAATTCACGAATGACACATCAAAATGAGCCTAGTAAGCACATACAATTAAACACAGTTTACTTAACATTTTAAAGGGGTCATGACATGCCTTTTTCATTATTTTAATATGTTCCTTGATGTCTTATATTATTAGTTGTGAAACATGATCATTTTCCATTTTCTCATTCTGACCCTCTGTGTGGCTTACCAGCATCTACAATAGCAGGCTTGTTACTAGGACAGACAGAGAGCACTTTGAGAACACGACTGGTGGTCCACAGAAGCTTCTCGTAGTTGTAGGTCCTCATGATGCTAACAAGGCCCTCAGGACCCCCATTGGCCAAGATTATCAGCTGAGAGACAGTTAGATTGATGTTAACATGTGCAATAACACACCATAAAAAAGTGTACTATGAAACAAAATCGCCATACATGATAAACACAGGCATAATATAATCACCTTGCTCTCCTGGTTGCCATAGGAAAGTAGCTGTAGGCAGTCTGTGGTGATTGCCAGGAACTTGGGATTGCTCTTCTTCAGCAGGGGTACCATCCTCTGAAGCCCGTCAGCAAGACGCACTGCCATCTTGGCTCCCTCCTGGTGCAGGAGCAGGTTATGCAGGGTGGTGATGGCATAGAAAAGAACTGAATCCATTGGAGAGCTGAAAAAGAGATGAGAAGTTGCATGGGCATGGATTAAACCTAGTAAATTAATACATTATTTTATCTTGGTTTAAGGTGCCAAACACAAACAATATATGGAGCCTTCATAGATGAAGTTTTTATTTTTAATTTATTATTATAAGAACCTCTGCACTTTGTCTCTCTCATACCTCAGCATGCGCACAAGAGCTGGAATGCCCCCTGATTTGAAGATGGCTAGCAGTCCCTCGCGATGGTGTGAGAGGTTGTGCAGGATGCTGGCAGTGGCACGGGTCGTCTCCATGTCTGATGTGTTCTGCATGGCTCTTACCACTGCTGCAACCATCTGCGGGGACTGCATCAGAGCCCGCCGTGACGCCTCCTTACGGGTCAGCTGGTTCACGATCATAGCGGCCTTATTCACTATAACCTGAGGTCAAGAGGAGAGGGTTAAAGGTCAGGAGAAGTCTTAATTTTAATACTAAAATTTTGGTTATGTTCCTATTTTATTGATAGCAACAGCAAAGCGATTACAGGAAATGGAAGGGGAGATAAGGGCAGAACGAGATCGGAAGCTGGATTTAAACATACGTCTCTGCATAAGCCGCACGTGCCACAGCTCACTGTGTCTGAAGCATGTGTGTCCTCTTAAAGGGATTGTTCACCCAAAAATGAAAATTCTCTCATAATTTACTCACCCTCATGCCATTGCAGATGTGTATGACTTTTACTTCTGCCGAACACAAACGAAGACTTGAAGAATATCGCAGCTCCGTCTTTCATCACAACGCAAGTGAATGGGTAACAACATTTTGAAGCTCCAAAAAGCATATAAAGACAGCATACAAGTAATCCATAAGACTACAGTGCTTAAATCTATATCTTCAGAAGTGATATAATTGGTGTGGGTGAGAAACAGATGAATATTGAAGTCCTTATTTAATATAAATTCTCCTCTCTGCCCAGTAGGAGGTGATATGCACAAATAATGTTAATCACCAAAAACAAAACAAGAATGTGAAAGTGAAAATTGATGGTAAATAGAACTTAAACATTTATCTGTTTCTCACTCACGCCTATAACATTACTTCTGATGATATGGGTTTAACAACTTGAGTCGTATGGAATACTTTTATGCTGCCTTTATATGCTTTTTGGAGCTTCAAAATGTTGGTACCCATTCACTTGCATTGTGAGAAAAACAGAACTGAGATATTCTTCTAAAAATCTCAATTTGTGTTCAGTAGAATAATGAAAGTAATGAGGGTGAGTAAATATTGAAAGAATTGGGTGAACTATCCCTTTAAGATTCAGAAAAAAACATAAAAAAACTGAGGTATAATTTTTATAGTTTCTACTTCTACATTTCTACTGAAACACTGCTTAATAATCAAAAGCATAATAAATTAATATTAACTTTAAACAGATTTGTGAAATCCTGCATGACCTGCTAAAAAAACAAAAAAAAACCAAAACTGATTAAGCCAGCCTAAGCTGGTTTTTTGGTTTTGCTGGCCAAGATGATGCTCCTTGTCTGATCAATCTGGCCTGTTGGCTGGTTTCAGAGGGGTACTTGGACAATTTCAGCTGGTTAGGCTGGGAGACCAACCGGTTAACCAGCTAAACCAGTTGAGTGCAAGCTTGGCCAGACTGGGAGAACATCTTAAATAATCTTAGGCTGGTTTAAGATGGCTTTTCAGCAGTATCAGGCAGTATCAGGCATCAAAAAAGGTTAAAGTGTGCTGTTAAAGCCTATGATATCATCAGATGTTGAAAATGAGCAGTCAGGCACCTGATCATCGTCGTTAAGGAGTTTGGTGAGCTCTGGAATGGCACGAGTGGCAAGCTCGGCATCGTCCTGGTAGTTGATGAGGTGAATGATGGCGGATTTGAGCTGCTGAGAGGGTTCAGCCAGCTTCTGTACATTTGTCTGCTGGGACGGATCGATCTGTGTGGACAGGATGGCTGAACCCTCCATCACTGTCTCCGGAAACATGGCAGCCCTCACACGCTGGGCACGGGTCATTGCGTACTGAGACTCCACTTCTACAGGAGAAAGAGAAATATTACTAACTAAAACATTTATAATACTAACATACAGAGTACCAAGATTCTTTTCTGTGTTGATTTTGGGGGAAAGTATGTGGAATTAATTTAAACATAGTAAAATGTGTTAAATGGAGCTGAGATTACTATACTCTTATTGGTAGCTGTCAGCATAATCAAATTAGCCAAAACATTTAATAAACAAATATGCAACAGACAGGGGATGTGAAAAACTTTGAATACAGGCATTCCAATTCTGTGCTACGGGCACACATTCCATGTGGGGCTGCTTGTATAAAACATACTGCACTAATCTAATGATAGTGATATAACTTGTACATGTAGATCAATCACTGAATGTGTCAGACATCAGAAAATATATATAACAATATATTGTGTTTCTTGTCAGGATCAAAGCTAGTTCAGGCACAACTGGTAAACTAACAAACGAAATACGCGGCATAATTAATTAATCTTCCATGAATGGTTTAGCTCACCTGCAGGTTTCTCTGCGAACGTGCTGGTGTAAGTGAATTTATTGGTGCTGTACTCTGTTCCACCATCGTCTGAGCGAACTGTAGTGGCTCCTGATTGGATGCCTGAATCTGTCCCATAATACGACTGTTGCCACTCCGAGACCTTCACCGAACCAGCGGGCTCTGTCACTGATACACACAAACATTAGCTTGAATTCCTGATCTATCACTTCCAAGTTCATTTTTTATAATATAAAATATTATAAACACTAATACAATTTACTGTATTTACTGTATTTGTTGATTTAAAAAAAAACAAATCAACAAAAAGAAAGAAATGTACTGTATTAAAAACTACTACAATGATGGGAAATGTTTTATTGGTTTGGTTTGTTATTATTACTATTATTATTTATTCATTTAAATATAATTCTGTTTACTTACTGTGCATTTCCATTTTGGCCTCCTAGGCTCAAACCAAATGGTCCAAAATTAAAACCTGTAAAAAAATAAAGACATGCATGGATTACTCGAATACAAAAATGAAGCCTATTAAAAATCTGACTAAGTCCTGCTATGTTCAAAAATCTGTTCTTGATCAGTGTGGCAAAAGTTCAAACAAACATGAGCGAGCGAAACTGTACAGAGGATCACAGGAGCACTGAAAAAAGGGAGGGAAGGGGGGTTTGGAATACCAGTGCTAGTTTCTGACCCTTGACTCCTCAAACAAGGCGTGTGAGCTGAATGGTCGACTGCAACCACAACACCATCACAAAACCGGCTCTGCGTGTTTTAACATGCGCGCACCTATACATGCCAAACAAACTCCTGAAATATCCATTTCATGCCAAAGCTCAATACTGGACTTGTATTGTCTCTAAACATCCATTCATAAGACAAAATAAATGAACACTGGCTACAATAAAACCTCATTCTGAAACTAAGCAGGGAACAGACAAGATGGACTTGCTTATCGTAACGTTTTATTAGAACCCTGAAAAATGCAGTTATCAATTATTTCTCTCCTACACTCCTCCAGGTATCTTACATCTTCAATTCTCTCTCTCTCTCTCTCTCTCTCTCTCTCTCTCACACACACAAATAACATATTCAGAGTGTGCCTTACCACAATCTTTGAACTCTAGAGGACGAGAAAAAAAAATATTTCAAAGAAGACAGATAAGCACATATTATATCTTATCAAAATATTCAAGTTTATTTCTTTATTGCCAATAAGAGATTAATAACCAGCCTGAGCATCCATGCACTCATGACAGCTGCTCTGTTCTGGTTTTATTCCTAAATGAGGTGGGACTGAACAGGGATTGGCCTCAGGAAATAAGAAGAACCTGATTGATTTATTAGCATGCCAATAAGCACTAGCAAAACTTTTGCACAAAAATGCAATGGCTAAATTCTGTATAGAATCTTAGTTCAAATCTTAGCAACTGAATGCAGAGTTAAGTGGTTTGATGGATTTGACAGGACAAAGTTTTCAAATTACACAGCAGGAAAGGGACTGGTATGTAATCAGAGGGTTGAAAACATCTCCTAACCCATAGGAATTTGACACCAGGCCACAATCCTTACAAACCAGGAAAGAAGTTACAGAATGAAATGAAAATACACAACACATAAAGCTTTTTGGTTTCAAAAAGATCACATGTTTACTGCCCCACTTAGTGAAAATGTGCTGCACGCACTTGACAGAAACACTGAACTCAGAAGATCATGAGTACAAAGTTAAGACATATTTTAGATGCCTTACATGTTGACACTCGAAGAGAGTGTGAACACGTTCACGTGGTGTGTGTGTGAGTTTCTTTGTGCAACATTATTCTCTTAACAACATATTTGACGATGCAGAGCAGATGTTTGTCTGTTTATGAATGTCGTGGGTGTTTTTTTGTGCCAAAATATGTCACATGCTGACATATACTGTATAGTGTCTGTTCACATGTAGCTAGACAAAACTGTAGTGCCGTTTATGAAGAGTTAATCTACTAATCTAAATTAGAGTTAATTGATCTAATCTACTAGCTATTGTTTCAATTTGCATATGAAGGTCCTGTGAGTAGAAACTCTCTTCGCCATGGCAATATCATTAGAACATACCTAACTGGGTGTAGCCAAGCAACAAACATGTAAAAACACGCAACAAGCAGCGACTCACACTGTCAGCCCTGCAGGTGAACTCAAAACATCTATGAACACTGGGGTGTGGCCGTTTTCCCAAGCTCCTTGTCTTGTGAGGTAAAGAAAGCATTTACACACCCACTTCGAAATATGCAGTGTTTATACACCTGCAGTTTACAAAACCACTTATAAAACATAGCTAATTAATAGGGATGGGCGATAACACTTATTTTCTTTTTGGATACCAATAACGTTTTTTTTTTTTTTTTGCCATTTCTTGGTTTAAAATGGGTCATTTAAAATATTATTTTTAGTTATAATTCATCTTTTTTATTTTTTACATTTGTGAACCTAAATAGAAAATTATTAGACTTCTGTTTTATTTACATTTACAAAAATTAACCATGGTTTCACTACAGTAACTTTAGCTTAACCATATCCTATCATATTAACCACAAATAATAAAAAAAAGAATGTTGCTTGGTTACTATAATATTACTCAAGTAAAACCAAAGTTAACTATTTTATTTAATTATTTATTAACAACAATTACAAACTTATAAGAAATGTCACCTTAAGATATGTGGTTATTTTAGTGTGAATTTACTACAGAAGCTGTTTCTCTGATTTTCAATCATTACCTCTACAAGGCACTGATCCCTCTTGTTTGAATGAGCCTTGTGATGGCACAAGCGCTTGTCTACTTGTGTCTTTCAGCGTGGATGTTAAGATGAGCGGAAGGAAAAATAGTTCCCATCCTGCACAAGTATTTGCTAATATAGCCCAATCCTTTATATTTCACTTTGCAGCTTATTATTATTCATGTTCATATAATGAACCCAAATTCATTATTGTAACCAAATAATAATATCCCTAGTTAAAAACGTTTTTAGAATCAATATTTTTGTGTGAAGATCGATATATAATGATACATTAGGATCGATCAACCATCCCTACAAATTACCGCAGAGTGGGTAAATGATCATTCTGATTGTGTTCCAAATGATCACAGTTAGTAAGTCTTATTTAGTGCAATGTGCTAGCTCGCAATCTTATCAGAGGGTGAGGTTAGTGATACCCAGGAATTTATATATATATATAGAGAGAGAGAGAGAGAGAGAAAGAGAGAGAGAGAGACAGAGAGAGAGACAGAGAGAGTATAATATTCTGTATTTAACTTGATTTATATATATATAGAGAGAGAGAGAGAGAGAGAGAACATTTACATTTACATTTATGCATTTGGCAGACACTTTTATCCAAAGCGACTTAACAGTGCATTTATTACAGGGACAATCCCCCCGGAGCAACCTGGATTTAATTGCCTTGCTCAAGCACACAATGGTGGTGGCTGTGGGGATCAAACCAGCGACCTTCTGATTAACAGTTATGTGCTTTAGCCCACTACACCATCACCACTCCAGATAAGTACATTTACTGTACATATTGGTCGCACATCGGACGAGGAGTGTGGTGTCACTGGTAGGACAAGGCAAAGGTATCGCGCACAGGATGCGTTGATGCGGTGCAGTCCAAAGTTGTGAGTCTAGTCAACATATACACACAAAAGTTACGCAGGTTTTTGTCCTTCTTCAACAATGAGCTTGTTGGTTAGTGTATGACACTTGTGTAACTGTGCAACTGATCGATTAGAAATGGCAACATTTATTATGCAATTTCTCTGTATATAGTCTTGAATAGATTTCATTCAAGCTATTAAACCACAAAAACACATACTTGCAACTAAAATACACATTGTGTAAGCTATATGAAAGATACATATACACAATATATCATCCAGTGATAGCTAGAATAAATAATGTATGTCCTTTGATAAAGATTTAACAGAAAACTATGCAAGTTTTGCTCCGTGGCCCTGCAGAATTTTGAGCAGTCTCCAAAGTCATAGTTGGGCACTGCCGAGAGATGCAGAGTGGCGGTGGTACGCGTACCTTCATAGAAAATAATTGTTTTTAATTTCAGAATGTGCCATGTCAGCCGCCAGACATGTCCGGCGTGATCCCCTTTAAGTTACCCTTAGGTGGTTAGCGATACTCGGCTCTAATTTCTATTCCTCATACTTAGGGTTAGGGATATGAACAATCTCCTAACCTAAAGTATTAAACTTTGGTTGAACGTTTGTTCTACAGTCATAAGCAATTTTTTAAATCTTTTGTCTTATTGAAAATAGGAGTGTTACAATTTTGAAAAGTGATTGGACTTGATTGGAGGTGGGTTCTTTTTACCTTGGTCAGTAAGCAACCACCCAGCACACCCTAGCAACTGTATAACAACTTTCATTTCATATCATTTCAAAATAAAATTGTAACTATTAGTTTGAAAATTATACATTTTATTTAAAAAAATAATATACCATGTTATTTCTGAATATGACACCACAATTTCCAAAGCACTGTCTCTATGAGGGGGAGATGAATAACAGTCTCTACTTTGGACTTTACACTCAGCTGTGATGATGATTAGATTACTGTACATTTAGTTTCACACCAAGAAAACTGAGCAACCGAATGTCACACACCCTGTAGAATCATCTCCAACGCCCACCTGCAGGACTCCACCTACCATCCCATGGATCCGAGGTGTTTATCAGCTTGGATGTTTCTTAAACAAGGCTGAGATTAGTTTGACTCACGAGGAGTCAGAATGAGCTGTGGACATGACCCATTACATGGCGAATTCCCAAAACTCTAATCCTAATGTAACATTCCACACTAGACCACGGTGTCCTGCCTCTCACTGTCCCACTGTGACAAGGAGATGGATGCCCGGTGCAGAATCAGCCCAATCAGCCAAGAAAGAGAAAGAGGAGCCAGGGGACGCCAGTTTGAGAGAGGGAGACGAACGCAGCAGTCTTGTGTCTGTGTGTTTTGTGTTATGCTGGAAAGCAGTTTTATGGTGTGTTTTGTTCATTTGTGTCATTAAAAGTTTACGTTGACTGCTCAGCCAGTTCCCGCCTCTCCTTGCCCATCCTGTGAACCATTACACCCACCTAGTAACATCCAGTTTGTGAACGAATCGTTCTTTTTTAACCGATTCTTTTTAGTGAATAAATAATGCATTGATCCGGGGACGTCAACAGTACATTGAGTCGTTTGCAGCAGTTCACGAGTCACCAGCACACTGAACTGAGAAGTATAGATATTCAAATGCAGTGATAGACTTAGTCAATAGTTTTTTTAAATTGACTGCAAAATATTCAAATATATAATTTGTTTAAAAATTCAGGGGAGCTGGTGGTCATTACTAAGCTCTTTTGTCTTCATTATTGATTCCTTGCTTACAACAGCTTCTCAAATTGGTGGACCTCTTGTGGAGATTAAGGCCAATGTACTTCTTCACCAAGAATCCAGCTAATTAAATATGATTTTGAAATTACAATGACTTGTTGCCATCTATATTAGCATGTACTCTCACTTATAACATTGAAGCTCATGGTTATTCTGTCTTGAATGACACATATGATATTGCTAAAAATCTATTTCTCTATGGAAAAAAGAATGGGATTTTTACCTCCGGAACCCAACTGTTATACACAGTAAAGGTATTATTTTTATGTTACGTACACATAATCTCCCTCTGTTCATCTCAATTGCTCCCTTTTCCTCTGTCAGGTCCTCACGTGACCATATGGCTATATAATGTCAGAATCAGATGTGCTGATGGTGCTAATTCACAGAACAATACTAAGTACTGACACCATGTGCGGTCACCATAATCACACCGGCACACTACCCAGCCCTCGGGACAGACAGGGTGTGCCACTGATATGACTCAAGTGTAAGTTAGTGTGTGTGTGTGTGTGTGTGTGTGTGTGTGTGTGTGTGTGTGTGTGTGTGTGTGTGTGTGTGTGTGTGTGGGGGCGGGTTTGGGTGGTTTACAAGGACTTTTTTAGGCTACAAACTTGTAATTACATGGGTATTATGCTATAACAATGTTTTATGAGGACATTTCTAGTGTCCACATAATTCAAATCACTTAAAAAACATACAAAACTATGTTTTTTTGAAAATGTAAAAATGCAGACAGTTTAGGTTCAGGGGTAGGGTTAGGGGTACTGAATCTATAGTTCGTACAGTATAAAAATCATTATGTCTATGGAGAGTCCTCATAAGGATAGCCGCACCAACATGTGCGTGTGTGTGTGTGGTACCAGTGTGAACGTATGCTCCGAGACAACCTCTGTAAGGCCGGATGCACACAAGATAATGGAACTGTAACTATTATGATCCTGAAATTCATACACACACAAACCATAGTAAAGTGAGTTGATTTTTGACCATTTGTCATCAAACAACATAGAAGCTGAAAAATATGGATAATTCTGTGGTTGAAAATACATGAGCATCAAACCGATGTTGTTATTTTAGGGTTCCTACCTCCTGATGCTTCATTCTCTTCTAGAGTTTTTGAAAATAAAACAGAATTTTTTTACTCTCCATTATGATAAACAACGCCCACAACAAATGTAACAAATTCCTCACATATAGGCCTACCATATTCAGGCTGTGGCTCATCTGTATTTTTACAGCCACCATAATGAGCCATTACCACATTTACTTCTGAATTGCCGGCAAAAAGCAGCCCTTATGATTTCAGAGTCTGTCTCCAGAGATTATACAGCTGCTATGCCTCATAGCTTTCATTCAGTAGGATGAAATCCAAAGCCTCCCACACAGAAAAACTCATACATACACTGGTAATGATTTTGCAACCTGACAATGGCCAGCTGAGCCCCTACTGTTAAGAGCCTGCTGTGTCTGAGGGCTCCCCAGACGATCAGCTTGCTTCCGCAGGAAACTATGTGTGGGCTAGCAAGTGGTCTGCCCTGTCTCTGGCCATCGGGTTTCTTTAACCCCAGGCAAAATAGGAGAGGCCTCTCAACATGCAGATCCATCAACTGGCACATCCAATTACACTGCTAACACAGTAGGTCATGATCACTCTCCAAGCTAGACTGTACATGGCTGACATGAGCTGAACAGTCCCAAAATAATGGATAGGTGCAGGGCCGTAGACTCCACAGACATTTAGAAGGACACATCCATTATTGGTCGACCAATGTGGGTTTTTCAATGGCCAATTCTTAAACTATTAAACTTGGACCGCCACTCCTGAATATGTGATTATAATCTTGGATAATTGCTTATTAGAAAGGAGTTTTGGATGGCCTAAAGCCCTATTCACAACAGACTAAATACTGCCAACAAGATTTGTGCATTCCAATGGACCTCTACACATAGTGGTTAAAAATAAGGTCGTTTTTTTCCGTTCGACTGAAGAAAAGATCTCAATGGCATATAAGATTTTGGGACACGTATCTGGAGTCACTGCTCCATTCTCAAGAGAACCTGGTGGCACTAATGCAGAACCATAATCCAAGAATGGCGTGGCGCTACGGTTATCTTTGATCTTTGCTTTCTCTGTCATTTTCTTTTTAGGACTATTTGCAAACATTTTAGGTAGTTATTTTGTTCTTTGGTTGTTTGCAAATCGTTTTGTTCTCTTCATGAACAGTGCTTTTTCGTCTCACTCTTGGTGTGAATAGGCCTTTAAGGTTTACACTGATAGAATGTACCCCAGCAGAATATCAGGATTGATCCCTGTACTGCCTCCTCCTAATGCAATAATATTGTTGCTGCACCCATTTAGCAACTACAAATACTCCATTTTGAAAATTCTCAAAAATACATGTAATGTAACATTCAGATAATATTGCTCGATGACACTTTCTTGGAATTGTTGCTTCAGTGAACAGATTAGTTTCTTGTGGCCAATAAGTGCAAAACCATGCAAATCCAGCTCACACAACAATGTTGTTGCACAACTCCACTGCAACATAACGCCTATCTTGGAACATCATGAAAACTGCTCATGAAGCAGTAGATGTCAGATAACACCACATTGAGATCTACAGCATGTACGGACAGTCTGCATTGTTTCAGCCTCTACCCAAACATGAGAACCATTAAATGACAAACAAGTCTAGAAAAAGGATGAGATTTGTCAGGACTGATGACAACATAAATGCATATTTATGCATTTACCTTGAGTGACCTCAAGGACAGTTAAAGTATTTAAACAATCCAGTTTTAACACAGATAATCTGTGAATCTGTGTTACAGAGAGAATAGATTACATGATCCATACCGTTCCATTTATATGATTGTAAAAGCTTACTGCAGCTTAATGAAGGCATTTGGTCAAGGGTGTCACTTGCAGTAAGTGCCTTGATTAACATAGACAGGTAGAGACAGAGCATTGGCAAATGCTGTCTGTCTGCTCGCTGCATGCCTGAGTCTCCTTTCCCTGTTCGATGTGATAGATTTCAAGATATGCGATAGGAGAAAGTCAGGACAGTGGGCAAGTTCCGTTACCAATATCATGTACATTTTCAAACATCCATCCCATAATCCCCCATCCATTGTCAGCTATATGCCTGCATGTGCCTTAATGAACTATCAGTCACAATTTACATTATTGTAAGTTGTTTCACATCTGAGTCATTAGGAGAGCCACTTGATGGTAAGTGAGGCGTTTTCTGAGACAGAGTCAGAGTTTGACATTTTATCAGCATTCAGTCAATGTTTCAGGAAACACATTTATCATGAACATCTTGGTGTCTGTTGTGCACAGAAATGTCATGAGTTTAGTCCACTGTGCCTGGTCGTTTCAAGGAAGCTTCTTCATCACAGGTATACATGAGTTTGTAGAGCAAAACTGAGCCAATGTGACAGCTGTTGAATATTTCATCATCCGAGACATCCAAAGGGAAACTTCACTGGCACTGCATAAATCTGAAGGATTTGGAAGTATACCACACTATTCTAGAGAAAGTTAAACTCAGGAAGGTTAATGTTTCACAGGAGAAACATTAGGGCTCCTGCTATATGAAGAGCTGGAGTATAACTGCATCTGGCAATTTAAATAGTTCATGAAAGGAAACAGAAACTGGATAATATAGTTTAATTTGTTTATATTCCACACTATTTACCAAATTCTTACTGACGTTCCCTTTTGGTGTTTTGACACCAACTTGATTACACATGAGAGTTCCGGTTCCCCAGGATCGATCACATTAGGCTCTTTTCCACTTATAGTCCTGGTACTTTTCCCTTAGTAACTTTCTAGATGAGAACTCTGAAGAGGAATGTCACACCCGAGGACACTCTTCCCCTCTTGCATTCACACTCACCAAAGTAATCCCCGTAGTGAAGTCATCTAGTATCGACCATTTTTCTTGTTACTTTATTTGCATGCATGATTCAGTAGCAACAACCAGGAGTGCATTAACGCTTACATGGGCTGAACCCCAGGTGCCCACAACTCCCATGGGGCTCAGCAGGTTGTGTCCGCCACCCCATTTTCCCCTATCCGTGTTCGCAGGAGGAGCACATCTAAACACTTTCAACGGGAGACACAGTTGTTGACACGGCGATGGTGCGCAATCGTTAAATGTGTTTGTGTATTGCATGTTCAACGAAAAGCCCCAAAAGTACCTACCCCAGAGTAGGAGCTAAAAATATCCCCCAAAACGGCTTCAAGGAACTATTGTTCTTCAGGTGCGAAAGCAACAAAAATACTAGTCCCAAGGAAAAGTACCTAAAACAGGCTTTAGTACCTGCAGTGGGGAAAGGGTCTATTATGCTAACTCACCAACAAGCAAGAACACCAATCAGACATTTCTGCATCGGCTCCAGCATGTTTAACTTCACCTGTGGTGCGAATGGAAGCGTGTTGTGTAATCAATGTGGGAGACCCTGGTTCAAATTCCACGTTAAAACCAAGAAGTAATCTCGTTCACATAATCTGTGATGAATGTGATTAGGAGGTTGCATTTTACCCTCTAGCATTGCATTTTTACTCTACTGATGGTTAGGTTTTGGTTATGTGTGTGGGTAGGGGGTACAGATTTTAAAATATGCCTTCCTCTTCAATGCATTACAGCCTATACAGCTGAAAACAAATCGCATCACAACTCTTTTGGTGCCCATCCCTGGACAATGGAATCTGGAAAATGGAGCTCACATGTACACATACGCCCAAGGACAGTTACCACTCTGGCCACTGAGGGCAGTGTTCCGAATTTCAGAAAGCACAGACCGATTTTTAGATAAAGAACAGTCAATCTACGGTTTCCGATTTCACAATGAGATCAGTCTAGTGACTCACTGGTACAGTAATATCTGCTGATATCTACAGAGATCTAGTAAGCATGCATTTAGTTTTGGCCATAAAAAACCATTAGTAGCTTTCATAGTGGTTACTTTAAAAACCTCACAGGGTTTAACAGCAAACAAATCCTCTACGAATTACAATGCTATCTACAGAGATCTGTAGAACAAACATTTGCTTTTGGACTTGAAGCTAGCAGTAGTATTTATTTTAATACCTTACAGGGGCTAACAGAGAACAACTATATTACAAATGACTAAGGGAATGTTTTTTTGTTACCGAGAAGAAATAAAAGGAGGCCTCTTTACAATTATGATTCACTTCCATGAATAGCCCCTTTCTCTACCTCTCCCTGTTTACTCTACACCTCCCGGTACAGCTGAATTAAGGATCAGAGATGGCCTGTGTTGATGATACATGCCCAAACCCTCCCACAACTTTTGACTCATGTTGTGTGAAGCTGCTCCCATTGCTGTGTCTCAAAGTAGTTCAGTACAGCGGTACTGATATATAACCTAACAACACTTATCCCTCATTTTGATATTACACCCAAAACTTCACCCACATGGTTTGTTAAACTTATCGAATCAAGCAAATCCAATACTGAAATTCAAGTAGGAAATCTGTCGTAGGTAGGTCTACCCTTTAAGCTCATTTACACATGCACATCAACAGTTTCACAGTTTAAACTAAAGTAATACTTGGGGTTTGCAACAAGAAATATTCCCTTTATGGAGCCACTAGTCCACAGAAGTGTATTCATTCAATTATACATGTTAATGGCAGTGTCAAACATATTTTCTCACTTTGACTCTCAGGACGAGGTCTTGAGGTTGGCTTTATATTAAGAGTGGATTTTGAGGAAACAAAAACAGTGAGTCTGCATAGGGGACATTCTGTTTTCCTTTGTGACTCTTCAGTTTTAATTCAGTGGGACTGTGCTGGTGTTGGAGCTGTTTATTGACATCTGAGGAGGACTCAGTTAATATTTAATGAGAGAAGAGCTGGCCAAATGTCGGAAGCACTGACTACGTAAGCCTGACAAGATTAGGTTGGAAAAGAAAGCAGTGTGGAATAAGATCCTAGAGAGGTAAATTTAATTAAGTATGAATCTAAAGGCCAACAGTTCTAAGTTATGTCTATGCAGTTAATAATCAGTGGTTCTAACATTGTAATCATTCTAAAGTTGACTATTGGATTTAGAGTGTTAGGAAACATAAATGTCATGGTCAAACACACTGATCTAATAAAACCCAACAACAGTTGGAATTTGGTGTTTGGTGGCGCTTGTTTGGGCATTGCAAAGTAGCCTTTAAATATTAATTGGTTCAGGAAGGGTTTTACAGGAAGATATGTTTCGGGTTTATGAAATGTTCTGTAGAAGAGTGAAGCAATTGGCTTGACCCAACACAGATTATGAAGCTACCATATAATTTTATCATTTTCAGAGCCATCTGGGCACTCACTGTAGATTTCATACACAGCTATGGATCTTATGCCATATTCATTGAGGACATATGGTTTGAATATATGGAAAGAGCAGATTAAAGTTAGTGCTGGGACCATCATTTGCTGGGACACTGTCATCTCAAAAAGAGAAAGAATCTAATTGATTTGAAAAAGTTAAAAATAAAACAGCATAATTGACAGATATTCTGAGCAAATGGTGCTGATGGGTAATCTCCTTTGCCCCCTCAGAAAGTGTATTTATGAAGTGGGATCACGCTACCCCTTGCTGTCCTAATGTAGGACAATATCAGGGATTTGTGCCTGCAGGGGGATTAATGGCTATGTGTGAGCCCACATGCAGTAAATCTCAGCCTAAAACCACACCAGACAGTCGGTAAAGGAACCAGCCGCCACTGACTGCACTACTAATCACAATGTGCACAACTCAGGAACTCCCTCAAAGAGCAAATGCCACATACCGTCTGTGTTAATATCTACTGTAACTGACCCATTTAAATATACTGTAAAAATAGACTGTCACGTGGCACTTTGGCTACCCATATTATATTGTGTAAGCGAGGAAGAGAACATTTCCATCTCTTACAATTATCTGTGCCAAACTCTATGTGCCAGTAGGTCATGCTGATGCCATCTAAAAATCTCTCTTTTGAGTACATCCAGCCAAAACTGTTAAGACTTGGTAATGCTGGCTAAATCCGTGTTATTAATGTTTGCAGAATTTAGTTGCTTCTTTAAAATCACTGACAGAGGTCAAGTCTTTTGGCTTCCTTGCTAACCAGACATACAGGAAAGGGTGTATCATAAGGAACGTTATTTCCTTGGAGGCAGATTAATTAAACGATTTCTTTGAAACATATAGAAACCACTGAACAACTATTGAATTGTGAGAAATGGGCTTTAAATTGGCGTAATCTAGATTGGCAATCCTCCCGCTCGAAACCCCATCAAGAATGAAAACGAAACACTCCCCCAAGGTCAAAAACTTTTGGAGGGGGGCCCTAGGAGATAACTGGCCCTGGGGTCTTTGCTAAGTCAAAATCCGTCCCTGGTTCTCAGTTGCGAAGTACAGTAAATAAAACATGCAACAACCCCACCCAGACTCACATACACAACATTAGGCCCCGGCTAAAAATGTTAAGACTAAACATACACAATGTTAAATTAACATACTTAAATTCATACATTCCACACTCACTGTAGCCTATAGACTCACAGTAAATATGTAAGTGAAACTCAACAGGACCGCTGCAAGGTGTTAAAGGTGTGGCAACACTCACGACATGCAGGTGTTTATCCAACCAAATATGTCGTTGTCCACATCAGTGTCAGCTATTTTAAACAAAAACTATACAATAAACGCAAGCCCACTATACACTGCTATAATATATCCTCAACAAAAAGTGAGATGGTTAATTCAGCGCTGATATATCTTGAGTTTATAGTATTTTACTTATATTTGTAATGACCTCAGGCCATTAGTTCTGTTTCATGTCAACATTTGAAACTGACATTTGGGGAATGTGGGGAGGCTGTTTTTGCCAGTGTCCGAAAAAGGAAATGATCAGCCGTCTCTTTGTATTCCCGATGTGCTCTTCCTTTGTGTATAGGCTACACAACCGCCTAAGTTATATATAAGTGAATGTTCATGTACACTAAGTAAATATTGTGATAAATTGCAAATAATTAGTCACTGTTTTGCGGAGTAAATTAGTTAAAAGTCTGTATATCATCTGTAACACACGGTAGTGGGAGCGAACGTCGCACAGGTAGGTAAACCAACACCGACAACCCAAATCACCACGATAAAATATATTCCCAAGAGATCTGAATACGAATTTAAAGCTCATTTAGGAGTATCAGCGATCTGGACTAAATATTAAAACAGAACAGAACAGTTTTAAACTCGCATCGACGGCATACAACACAATAGTACAGCTTTTCCCTTATTGAATACAAATGTAAAATCATATATTTTGATTTACCTTTAAGCACTCGTCTCCAAACACTGCTGCTGACAGTGATTCAAGAGAATTTTAGTTTCCCCCACTGCGCAGATACCACTTTCTCCTGCATTCAAATGAGGCTGAACAATGCGCTGGGCTGAGAGCAAAGTCTCGTCTAGAGCTCCGCCTCCCGATATTATACGAGCCCTGCACCACACCCAAACCCACACCCCAGCACTTTAGCAACACGTGCGGGAAAAGACATATTGTACTGGACACTTTTTATGTACATATACTTTTTTATTTACATTAAAATCTGATTGGTTTGGGTGCTCATCCTTTTGTAAGTGTGTAATATGTAAGAAGCATGGACATACAAGGGTTTAAACTAGTAAGCCATCCCAGTCCTTACATTAATCAGTGAGATATTCTACCTGTAGGGCATATGGTATCAGCGACCGCACCTTGATGTTTCGACATACATGTCGCTGCGTCATGAGTTAAGAGACTCTCAGACAAATCAAGGGATTATGATGGCATGTCTGCCTCATTAACTTTACAGTTCTCCAATTAAATGTTTATTCTGCTATAAAACAAATAGTTGTCAGAAGTTCAATATATAAACAATCAACTTGTAAAATAACGGACTACATGTATTGTATTATGTAATCAGATGTGTAATTCGATAAATTATGTGTATGAATTTATTTTATCTGCTGAACACAAACAAATATTTTTGATCCCAGCTCTGTAGGTCCATACAATGTAATTGAATGGGTTCCAAAAATTTTAAAGCTCCAAAATCCACATATGGGCAACATAAAAAGTACTCCAGACGACTCTGGTGGTTAAATCCATATCTTCAGAAGCGATATGTTCTTCTGTTGTTGGTGATTTGGTGATCACCTCCTACTGAGCAGGGAGGAGAATTTATGATAAAAAAATACTTCAATATTGAACTGTTTCTCATCCACACCTATCATAACATTTCAGAAGATATGGATTAAACCACTGGAGTCATATGTGCTTCAAAATGTTGCTACACATTTATTTGCATTGTATGGACCTACAGAGCTAAAATATTCTTCAAAAATCTTAATTTGTGTTCTGCAGAAGAAAGAAAGTCATGCACATCTGGGATGCCTGGAGGGTAAGTAAACCAGAGAGTATTTTCATTTATAGATGAACTATTTCTTTAAGGCCACAGTATACTTCGGTTCTCTGCATTGTTGATCACTATGCGGACAGTATGCATGATGCAAATTTCAACATCAGCACAGTCATGGCCCAGATTTTCTCAACACATGGACAGTCCTCGTCTGTGTGCAACGTCTGTGCATGCGTCTGCCATTGACTCTGGCAAAGAGTCAGATGAGAGAGATTGGTTGGGGTGGGGGGGGGGGGGTGTGGATAGGTGTGGCCCTTTGGTAGCAACCGCCTTACTGGGAGGGAAGTTGCACCACCCTAAGTATAGCACTTTTATTGTTTTTACTAAAGGAGTATCGCAAAGCAATCCAAAAATCTTAAAAACTAATTACATTTTTAGTTGTGGAATTTGTAATCCATATTACAGTAGACCATATTACATTATAGAAGTAATTTACCCAACAATGTTTATCATTTTTTTCTTATTTTTCACCTCCAGGTATATATGTTTGTTAATTGAACACTTGTCAAAGTTATAAGGAATCAGCAACATATCTATTAACACTCATGCCTAGAGCTGCTTACTGAAATCATAAAATAATATCCTGATTTACCTGTAGTTGCAGTAGATCTAATTATCCACCACATGCTCATAACACATTCTAATTAGCTCAACAACACTTGTCGAGGCTGGTGTTCCATTTGGAAGTGGCTTAATTGCTGTAGACTGAGTGATTAATATGATTGTTTACCAATGTGCAAAACATAGGAAAAAAGAGCAAGAGAAAAAGCATGAAGGGGTGGAGGAGGGAAAAGGGTGTGGTGGGGCCACTCCTTGGTGTTAAAGGCATGACATTTGTAACAAAGAAGAAAGTAAAAATCAACTGCTCAAAATTGGGGAAGTTTAACAAAGAACTGCATGAACTGCACAACTGCATGTTAGATAATGTACATTTCTTCAGACTAAAAACAACTTCTGCTTTTTAACATTAAAACAGGATTATGAAGACAAACAGAAAAGAGCTAAAAAAAAAAAAAAACTGGTTTCAATACTGAAATCAATACTGACACTTCTGTGATCAATGCAGATCTATTTATACTGATTCTGAATGAAACAGAGTGAAGTGCATAAAAAAAATTAGATTGTTTTGTAAATGGCTTTTAAAAAGGACCCGCTATAGGCTGGACAGTAGGCTGTAAATGTTGTATTTTGGATTTTTGCTCAAAAAGTTACATAAGTATAAGTACATAGTAACAACAAAATACAACTGACACAACAGCTTCAGTTTGTGAACAAAAAAATTAAATAAAAATCCTTATAGTCTGAATAGAGGTCAGAGGCCGGCATTCCCAGGCTGCCTTTCATGCTTAGCTAAAAGAGCCAAAATAGCTCAACATGTGCAGCAGACACAGACATGTGTTTCCGCAACCACATACTGTAGCTGCACTGAAAAGACTCTTTTGTGGGGATTTCATTCATACGCCTCAACAATCTAGACAGACATTGCATAATAAACAGCTCTTATTGTCTTATAGGAGAAAGATGCCATATGGATATGCTTCTTGATGGAATATTCTTATCTAAATCAGTTTAAGTAATGTTAACAAAAGCAATTAGTGCTAGAATAATAATAAAGTAGTCTTTGTTGATAGATTATGCTGTTCAAGTTTTGATTTGGCTTGTTGAATATAACCTGTTACTTCAATCCAAGAATACCTTGTGCCCACACCTCTTTAGTATTCCTCAATTTTTCTCTTATAAATAGTGGGACACTATACCCCCCCATTGCAAAAATGTATTTAACCAAAAGCGTCTAGGTTCGAGACCCTAGGTATGTAATAGTGTCTCTTTATTTGAACTTCCATAAATTATATTTTTATGATCATTTCATATCTTTATAAGTGTAAGTGGATATCTATTTCTTTATATATTAGAAGAGAAACAAGTACTATATTCCATATTTCTATGCAACAGTGGCAAATTATCATTATCCCAAATGCGTGTACACATACTGTGCATGCTATTTGTTACTCAAGGTGGCGCTGTTGTTTCAGTGATTGACGTGATTTACATTTGACATTGCTATTTGATGAATAAACAATATGGAAGTAAACTATAGCAAGTACAACACATAAACAGTATGATATGACTATTGTCATTTGTGTGTACTATTGAAATAATGTAAGTTGTGTATCTATTTAAATAAGTGCCTGAGAAAATACTTATGTGTAACGTATGTGTTATGTGTAGCTCAATATGTGTTTGACAGCCTATTGCATCTCATGAAATTTCCGTGTGAAAATAACAAATCTAGTTATAATATGTCCTGATTTGTTGCATCATCTCTTTGATATATGAAAAAATAAAACATAAAAATGAAAAAAAATAAAATAAAAATCTTATTTTCTAAATGTCTTGAAAATGCTTTGTATAATTGTACACTATCTGGGCATTTTGTAGAGTGTTTGGTTAAATTACACCCCTTCTAGCCTCATATTAAACCCTTAAATGCATGATAATGTCACCAAACTCGCTTGCATGGTAATTTCACCAAACACTCTACAAAATGCCCAGATAGTGTACAATTTTTTATACAATTTAGTTGACACTATATAACATATAGGCATTAAAGATACAGTTAACTGAAATAAATGTATAAATAAAAAGCCAACTCAACTCAATTAGAATGCCCAATTTAACTGAATTCAGCCTACTTTAAATCTCTTACACAGTTGCTTCAGCTGTCAGTTTTTAATCCACTCAAATCGGTTTTCTGACAGCACATCTGAGACATTGTATTGAGATGAACAGCTGAGCATTCCTCAGTGATGGAGCGACCTCTAATGGCTCCTAAATCCTGTGCTCTCACAGCGGCCGAGTGAAAACAATCTGACCAGTGACTCATGACAGCCTGAGGCGCTACCGACAAAATACTTTACCCGCGGCAAAACTTGAGTTATACATCAAAACAGGACAAACGAGATAAAGTAAGTGTCACACATTCATAAATTTATTGTCAATATATTGACCTGCTTGCCTTATGGTCCGTGGAAGCGAAAAAGCCTACTGTTCCCGTTGTTTGGGAGGGCGTTTAGGCGTTTTTTTTTGTTAGAGGCTTTAATATCTACTCATGCATATGACCACAAACATCTAGCACCACAGTTGACTTGCGTATATATTCCGTAATGGGTAATGATGATATTAAACGCACCTATTCTGTTTAATGTTAAAGCAGTGAAAAGAGTTTTATTTACTTTGTTCTTTGCCTAGTGCACTTCCTCATTACCAGATAAGGTTAAGACATTGAAAGTTTTAAGACATAGCTGTATTGATTTTTTAATTCTGTCGTAGGCCTACTCTTTTTAATGAAGTTAAATAGTACTGCACAATAGCCACACAACGCATTTATGTGTCTGGTGCTTTCCGGTATCACAGCATGAAGTTCGTCATAAGTGCTGGTGTTATGGATCAACTGGGGATGTGCGTGTGCATGTGAATAATTTTACTTGCCGCTGTCAGAGCGAGGTTATGTTAGTTAGATTCCTGCGGTAGGAGGAAATCTATTGTTATTGACGGTTTTATTATTATTATTATTATTATTATTATTATTATTATAATTAAAATTCACTGGTCAAAATTTTTCTAAATTGGCACATTGATACTCCATGCCAACGGGTACCCCCACACCAAGAATGACCCACATTCGCCCATAGGGAATGTGAAAACGTGCAAAACTCGTCTTCTCCTGAACCGTAGCTCCAATTGACTTGAACTTTGATACACACGTGTAGAATTGATGTCTCTGAAAACGTTACTTAGCAAAAATGAATACGACACAAAATGAAAGGGGCGTGTTTAAGTAAATGTACACATTTTGTCAATATATGTGTCAATAAATCAAATCTAATTTTGACTGTTGGTTTTTCAAACCTAACATGCATCAAGATGACATCACTCTGAAGTACTGCGCAAAGAATAGCCCACATTCGCCCTTAGGGGGCGCTACAGGCCATGCACAAATTTCCCATTTTCTGGTCAAAAATTTTCTAATTTGGTACATTGATACTACAGGCCAACAGGAACCCATAAAGCAAGAATGGCCCACATTCGCCCTTAGGGGGCGCTACAGGCCATGCCCAAAAGTCCCATTTTCTGGTCCAAAATTTTCTAATTTGGTATATTGATACTACAGGCCAACAGGAACCCACAAACCAAGAATGGCTCACATTCACCCTTAGGGGGCGCTACAGACCATGCCCAAATGTCCCATTTTCAAAGTGATGGTATTTCCACCCCATTTGTCCAATTCTTCTGAAACTTGGTGTACATGCCTCATTTCTCATGGGGAACAAAAAAGCCTCAAGGATCCATAAGATACGGCATGATGGATTTTCCTGTACACTGAAAGTTTTCGTGTAGGATTCAGACAGTAAGACCTGTTTTTTGGATTCCTCCATTGGGAGGGTTTAACCCCAACCCTCTACTAATCAATTTGAAATTATTTGCCATTTTGAGGAGGAATCCGCATTGCTGCTTGCAGCTATATTTTTGTTTTTGGTATTCAAGACACATTCAGCGATAAAGGCGATAACTCTAAACGGCTTAAAAAATACTTTCTAAAATAGTTTTACTGTAAAACATGGAAAGCTAATAATATTCTTCAAGTTTGTTTTCATTATTGTCACTCGATATTATGTGCATTTGTCTGCAAAAGCCATCATAACGTGAGTTACCCCGGGAAGATGTCTTCCTTTCGCAGCAGTAAGTAAGGGACCGTGGAGAAAGTGCAATTTTTAAAAAATATTTTCTACATTGTACAATAATATTGAATGCATCAAACCTATGATATAACACATATGTAATCATGTAGTTGCAAAAAGGGATCTTTGAAAAACACCCAAATATATTATATATTTGTAATTCTTCAGAGTAGCCAGCCACCCACTGCCATGATTATAGTGTTGCACAATCTTGTTATTTTGTCATGTTTGCAGTACAACTCATCCCAAACCATCTCAAATTAGGTGGAGATCAGGTGATTGTAGAGCCCAGGTCATCTGATGCAGCCCTCCTTCACTCTCCTTATGATCAGTTAGCCTTTAAAAAGCCAAGAAAATGGTTTTGTACTATAGTCCTGTTGAAAATAAAAATTATAGACCCCCTAAGTACAAACCAGATGTGATGGCGTATTGCTGCATAATGCTGTAGTAGCCTCACTGGTCTAGTGTGCCTTGAATTTAAAATATATTCTCTGACAGTGTCAACAGAAAATCACCCTCACATCATCACACCTCCTACTCCATGCTTTAAGTTGTGAACCACACATACAGAGATAATCCCTTCACCTACTCTGCGTCTCACTAACACAATGATGTTGGATCCTAAAACATCTTTGACCTTTGGAATCATCTGATCAAAGTACAGATTTCCACTGTTCTAATGTCCATTGCTCTTATTCCTGCTATTAAGTCTCTTATTATTGTTGTCCTTTTTGGTAATGGTTTGTTTGCTTCAATTCGACCATGAAATCCCAATTCACGCAGTCTCCTCTGAACATTTGATGTTGAGAATTGTTAGTTTCTTTAACTCTGAAACATTTATTTTTGCTGCAATCCCATTTCATTTCAGATTTTTGAGGCAGGTAAGTCTAATGAGCTTATCCTAATCAGCAGGTTTAACTCAGTATTTTACTTTCCTTTGGTGGTCCTCATGAGAGCTTAATAACAGCACTTTATGGATTAGGCGACTGCACTTGAAGATACTTTCAAAGTAGTTGCAATTGTCCATTTTGAATGACCTTTATGTTGTAAAAATAATGATGTACTGTCGTTTGTTTTAGCTTATTAAAGCTCTTTTTGACACAACATTGAATAAAAATAAAGTACTTTTGAGTGGTCATTTTAGTTTTTAGTTTTAGTTTTAACAGTGCCCCCTCAACCAGACAACTGTGCTCCCTCTGTCAAAATGTTATATATTTTTTTTTTATAATTTTGTTATTATCTTTTAAATGTGTTTCACCCTTTTTTTTTTTTTGCAAGCCTACAATTTTTACTAAATTGCAAATTAAATGAAATAAATAAAGCAAATTAATCCTTCTAATTAATTTTTTTTATTGATTCATATAGATAACAAGAAAAAAAAAATTCTACTTAACACTTCCTCAAAAGCCACCACCCTCCCCATCTCCTTGCACCATTCTTGAAACGAGGGCATTCCAGCCGACTTCCATCCCATTAAAACAATTTGTCTGCTGATCATAACAGAGGTTAGGACCCAATTTTTATGTGTTTATCCCCTATATTGATGACCGCCCCATCGCCTAAAATACAGAGTCTGGGGCAAAATGAAATTTGAATGCCCTACATATCACACATAAAACTCTGAACCTTCAACCTAAAATTCTTGGATCTTAACATACCACCAAAAAACATGGGTTCTGTCTCCATCTTCTGATTGGCATTGCCAGCAGGTGGGTGTGTCTTTAAGGCCAAGCCTATACAATCTAGAGGGGGTCCAATATAATCAGTGTAACATCTTGAATTGCATAAGGCGAACCCTTGATGTTTTTTAGAATCCTAGCCCACACTCCCTCCTCCAATACCAAATTTAAGTCTTTCTCTCATAATCTCATGACAGAAGTTAAAGCTCCATCCCCTGACTCTGAATTAGCAGGGAGTAATGCACTGATGCCTCATGACCTTTTCCAAACGCAGTAATCACCACTCCCAGAGTATCTGCCGCTTTAGGGGGGTTGTATGCTACTCCCAAAAATAGTACAGAGCAGGCAGCGCAGCTATAAATACCTAAAGAACTGAGATCTGTGAATCCCAAAATGTTGAACCAAATATTCAAAGGATCTCAACACTCCACTCTCATATAGATCACCAAGTGTAATAACCTTGCCCACAATCCACTCTGACCAGCAGAAAGGGGACATTTACATTTACATTTATGCATTTAGCAGACGCTTTTATCCAAAGCGACTTACAGAGCCCTTATTACAGGGACAATCCCCCTGGAGCAACCCGGAGTTAAGTGCCTTGCTCAAGGACACAATGGTGGTGGCTGTGGGGCATCCTTCTGATTACCAGATTACCAGTTATGTGCTTAGACCACTACACCACCACCACACAACTTACTAAAACTTAATTTTGGGTTCAGCCATATGCTCGAGGCAACATTTAAATAAATGTCAGAATTAAACACTCTGGACCCTTTTGTTCATACCAAGTGTAAATGCGAGATACCAGGGTGTAACTTAACTTCTCAGATTAGTTTGATAGAAAGGCTTTGCAATGGCGAAATAGGGGAAAGAACTTCCTGTTCAATACAAAACTAGGGAGGGGCTCTCTTAGGTAGAAGCGACCAATGATTCAAATGTCTGAGACCGAATGCATAATAATAAACCAAAATCTTGGGTTTGCCTAGCCCACCTTTGTTAATCTGCCTATGCAATGTACTGAAATGTATTCTGGGACATTTATCATTCCAAATGAAGGACTTCACTATGCTATCATATTGCTTGAAATAAGAGAGGAGGACATCTATAAGGAGAGAATGTAGCAGGTAGTTGAATTTGGGAATATAATTAATTTTAATAACATTAACCATCCCAATCATAGATAAATGTAATGAAGCCCACCTGCCCACATCGCTCGAAAACCTTTTTTATTAAAAAGTAAAAATTAACTCAAAATTTGCTGGGAATAAAATACCCAAATACTTAATGCCCTGTAAGGGCCACTGGAAGGCAACGGCTGAAAAAACTTCACCGGCAAGAAGCTGTCAGAGCCTAAGCTTTGGATTTAAACCAATGAACTCTGTATCCTGAGAATTTAGAAAATGAATTAATAATTCTGTGGAGGCAAGGCATAGATCTAGTATGGTCAGAGATGAATAATAAAATATCATCTGTGTAAAGCATCTTCCACCATTACCCCTGGAAAATCATCCTCCTTTCTTATCATGGCTGCTAATGGTTCCAGGGCAAGACAGAACAATAATGGGGAAAGGATGCCCCTATATAGAGTAAAATAATTTGAAATGTATTCATTTGTTTGTTTCCGCCGCTACTGGGTGTCTATAAAGTAACTTAATCCAACCAATAAAAGTATTCCCGAACCTGTACATTTCCAAAATCATTTCCAAAAAGATAATCCCATTCTACCATATCAATGCCTTTTCAGCGTCAAGAGAGATGGCAGTGACCAGAGAATGATCATTTGCCACTGACCACATGATATTGATGAAATGCCTAATGTTATCAGAAGAGCTACAGCCCTGAATAAACCCCACCTGATCTATATGTATAACTGATTTCATAACTTTACTTAATCGGTTAGCCAAAATGTTTGACAATATTTTAACGTCTAGCTGGATCAGGGAAATTGGACAATAACTCTTACACTCGCTTGGATCTTTGTCCTTTTTAAGAATCAAGCTGATCCGGGCTTGCGTTATGGTTGGCGGAAGCTTTCCATTTGTTAATGATTCCATATAAACTTCTAGCAAAAGTGGAGCCAGTTATGTAGTTTAAGATCTAAAAAACTCTGTGGCAAAGCCATCTTGCCCCAGAGCCTTGCCTGTAGGCAAGGTCTTAATTACCTCGTCAAGCTCCTCCAAGGTTATCTCATAATCAAGATAATTTTTTTGCTCAGTCGTCAGTTTAGGAAGTTCTAATGGTTCCACAAAGTTTCTAATATCCTCATCATTAGACGAAGACGTGGAATTATAAAAATCAAGATAGAACTCTTTAAAAGCATTATTAATATAAATGGCTGAAGTAAATGTTTCACCATCAGCAGAAAAAGACTCTCTCTGCTTTATATATTTAGCCAGAAGTTCCCTGCTTTGTCCCCTGACTCAAAGTATGACTGTCTTGCCCTGAATAACCAAAACTCCTCTTTCTGCGACAAAATAGTACTATATATGTATTTCAATTGGGCCATCAGACAACATTTGGGGCTTCAGCTCTGCCTCTGCACTTTTAATATTGCCTTCCAACTCCACAAATTCTCGAGCTTTGGATTTTTTGATGAATGAGGCATAATGTATGATCCGACCCCTTAGAACCACCTGAAGTGGCTCCCAAGTCACTCCCACAGAAGATACTGCAGACCAGTTGGTCTCCATATAGGCATTCATTTCAGCCTTTAACATTTGTTGGAAATCAGGATTTTGCAAAAGTGATACATTAAAGCGACAACTATATGATTTATTTTTCTCCATATGTGGCAACACCTCTTAACTCAGCAGGGCATGATCTAAGACTAAGATGTTTCCAATTGAGCAGTCAACAACAGATATAATGAGGGACTTGGATATATATATATATATATAAAAAAATCTATTCTAGAATAAATCTTATGGACTGATGAAAAGAATGCATAGTCTAACCAGATGGGTTCAAAAGTCTTCAAGATCAATGCCTGTAAGACCAATATCAATGTTACACTAGGGGGCTTACACACTTTTGCTTCACTATGATCAAGGACTGAATCCATTAATAGATTAAATTCTCCTCCCAATATTATATAATGAGTGGTGCCAGCGGCTTGCAACATCCCTTCAAGATCTATGAAAAAGCCCTGATCATCAACATTAGGTGCGTATATATATATAACAAGAATAACTCTTCCTAATTTATCTTTAATCAGTTTGAGACATTTGAAATGTAGATGTTTACTTATTAATGTAATGACTCCCCTGCTCTTAATTGAGCCAACACTAATGTAAACATGCCCACCCCATATCTTCTGCAATTTTTCAGCTTCCTGCGGGGAAAGATATGTTTTTTGAAGAAACACTATATCATATTTCTTACACTTAAGAAAATAAATAACCTTCCTTCTTTTTATGGGGTGCCCCAACCATTCACATTCCTCGTGGAGTAAGACAGTCCACTCATATTAACACTTGACATTTTGACATATTAGAAAAAATATATTGTGTGTCAGATACAAGATTATAAAGACCACATTCCCCATTAGTGCAACAATCAAACCCCGAACACAAATTCCACAAAACAAACTCCAGTCGCTATGCGGAACCAGCACAAAAAGAAATAAAACAGGCATCCATCTTCCTCGGACGATCAAGTGTATGTTCAGTGAGACAAGCTCTCTTGGAGGCAACGTAAGAAACACACCATGACATCCTCAGTCCATAAAATTTATGAAAGACATCACTTGCTGTGGGCATGTAAATACTCTGCGGCCATCCATAGCATCCATTCTCAACCCGGCCGGTAACATCAGTGCAAAAGCGATCCTCCGTCGATGCAAATACCTCTTGATTGAGTGTCATTCCACAAAACAAACTCAAGCCGCTAGGTGGAACCGACACGTAAAGAAACAAAAAAAAAGGCTCCCAGATTCCATGAAAATCACCAATGGCTTACTCACCCCATTGACTCTGAAATACAATGCTTGCTGGGGACATGTAAATACTTTGCAGCCATCCTTAGTATCTATTCTCAGCTTGGCAGGAATTCAGTGCAAAAGCAATCTTCCGTTTATGTAAGAGTTTCTTGCATTCCTTGAATCTATCACTTTTCTCTCTTGTCGAATTCTCAAAGTCTGGGAACAAGAAAATGCTGTGGTTCTTCCAAGAAAGCCTTCCTTTGGTCCTCGCCTCGCCTCGGGCAGCACGAGATCTTTATTGACAGCATCTTTATTGATTATGGCTTGTTATGTTCAGCAGACTCAGGAAGAGCTTGTCTAGAAATTTCACCAAATCTCAACCTTCTTCATGCTCAGGAATTCCAACATTGCAAGTCTATCTTGGTCGCTATTGGATTAGCAGCTAATTCCTTCTCCGATGACGCCAGATAATCAATCCGTCTCTTGACATCCCCGAACTTTGTAACTCAACTTTCATCGCAGTGATCGATCGACAGCAAAATCCTCCAAGTCAGCAATGAACTTTGTCAGCACTGCTGACATGGTCAACATTTCTCGCCGAAATTTCCCTAATTTCTCCGACCAAATCGACTCCCAGACTTGGGGCCTCCGGAGGGGAGGGGTGGGAGTTGTCAGCTTGAGCACGTAAGTGTCTTTTCATGTCTCCAGAGTGTTACACAATACTGTTAAAACTAGCTAAGTGCACAGAGCTCGCCGTTCACGTGTCCAAACCTCAAATGGAGTTACGTGACTCCTCAAGCAAATTAATCCTTAAACTATTTGTAGTGAGTAATTGAATATATCAGGTGGAAGGTGGGGACAGGAGATACGCTGTCTGGCCACTTAACTGCTCTCTTTTCCTAATTAGAATTTTTTTTTCTGCTATGTAATTCAGTCAGTGCTCAGAGGCTCAAAGTCTAAAAGAATGAAATGGATTTAAGAAAAGGATTTTTCCTAGGTTATGGATGAATGAATGATGTAAATTATGTAAATAAAAAGTGCATACATAAGTGGAGTGATGCGGTCCTGAAGACGAAGAGTTTTATCACCAGCACTCGGTACATTCCGTTGTTCTAATTGTGAGTACAGCCTGTTTATTACCTTTTGCTGTGTTTTGTTAATGGATATAAGTGAAGTTGTCTTAAACATTATTTAGGTTGATAAATGGATACAATTTGATTCACTTAAACAAAATTCATAACAAAATTCCTAAAAATTGAATTTAGTAAGTTTTATAAAAATGTAATTAATACAATTGAAATATATTGAGGTTTTATTCATTTAATTTGGTTCAAAATCTCATGGAGTTTTGTTATGAAATTGAAATGGGTAAATCTGAAATATAGGCAAGTTTTTGGAGTGTGCTCTCTAGAAGATCATTTGATAAGACATTTATTCATCAAAAGTTTTAGATTTAGCTTTTTGTTAATTTTGTATATTTTAAAGTTCTGATGTGCTACAATTTCAGACACATGTACAGGCAAGCGATAAAGGAGTGTCTTCTCGCTGCAGCCTCTGCTTTACAACAGTTAACAGGAAGTGAAAATATATCATGTACTCTGCTTTAGGAGGTGTTTAGGTTGTGTTTTGCGAGCCCAGAGACTCTTTATAGTAATTTAAGAGTCACTTCTATAAAATGAATGGGAGAAATTGGAACGACCAAAGGTCAACAGATGTAGAACAGATGTTACACCTTCAGGTAAAAGAGCCAATCATCTTTTAGATACAGACATCACCTGTCAATCAACTCGAGAACAAACACATGCTTTAACTAAACAAAACAGGATCATTTCGTTTTTTTTTTTTTTTTTTTTACTTAATCTGAGGTAAAGAAGCACAATTTATTATACTAGTATAGTCAGATTTGAATGCTGATTTGAAAAAAGTTTATTTTATAATAATCTAGACCCACCGTTTGGAGATTTCGTTCATTTCCGATTCAAGTAGATAGGAGCTGAACTGGCATGCTGCTTGTTTACATAGAAAAATAGCTCCCCGTGAGCATTCCAAAGATGGCCGCCAAGTGAACCACTAGGGATTAAACGAAACGTGAAAGTTGTGCACTGTCCTCCTCTATTGAATGACGTTGGCTTCGTGTCTCTATGTACTTTAACAAAAAAACTATTACAAAAAGAATGTTTATATCGGAAATGCAGTTCACACACCAAGCTATTACAAAAAATAAATACAAAAAATGGCTTTTACAGGTAAATCTATACCAAGTGTATAAATAATATCAAGTGAAAATAATTAAAACAAGTTTGAAGAATAGTATTAGCTTTCCATGTTTTAATACTATTTTGGAAAATATTTTCTTAGTTGTTTAAGGGTTATCACCGTTTATCGCTGAATGTGTCTATTAAAAATATCCTCGCTCCTTTAGTGGCAGATACGTTTAATGTGAATTGTCAATGAGTAAAGAAAAGATGTTTTACACATTAACCCTTGTGTGCTGTTCGGGATGTTTTCAGCCACTAGGGGGTGCTGTTGAGTCGTAATTTGGCCATAACTTTCTCTGTGTTTCAGCAAATGGAATGATTTTTGGTGACAAATCTTATTTTCACACATATTTTAGGAAAATGCTTTGAAAATTTTCAAAAACTCAACAGTACACTGTGGGCAAATTCACTACCCTTTCGTTATGTTCGTGGCTGAAAACAGCCACTACTTTAAACTGCTGTAAAAATGTATCAGATAAATATTTTTTTCAAATTTTTTTTGCATAAATCTATTAATCAACCTCAGTCCTGTTCAAAACTACTAAATGTTTTAAAAAAAAAAAATCAGGATTTTAACTGTTTAATTGCCAAATTCTTAAATGATGTCACTGATTTGGGGGAAAAACATACAAAGTGACGTATTTTCAATATAAAATGTGATTGTGGACTGGATTTTTTTTTTACCTTTTATCACAATCTTGGACATGTCAAAGATTGGAAACAACATTGGTTTCGATGCATTGTTAGTTTTTGTGCAGCATCAGATTTGAACTTCTTCTCCCTCATTTACTGTTCGTGGCTGTTTTTGCCCCATTGACTTCCATTATAACCACATTTTTTGATTGCAAAGCCATGACACCATATAATCATGCATTTTTGATTGTTTGTGGTTTTCCCTGTTGGGAAGAGGTAAAATTTGTAATTTTTACTGTTGATAACCACGTGGCACCATTAACCCTTTAGATAGGCCTGTGCAAAAAAAAGCTTAGTTTCTGGCTTTTACATGGAGTTATATGGAGTATAATAGCATATTAAAAAATAACGTCTGTGGCCACCGATTGGTCCTCCTTCTGCAGCTGTAGGTGCCGACAACCTACAAAAATAAAAGATCAAGAAAAGAATAAGTACAGATTTCATAATAAGTATTTTTGAAGCTGCACATGACAATGAGAATAATCATGCAAACATTGTCAAAACACAAACAGTATCTCCTAAATTTATCTCTAACAAGCACATGAATTCAAGTAAAAATTAACAGGAATAGGATGCATGTAGTAACAAATGTGTAATGGCACATACCTTGTCTAGATTGTCGACACCTCCCTTGCAGCGGTTGTAATCTGCAATTATCTCTGGCTTCTTTTTGGTCCCTCTGTCACCACTGCTTTGCTGACAATGAGGTCAATCATCTCCTCTGTGAAAAACAGATTAAACACAGAATCCATGTTCTGGACCCTTGCGATGGCATAGCGCGTCGGCCCTGGAGTCACGCCTCTGGCAGGCTGAAGAAAGGGAGTTGTCTCCGCGTTGGTGGAAAACCACACTTCGCCGTTTCTTCCAATCCACCCAGATCCAGGATCCTCCGAATCCTCCTCGCCTTCAGTGGAAGCTAGAGAGAATGATGAGGGTGCCACATCCAAATCAGGATCTGACTCTGCTGAGTCTGTGGTGTCAGAGGGAGAAGACAATACATCCTGCAGCTCGCTGGAGGGGTCAGGCTGCATTATCATCTCTAAAACTTCACTACAAGTCAAGCCCTTTCTCATGTTGCTTGCTGCTCTTCTCACCATCAAATAACCAGCAGGCTTGCATGCAAGTGTTTAAATCCACTTGCTTTGTTTTTGATTACTCTGCATTTCTCACCATCAAAAGGCACTTTGTTTTTGTTTACTCCATGTAGTTCTGAGAGCTGAGGTGCATGTTTTGATTTTCTCAGACGCAACAAGGTGAGTTCTCACACTCTCTCTCTCTCTCTCTCTCTCTCTCTCTCTCTCTCTCTCTCTACACACACACACACACACACACACACACACCAACACACACCCACACACATGCACACACACACACACACTTTAATATGCTATTATTCTCCATATAACTCCATGTAAAAGCCAGAAACTAAGCTTTTTTTTGCACAGGCCTATCTAAAGGGTTAATGGTGCCACGTGGTTATCAACAGTAAAAATCACAAATTTTACCTCTTCCCAACAGGGAAAACCACAAACAATCAAAAATGCATGATTATATGGTGTCATGGCTTTGCAATCAAAAAATGTGGTTATAATGGAAGTCAATGGGGCAAAAACAGCCACGAACAATAAATGAGGGAGAAAAAGTTAAAATCTGATGCTGCACAAAAACTAACAATGCATCGAAACCAATGTTGTTTCTAATCTTTGACATGTCCAAGACTGTGATAAAAGGTAAAAAAAAATCCAGTCCACAATCACATTTTATATTGAAAACACGTCATTTTGTATGTTTTTTTCCCAAATCAGTGACATCATTTATGAATTTGGCAATTAAAGAGTTAAAATCCTGATTTTTTTTTTTTTAAACCTTTAGTAGTTTTGAACAGGACTGAGGTTGATTAATAGATTTATGCAAAAAAAATTGAAAAAAATATTTATCTGATACATTTTTACAGCAGTTTAAAGTAGTGGCTGTTTTCAGCCACGAACATAATGAAAGGGTAGTGAATTTGAACAATGCACAAGGGTTAAAAAATGTTTGGTATCATTATTAACCTGTATAAAATACAGTAAAAATGTAAACAACTTTACAGAACAACCTGTACATTTTACAGTTTAAAATGGTTGTAATTTACATGACCACGAACATTACTGTAAAAAGTACATGTACTCTCTAAACATATTGTACATTTTCACCATTAATTATACAGGAAAATATAACTTTTTACATCTAAAATTTTATTTACAACATTTTATTGTAAAAACTACTGTATTGTCTTTTAAAATATATATATAAAAAAATGTAACTGTATATTTTACTGTTAATATTCATTAATCAATTAACATTTTATTTCTGTAGCATTTTTACAGTATTTTATTGTAAAAATGACAGATATTTTTACAGTGGGACATTGGTTTGAATGGGAATTGTTGATTAAACTTTTCAGGGTTGTAAATCGTAAGTGGAACTCTTTAATTTGCTGAAATGTGTCAATAATTTGCATATACATTTAAATTAGGCTACTTCCATTTATTTAAAAAAATTGTTGGATAAGTTTAAGAAAATTATTGTTTATTAATTTTGGAAAAGCCGGGTGGTAGCCAGTGCGGTAGCATGGTCGTAACCATGTGAAAAGACCCAGGTTCAATTCCCCTGAAATATCTGTGAATTTAATTTTCATTTTCAATACGTTTATTCCAATTAGCAATATTTGCTGACGAGCAAGCGTGTGATATGGACCTACATCAGCACTGCTGTGATTTGGCTGCAGGCCGAGTGCTGTAGGTAATCACAGCAGTGCTGATTTAGTGCCATATAGCATGATTGTGAGTGTGATATTGCTTATATACAACAGTTCATTGAACAAGTAAATGTAAAAAAAAAATAGGAAAAACTGAGTACGGTCACAAAAATGCATGTGTGCATGGAACCACTGTCTTACGCGGTGGATCAGAATCTGCCGTTGCTGGTTGAAATCAAATGATGCGTCCAAGCCTTAGTTAAGTAATTAAAAAATGTCACTTCAGAAATAGTATCAAGGCTTGTGCTGTTTCTAAGAAGTTAATGGATAAACAAGGATGTATGTGTTTGTGTGTATGTGTGTGTGTGAGTGTGTGTGTGTGTGTGAGTGTGAGAGAGGGAGATGGAGCGTGTGCAATCACCTGTTGCCAGAGATGCTGTCAGCTTTGTGATCATCAGCTTTCTCAGTGGAAAAATAGCGTCCAAGTGGGGTATTTCTCCTTATTTCATGGTAGCGGTGCGCAAGAGTCGATTACTATAGAAACAGCAATGTCCGCCGCCATTTTAAACAGCACCAATTGTGTAATTAATCAGTTTGTTGTGTCTCTCAGCTGTGATGAGCCGTAATGCTGAAGTTGTTAGTTTAAAGTCGTTTAAAGCTATTTCCTTGCTTTAGTAGTAGTAATACAAGCTATCATGAAGAGCTGTTTTATGTAAACACTTGCTGACACGGATTCACTTCACGTCACCTCACTGGCTCATATTACACACAAAAATGATCTTTTGCCACCATCTGCTGGCTGACAAATGTAATGTAAAAAAAAACAAAGACAAACAGTAGCTCTTAACACATATGCACTGCTCTTACACTTCAGTTTTGAACCGCTTTAACACAAGCAGAGTGATAAACACAGTGAAGATTCGGAGTGCTGATGGTGTCAGACCATCAGTGCTCATGGAACGTCTCTCGTCCAATCAGATTTGAGGATTAAGCTTTCAGTATTTTAGAAATTGGTGCAAAATGTACCAAAATGCTTTTTTATTCTTCTTTAAATGGCCCCAAAGAGTGGATATATTTATATAACATAAGATCAGCTCCCAAACTTGTGCACACCCATGCTGTTGTCTTATTTGCTAGTCAGGCTCTCCTCAATAAAGCCTTTGCCAACAAATGCAAAACAGAGATCTCTGCCATTTGTGCATGTGCTCCTATTATTGTAAAACAATTACCTGGGACATAGACGTTCCAGGATATAGTTAAAAGAAGCAACTGGTGACTCAGATTGTAGAGTCTGATTCTGCACAATGAGGAAAGCATTATGAGGAAACATATGAACTGTGTGCCTGGAAGTCATGAATATTTATTTCAGATGTTCCTTTGTTATGAGAAAATATTTTATTGCTTGGTACAACAGTCATGATATTATATGAATGATTAAAAAATTTGAACTTTTTTTGTAATTTTACTCAGAATATAGATTTTTTTTATTCAGTCTATGGTCAATAATATTAATTAAATTCATTATTATTAATTAAAACATTAATTTCGATTTTTCCCTCCTTTTCTTAAAAAAAAAAAGAGAAAATCTGGGTTACAGTGAGGCACTTACAATTGAAGTGAATGGGGCCAATCCGTAAACGTTAAAATACTCACTGTTTCAAAAGTATAACCAGAAGATGTAAATATGTGCGTTAACGTGATTAACCTTTTCAGTGTAAAGTTATATCTAATTTTGTTTATCTAATTTGTTATATCTAAAACATGACAATGTGCTATACTAAAGTGACAGTAAAAAACATTTTAAACAACACCACAGCTCAAATAATACATATGTTTTAACGGAAGAATTCATGTAAGTTATTTTATAAAATTATTAGCTTCATATTTCTGCCTTTATACACTTCCATTGGCCAATACACTTCCATTTGTAAGTGCCTCAATGTCTTTTTATTTAAGAAAAGAAAAGGAGGGATGAGTTAAAGTTATTTTTGCAGTAATCAACATTGTGCCAGCAATGCTATACCAATTCAGCTTAACTTGTTCTGAACCCAGAATATTCATTAAGGATTGCAATCTAATTTTTATCCATGATAAAGAACTTGATCAACAGCATCACAAGAACCCAAAATCATCTACACGAGTGTCAAATAAATGATTAGGTTTAATTAATCAGATATAGTACATAAATCTGATGAATCTGACTTTATATAAGAGATTTGATTAAATTGACCTGGCACTGGTGGAACTGCTTTTAGCTATATTGCCATATGAGGTGCAGAGTGCTGGCTCACAGAGTATCTCATTCTCTCTCTCTCTCTCTCTCTCTCTCTCTCTCTCTCTCTCTCTCTCTCTCTCTCTCTTGCCCATAATGTCCCTCCCTCACCCAGTCCTTTTACTCCACCCTCTCTCTTTCTCTCTGTTTAGAAAGTGCTCACAGTACACAGAAGAATCAATAGAAAGAGAAAGTAAGGCAGCCTAGAGCAGGTGCAAAGGATTCTGTCAAGGAGGACACAAGCTCCTGTGTGATCTTTCGTCTGTTGCCCTGGGAGAGCAGCTCTCCTTTCACCCAATGCAGGGATCATCTGTCAGTGGCTGTAAGTAGCTAAGTGCTTGACTCTTCAGTTGTAGCTTTCAGTTGTCGGAATGTCCTATTACAGGACCCTCAGTTGTTCTTCAGCATGTTACATGGTTGGGATAATGACAGTTTGGCATTTTGGTGCATTGTGAGCATTAACTTTATTTGAGTGCTGCTGGGTGTGCAGAGGGATATTATACAAATCTGCAGTGATCTGTAGATGCACACAGAACAGAATAAAACAAATTTTAACTGAATGCTGGTGCTGATAACATTGCTCATTGTCAACTTCTGTCAGTAATGGTGATCATGTGTGCATGCATGTGCATGCATCTTTGGTACATCTCTGGATTTATAGCCCTTTTGATCATTGTCTTGAACAATGTATGATTAAGTATGATACTGATGTTTACCTGAGAAGGTTATGTAATAATTCTGAATGTCTTAAAATGTCTTTGGCAGTTTTGTGTGTGTCCACTTCAGTGGGCATGGATACACAAATAATTCCTACCAAGCTCACCAGTGTTATTTATCAAAAACAGCATTATGAATCACTCACCTTTTGCATTTCTCAAACACACTCACACTAGAATCCAGATTTTTGTGCACTTTCAAATTGCCGCTAGTACAAGGACTCGTGTTTTCCTTTACATTGAATGAACGTAAGAAGTGTAACTCTCAGTAGAAGAGATCAGCAGAGATTACATTGGTTTTTGCTGTTAACACTTTTTATTGATTCTTATGTATATAAATGAAAATATATTAAATAAATGAAATATATATATATATATATATATATATATATATATATATATATATATATATATACAGAATCAACTTTAACCCCCATTATTTCCCCCTCACTCAACAAACATCCCTGTGGTCAAAGCCTACTTTTCACAGAATCCACAATAACTACCACAGTTTTGTCTCTCTCCACATGGTCCTCACTGAGAGCCTTCAAGAAAGGACAAATATCTGTCCCATTTCTTACGTGTCCAATCTGCCAAACTGTTTACATGCCATATATGCCACCCTGCCCAATTCAGTTAACCATTCTTGAAATGATGGAGCACCATTTGACTTCCATCCTCTAAGAATGATCTGTCTGCCAATCATTGAACTAGTTTACACAACATTTTGTATAATTGTCACCTAGTTTAATAACTGCCCCAAGATTACATTGGTTTGTTTGCAGGGCATTTTAGGGACAGTTAAGTTTTTGTATTTTAATATTTAAAGATAATGATTGTTTTTAATGTCCCTACAAAACATACATTACAGTTCACAGTGTAAGGCAAGACAAAATAACACTTAAAACTTATACAACAAACTTGTTTAAACATTAGTTAATGAATTATGAACTAACATGACCTCAAAATTAATAATAAGTTTATAGTATTTACAATAAGCAAGATTTAAAAAAATACTTTTATTTGTATTATATTATTAATATTATTATATATTTTGTAATAATTATTTAATTTGTTAGTTCATGATACCTAATGCAAGAACTAATATTAATGAATGGAACCTTATTGTAAAGTGTTAGGAACTTTACAGCAAATCTACAAAAAACATAATTCTAGTAAGTTTTAGGCAGTTGCAAGTTATAAGTAGTTTAATAAGACTAGCCTTTAAAAAATATATATTTTGTTTAACAGAGTAATTTAAGGATTCAGCTCCCCAGATTCTTTAGAATGTTACTTTAGTGTTTTACTCTTTTTTTTTCTTAAATGATAAGTCTTAGTCTGAGGCTAATTGTACAGAGCGGTTATCTGAGTTATCGTAGACTTTGTCAGTTCGATGCAGTCTGGCCTTTCTCTGTTGATCTCTCTCGTCAACAAGGTGTTTCCATCCACAGAACTGCCGCTCACTGGATATTTTCTGTTTTTGGCACCATTCTTTGCATTCACACACAACAGTCTTTAGAATGTACACAGAATGGTGTCAAAAACAAAAAAAATCCAGTGAGCAGCAGTTCTGTGGACTGAAATGGCTTGTTGATGAGAGAGGTCAACAGTGAATGACCAGATTGGTTTGAACTACGATAACTTAGATAACTGCTCTGTACAATTGTATTGAGAAGAATAGAATTTTGGTTTCTTGTGCCCTAATTCAGGTCTCACATGGTACACCTTTGAAGAAAAAATGCAAACTTTACTGAGCCCAAATATGTACCTTTTGTGTTGCAAAGTTCATAAAAGTGTTTAGAAAAAAAGTTTAGAGGTAAATGGAAAGGTTTTTATTAGTCAGACTACGTGTGCGTGAGTTAATGTTTAATCGCCCACTCTTTGTGTGGTAGACCTGATTCAGTGAGGATTAAACCAGAGCAAACTACCCGTGAGAAAGAAAGGGAGTGGCCGGACAGGTAGAGGTGATGTCATAATCATTTATGGTTTGCGTTTTTGTTGTCCTAATATGACAGTAAGCATGCACTTTCATCTATATCTTCTGCTGATGCCGGAGATAAATGGCAGCGTCTTTAGTCAGAGGTTAAACAGAGCTGTGTGGAGAGTCTGTATTGGTGTCATGCCCAAATCAGCAAATAACATTTTCAGAGATTCTCAATTTAAATTTTTGCATTTTTTCTTTTAGCCTCTCAAAAAATAAATAAAATATAAATAAAACCTGTAAATCATTTAGAATTTAATTGTGGTGGTCTGCTCTTAAAAGGCCATCAGAGCTTCATTACACCTCAATTAGAATGAGTTAAAAGAACAAATCAAAGAGCCGTACTTCATACCTGAATGTACAAAGTGTTTTCCTGCATGTAAGCAGGAGCAAAAAAGCTCTTCCTTAAAATGAACTGTAACTTTTTAGTAATCCTTACAGCAAGTACTTCTTGTGATTGCACATTGCATCAGGATCTTTTACTGTACATTTACTGTAGTAATAATCCTATTCCTAGCAGGACACGCTGTGTCACGTGTTTGTACTTTTATGATTTGTTTGTCCATTTAAGGCCTCTTTAGTCTGATGAAGTGTGTGCATGACTGCTTGTTGGCAATGGGGATTGTTTAGATAGTTGCCACACATGATCAGATACAGATACAGCAGGGATAGCGAAAATGTATCTAGCACCTGTAAGATAGAGATTGAAGTATTTCCTTAGATCTCTTTTTAGCTAAATATACCTGAACTTGCTATTGAGAGCCAACATCAATTACATGACTTTAAACTTGATTAAATTTAGACCATCCAGTTAGATCATTAATTTAAAGGTTGGATGTAAAGGATTATCAAGCAGAAGGTAAAGTATGATTCCTTATGCACTTATGATAAAAAAACAAAAAACATAATGTGTTTAAAGCACTGGACCACTAGGTTGTTATTTAATTTGATTTTGATGGTTCAGTCTGAATTGTTGTACTTTTATCTGTATTCAGCCACACCTTTGTTGGTTTGCACATGTATTGCATGGTTTATTGCAGGCAAACAACCTACTGTCTCACTGGTGCAAATCAGAGGACAAACGTTTTGTAACTGACAAGAGTTATAGGTGTTAGGAATTCCTTGTCTTGTTTCACTGTTGCCCTTTGTCTGCCATTTTTGTCACCTTTGCATTCCTTAGTTTTCACTTTTGTCCCTTGTGTAGCCCCTTAGTCTCTTTGTTAGCCTTCGTGTTCACTTGTCATTGTTAAAGAACTACACTTCCCAGAATCCACCTGCCATCATCACTGCCATTTTGTTCTCACCTGTGTCTTATTCAGTCATCACTCACTGTGTATTTAAGCCCTGCTTTTTGTTCACTCCTTGTCGTTCGTTGAATGTTGTTGTTAGCCTGGTATGTGTTCCCTGTCCGTGTTTTCTAGTTTTATGTTTTATTTCCCCATTGAGGGTTTTTCCTTTGTTCCCGTGTTTTGTGTACCCGTGTACCCGCCTTGTTTATTTTTTCTAATAAAGTTTAAACTGCTTTTGGATCCGCATCTCCTCGTCTGCTTCACTGCCTCCATTCATAACAATAGGAAATAAGCTTATATTTTCATGGTAAATGTTGCTTTCATTCACTGATGATGTGAATCATTCTGCTTTCTCAACAATGTCATTTTCTCAATATAAGATGTGCATGGGGGCAAAAGAAAGAAAAAAGGTTAGAACTTTACAATTAGGTTCTGTTTGTTTGCATCATTTAATTTATTAGGTATTCTGTAAATAATAAATAATGATTTTTACAGCATTGTTTAATCTTGGTAAATGGTGATGTATTAAAGAAATAGTTCACCCAAAAATGAAAATTCTGTCATCATTTACTCAAGTTCATGCCATCCCAGATGAATTTCTTTCTTTAGAAGAACACAAAGACTTTTAGAAAAATATCTTAACACTGTAGGTCCTCACAATGCAAGTTCATGGTAATCAGACCTTTGTAGGTAGAAAAATCACTACAAAGGTAGGTAGATTTAAACACATGACTCCAGTGTTTAAATCCATATATTCAGAAGCAATATAATAGGTATAAAAAGAATGAAAGTCATTCACATCTGGGATGGCATGAGGGGGTGTAAATGATGAGAGAATTTTCATTTTAGGGTGAACTATCCTGTGAATATACTATTGCAAATTACATAAAATATATTGGTAAATGTAAAAATGAACATTTACCAAGATTGATAAATGCTGTAAAAGTCTTGTTCATTGCCATCCATAGTTCATGTAAACTATTTCAATAACTAATGTTAACAAAAACAATATTATTTTAAAGTGTTACTGAGAAAGGTAAGAGAAAGAGAACCCAATGACTTTTAGTCACATGAGAGAATCAAATGACCCATTTCAACAGGGACATATGTACACCTGATGACGTTCCCATTGAAGTCTAGCTCTTTGTGGAGTATAGTTGACTTAACAGTTATTTTCCATATTAATCCATTTTAAATAGCATTTAGAAAATTATTTCAATTATTATTATGCAGGCAGCTGTTATTACCATATAAACTATGGAAAATGTGTACTTATTTATTTAAAAAGTATTTATCACACCACAGGATCATTTCAAATAGGATTCATGCTAATGCTTTTTTTGTATGTATGATTTATAATAGCAATTGTACTAAAGTGACTATTTTGTACTGCAGGAGCATGCATAAATATTTGTTAAAATCACTGTTATGTTGCTATACTATTATAATGGGATTCATGCATAATGAAGTCTGTGTGTGTACGTGTTTGCATGTGCCCATGCCCATAAAAGCCTACTGACAGATGCATCATGTGACCAAGCCACAAGTTCACAGTCCTCGGGTCTGCTAGGAGACAACTGGTTCAGAGTGAATGCTGCTAATAGCCAAACACATGCATTCTGAACATTGAACTGGTCCCTCCCCCTAACTTAAGCTGCAATTCAAGTGTTTATTTTGGACTGTTCTGATAGGCTGTAAGAAGCCATTATTTGTTCTGTCTGTTTCTCTTAACCACTTTCTCATTGTTTTATAACTTTTTCTCTCTCTCTCTCTCTTATCCTCCCTCCTTTTCTGTATCTTTGGAGATGTGGAGAGCCCAAGAGACTATGTGAAAGGACACACGTAGGCACCGACAGCAAGAGTTTGGTTGGCAGAGAGTCCAGTATTGTGTACAGTCACCTTGAACTAGTGAGAGTGACTTCAGACTTTGGTGGATTTAAATAAAAATTATATATATATATATATATATATATATATATATATATATATATATATATATAATAAACTGCTCAAGTTTGATTTTTATTTTGCTGGAAAGTCTCAGTTTGGACTGAATTGTGAATGCTGGTGAAGCATGTTTTTGTTGTTTAAGCATATTCCTTTTTGTCTATGTTTCAGTTTAATTTTGTCAAAACACTTAATACAGAAACACTCAGAATTAAACATGCAACATATTGACACTGTGGGGTCATTTGTTTTGCTTGTTCAAAAATAAACTGGTCATGACTCAGAAGTCATGGATTCAGGTCCACAACCTGAATTATTCAAAAGTGTCATGTGATTTGATATTGGATCTGATAAACATTTTCACTGTGAAACACATCAAGCTGTTGTAACTAGGGGCTCTATCCAGTTACACATCAGTGGGACATCACAATCTATGATATGCTTTCAATGAACATGATCTGTGTTCATTCAAGAGATGCATAGTTTTCATATGCCTTTTTTTATAGCTCTAATTATAAGCTTAGATAGAGGAGACAATGTAATACGGTTTTATATATGAATAGTTTGCCCGAAAAGGAAAAGTTTATAATTATTTTCTTCCCCATTGTTCAAAACATAACTTTCTTTTCTTAAGGTAAAATAGTGAAAAATCTCCTTAATGCCCATATTGTGACCAGGGGCTCTCGAGCTCTAAAAAATAAAATAAAATAAAAAAACATACAGTATAAAAGTAATCCATAATGCATTATATCTAGATAGAGCACAACTTTTGAAAAGCAAATTCCTTTTCTTTTTGAATTAACAGCATTTTATCTCTTTCTCTCTGTCTTTCCTTACTAGGTTACATGAAGACATGTGACCTGAGTCTGTCTGCCTATTTCAGACCATTTTCTGATCAAATCGGGGCCATCACAACAGTCTGCTGAGGGCCCCAAGCACCCATCACCCTGAACCCCAGCAGGCCTGTCACACTGTCTCACTACCCTGATCCTGCTCCTTCTCCTCCTGCCGGCCCCCCTCAGCCCTTCCTGGAGCCCCCAGGGGCCCTCATTCTCCATGGAGAGCAGGGAGTGGGATGCAGGACCCTCACCCAGGAACCCTGCCTCAGTCCTGGGAACCTGAAGGAGGATCTTCTGCCAACACTGAGCTTCCATGATGTGTCAACTCTCACGGGTACAGTTAGGATTTTGTAGGGGTGTGATTGTTTCCAGGTTTTATGTTGGCTGTTACCATATAGTTTCTTTTTATTTAAATTTCTGCAATATAAACCTGATGTGCAAATAAAATAATCTTACTTTACACTAACAGAGGAAGTCTGTATGGCAATTGTTGTATGTTTTTCACATAGAATTTGTTTGTTTCTGTGGGTCAAGTCTAATGTTTTTGTGGTAATCGATAGTATGCCACAGTTGCTTTTGAGAAAGCTTCAGTTCTATTTAACCTGGAACATTCAATTTTTAACATTCTATTGTTAAGCTCAGTCGGCAGCATTTTTGGCATAATGTTGTTGATGATAACCACAAAAAATTATTTTGACTTGTCTTCCCTCTTTTTCTGTAATAATAGCAAAAATCAAGGTTACATTGAGGCTTTTACAATAGAACTGGATGGGGCCATTTTTATTTTGAGGGCAGAAATGTGACGCTTATAAAAAGCTCTTATATTATTTCTTCTGTTTTAACTTGTTATTATTATTTACTATTATTTAAGTTGTTTAAAAAGTCATTTTTATGGTCGTTTAGGGTTTTAGAGTTTATGGTGTTACATTGTCGTTGCACTGAAATTGATAAATGGCAAACTTTTTACACAGAAAACGAAAGTAAGCAATTTTATCACACTAAAATAATGTTAACCTGCATATTGTTCTCATCTTATGGCAATACATGTGAAACAATGAGTTCCCTTTCTGTCACTCACTCGATGTTGTGTCGATTGTAGTGACACAAGGGGCTTCTTTCGAGAGCCTGGGATACCTCAAAATATGAGAAAAGGCCAATTAAAAATTGGCAAATAGAATTTGCATGTCCCACCCCCAGACATACGGGTATAAAAGGCGGGGATCGTGCATCTTTTCAGTCAGATTCTTTCTTCAGAGCCAAGTGGTTGTGTGATCAGCGAGCTGAGAAACTCACTACTGTTCCACTCACCTCTAGAGCATTGCTGTTGGATCTATGGCGCATTACCAGCGGCTTTCTCACTCCTCTGCATGCCAGTGCAGTCCACGCCCCTGGGCTCTTCGACAGTGTTCTTAAAAGAGCAATAATCAATAATTTCCCTAAAAGAGTAAACACATTGGTGTTGAATGTCTTTTTAAATATGTGTCTTTTTCAAGATGCCTTTCTGCCTTAGTGTTGTTCCTGGATGCGGCAGATATCTCTCTGCTTCTGACGGCCATAGGCGCTGCCTCGTATGTCTGGGTCGCGATCACACAGAGGCCATATTTTATGGATGGTTCATATACTCATTGCGAGAACTTGACCATGGTATCGTTGCGATCGCGGCTTTCCTCCCTTAAAGGGAACACCACTCCAGCCACACCTCGCATTGCTCCTTCTTCCCATGGGATTGAGTATGACCCGGCTGGCGATGGAGGTGATTTGGGGAGTTCAGCAGGCACTGTTTCGCTGGGTAAATCCCCACAAACCCCCCACCCCCCAGCACATTCGATTGTTTCCTTCCAGGCTTGACGTGAGACCGGCTCACTTCATGGCCAATCTGATGTCTCCGTCGGCACCATGGAGCAAGATGATGACATCGCTGCTGCATCATAGAGCGTCGCGGTGTCTGACGCAGAGCACTCAACTGGGCTTCCACCTTCGGGTCTGCCCGCCCAGTTCGAGGCTGATGCACAGATGTCTGAACCCTCCGTCCTCCCCTCAATCCTCATGGCTAGACGATTGTTTCCTCGGGTCAGGGCGCCACTCAAAGCAACAACCCCCCCGGTTCCTTTCTTCCCGTAGGTGCTAGACGAGTTGACAAAACCACCATTTACTGCCCGGAACCGACCTCCTTACTCATCCGCTCTCACAACCCTCGACGTCGGGGTGGTCCACGGGTACTCGGAAGTCCCCCATGTGGACAAATCTGTTGCGGTGCACTGACAGCGCTGACAGCGAAAGCCTACAAGGCCTCTAGATAGGCTGCCTCTACCCTTCATGCGATGGCCCTCCTGCAAGTCCACCAGGCCAATGCAATAAAAGATCTGCACGTGGGTAGTCCTGATCCTGATGTGCGGCAAGAACTGCGCTCAGCTACTGGCCTCGTCCTCCGGGCAATGAAGGTCACAGTGTGGGCACTCGGACAGGCGATGGCCACCCTTGTGGTCCAGGAACGACATCTGTGGCTGAACTTGGTCGAGATGTGGGAGACTGACAAAGCTCGATTTGTCAACACCCCCATCTCCCAGCACGGTTTATTCCGCGACACCGTTGAAGACTTTGCCCAGCAGTTCTCAGCAGGGAGAAAGCAGATAGAGGCCATTCAACACATCATGCCTCGGCACCGTACAACCAGCCAAGCCCCGTCTGCTCGCCAAGGGCTTCCCCCTGCAGCAACAAGGAACCAACAGGTAGCTCCGCCTCAACCAGGGCCCAGCTTTCAGCCCCAGCGTAGAGCTACCCACCGGAAGTGGACGCCCTCCATCTCACGAACCTCTTCGAGGACACGGAAAGCTCCCAAGCGTTCCTGAGATGGAATCACTCCTTCCCCCAGCCAGATCACTCCTTCCCCCAGTGGAGGGCTGGGGGGGAAATCATTGTTTTCCTTATTTTCATTTGCTGCACCCACTTCGGGCTGCGGTACCCACATTGTCAGTAAGAGAGCGATTTCCTCATTCCTTGGGTCACCTAGCTGGTGCCTGCAAATGGTGTTCTCACGGCACCCCAGCATCAAACTCTTACAGGCAAAGTGGCACTATGGATGTAGAAATTTCACCTCCACACCCACGACTGTACAAAGTACACAACCCCGGCTGGCCGGTTCTGACTAGTCCAGAGGACGCCTCACTAGGACCACCTCCTCAGTCACTAACCAGCCCCCTGCCGGGTACGCAGAGCAAGGTAAGTGCTTTGAGTCTTTTCTCAGCACACATGCCTCAGGATGCAACTTTGTCTCCCGATGCAACACTAGCTGCTCCCCGCCGCTGCGAAGCCCCACCAGGTACTTCAAAAGTGATTGTCCCCTTAGTACCCCTCGCGCAGAGCGTGGACGTGTGGCTTACGCTTTCCAAACCGTCGCGCTGGCTGGCCAGTATCATCCGACACGGATACACGATTCAGTTCGCCAGGCACCCGCCCTGTTTCAGCGGCATCCGCCCCACTTCGGTGCACGGCAAAAAAGCCAGCATCCTGGCTTTATAAGGTCCTCCCCTTCAGCCTGTCCCTGTCCCCTCACGTCTTCACGTAGGTCACAGAGGCCGCCCCTTGCCCCGCTAACGGATGTGGGCATCCGCATACTCAACTGCCTCGACGATTGGCTGATCTTAGCTCCCTCTCAAGAGGCACTATGTGCTCACAGGGACCAGGTGCTCAGGCATCTCAGCCTTTTAGGGCTTCAGGCCAACTGGGAAAAGTGTAAGCTCTCCCTGGTTCAGAGCATCTCTTTTCTCGGCATGGAGTTAGACTCAGTCTCAATGATAGCATGCCTCACAAACGAGCAAGCGCATTCAGATCTGAATTGTCTTTCATTATTCAAAATAGGCACAGCGTTCCCTCTAAAACAGAGGCTCCTGGGGCATATAGCATCCACAGCCGCGGTCGCGCCGCTAGGGTTGATGCATATGAGAACGCTTCAGCACTGGCTTCAGACTCGAGTCGCGAGATTGGCATGGCACCACGACACATATCGTGTGGTCTTCACCCCCTTCTGCCGTCAATCTTTCAACCCTTGGACAGACCTCTGTTTTCTGCAGATAGGAGTCCCCCTACAGCAGGTGTCCAGATGCAATGTGGTCACCACAAATGCCTCTAAACAGGGTTGGGGGGCCGTGTGCAATAGGCACGCAACCGCCGGCTCCTGGACAGGCCTGTGGTTACTTAGGCACATGAACTGCCTAGAAGTGCTGGCTGTATTTCTTGCTCTGTGGAATTTCTCCCACTGATACGAGGCAAGCACGTCTTGATCTGTTTAGACAGCACCGTGACGGTCACCACTGAATGGATTTACAAAATATTGCAAAAAACATTGTATTCATACAGATGTCTGAAAACTACAGTTGCTCGAACAAACAGATAGTCCCCAAGTTACACCGTGCCAGTGGTCCAGCCAATTTTGCTGGTTCGGGCTGGATGTGTTACATTTTTATAGCACAACAGAGACAGTGTTAAAAGTTTTCGAGAAAATTAACCTTGAATGACTTGCATAAAGTTGTCTCTGCAAATTAAGCTGGGATAGGAGAAAGTATTTTTACTCAAAAAAGTCATACACTTCAGCTTTAAGTTATTTGTTAGGTTTCTTCTTTTATGTGTTTAAAATATTATTATTATTATTTTATCTGCCTTTTCAAGTTGGTGAGGTTAATACTACATTGTTCACTTATCGAGGGTGCAAATCCACAAGTTATCTACCACCTACAGCTATCTACCACTGATATGAGTTTGTTGTTTTACCTTTAGAACAGAAAGCAGACAAAGGCAGGAAAGGTGGGAAAAAGTATGGTACCTAAGGAAGTTCTCATTTGTTTGTTGCTCCATCAGTTTCTAATTATGATCCATTCTAAAAGCTCACAGTGTGCGCTGTTTAAGCAATACACACTTGCAATTGTGCTGTTCATCAAACAAGTATATAGTATTGAATAATGTATGTTTCAGACATACAGACATGAAGTGGTGGAACTTTGTTGCCACTTGCTGGTTTAAATATGTAATCTGCAGTCATGAACTTTGAAGGAATCTCTTTGGTGAATGGACTTTTAAGACTTGAGTCACTGCCATTATCAAAGTCCCCACCTTTCATAGGAAAGCCACAAATGCAGTCAAGTGAAGTGATAGAAATAATCAGTGCCATTATACTAAATATCAGGACTCTTGAATGCCACTTGGCCAATCAAAATTGAGAACTGAAACTGACTGTGGTAAAAAGCTACATTAGTACATTACATTACTATAGACAGCTATCCTCAGTACAGAAAATGCTTAACCATCTGCAGACATTAATGTTTTACTTAATCGCTGGCTGTAACAGAATTGTTGCAAATAGCTGTTTTTATTTATTTATTTATTTGGGCTGGGAAAGATACTTGCTGGAAAATTCCTCATTGCTTTAATCACTTTGGCCTCTGTTGCTGTACTCAATGCCGTAGCAAGGATTTCTGTGCCCCCTGACTGTAAATTGGTCTGGGACCCTTTCATTTAAAAAAATACAGTTATAAATTTGCTGTGTGCCCCCCTTGACCTGTAAACCCCTAGAATCGTTTCCACCTTTCACCCCATTAGCTACGGCCCTGGCAGTAATTCTACTTCTAACTCGTATTCACAATTTGTGAAAATGAGTTTGTTGTACAGTCTGGCAACAAGATCATTATTTGTGGGGTTTTTTCACATTACATCAATGAAAGTTTATATGTGTATAAATTATGTAACACATTCATAACCGAACTAATGAGACATTCTCAAATATAATAATTAGATCAACTTTTAGTGCAGTGAATCTGAATGGTTCTCTTTCTATTCATTACACACAAATAGATCTGTGCTCCAGTGTGGATTTGCCAGAGGTAGAGATAGTCAGCTTGCTGACGGAGGAGTTGCCCAAATACACTCTGCGGGCAGACCATGTGTTTGGGTATGAGCATGACGACTGGCTGCACACTCCTCTGGTGCCAGCAGAGGCCGCACTTGGACTTACACAGGAGCAGATCGAGGAAACCCTCAAGTACTTCTGTAAGTCTACACCTTACTCCCTTATAGTTTCATAACATTCATTTATAGATATCCTGCATTACCCATAGACTATATATAGACTACAGCTATTCAGTGGTGGTGGTGGGTGGGGGTGTGTTGCAGCATAAAGATGGGGGGTGGTAATTGTAATTGGTTTTGATTATTGGGGTTGGGGATCTGCGGAATCAACGCCCCAGCACCTATTATTTGTTCATGGCATGGTAGTAATGCTCTCAAAGGTGCTAATCCATTGATCTACAGTAATAAGACGACACACCAAAAGTCCAATTATTATAATATGTTACTAAATTAAATGAGCATCCTCAACATTTTATGCAAAATCATCTATTCACACCACAGTATCCCTACCTCCAGAAAACAGACCACCTCAGTAAAGCACCGAAAACTCAAAATAAATTATAGCTCTAATGATTTACATTTACATTTATGCATTTGGCAGACACTTTTATCCAAAGTGACTTACAGAGCCCTTATTACAGGGACAGTCCCCCCGGAGCAACCTGGAGTTAAGTGCCTTGCTTAAGGACACAATGATGGTGGCTGTGGGGATCGAACCAGCAACCGGTCTGTGCTTACTGAAATTCAAATCACTGCCCCCAATGGCCGAAGCTCGAAGCGCTGTTGAAAGTGTGCACACGTGAATTCCAGTTTCCAAGTAAAATGATGCCTACTGGAGATCAGGGCTGTTTCGTAATCCCCACCACTTCCCTTCCTCCTGGAGCACAGATGCATAATGCCATCAAGAAGATTAGCTTCTTACCGCTTAAGTATAATAAGACATTCTGCTGTTTTCAGTAGCTTTTCTCTATTGCCTGGCACCCTGCCCACACCCCGTCTCAGACACTCTGACGTTAGCAGGACACGGCACTGCAGTATCTGTGCAGTATTGGATAAACCTAGGCCACTGCAGTGGACCGTTTCGAAACAGGAAATATATGTGTTTTGGGAGGTGATCAGAGTGAGCTTGTGTACACTCTGACAGGTGGTTTTAGGATATAACAGGAGTATTAAGATGTTTGTCAAATGGCTTTAATATACATTAATAGTATTGGCTCTATAAACCTTTGATCAGAGATTGATCACATAAACCTTCAGTGCTGAATAAATCCAACCATTCACATTTAATCAGTGTTGATTTTGTAGTTTTAATGGTGGGAAAGTAAACACTGTTCTGTGGGTGGTCTGATTGAATTAGGGTGTTGCTAATTTAGTTCTAATCCATTTTGCAAGGAGAGATGTTCTTGTACTTATGTGCAGTGATCTCTTTACCTGGGCTTTAGCCTCAACACAGCTGTTATTTCTTGGTTGAATATCTGAACATGGTTGAAATTTAAACTGAATGGCCTTTGAAGCTGGATTTGGCAGGTTTTTGAAAAAATTATTGGCTGGCACACTTGAGCAACTTCCCCTAATTGTGTATCAAATTATGTGTTTGCTAGAAGGATGTACGTGTGAATTGTTAACAATTGAGGGATAAGTTACAACTGTTTTTATTCAGGAAGTTGCTGTTTCTTTTCTATATCTCTCATTACTGCTATTATTGCACTAAGCAAAAGTGTTTATATTAAGTGTACTGTCCTCGGTACTTTTTGACCAAAATCACTTTTTCCAATGTAATATGCTTTCCTTTATCTGAGCAGTGATTTTTACTCCACTTGCCATCTGAATGCACACAAAAAAACAACAACTTTAATTAATTTGATAAGTCTATGGGGCCGTTAAAAAAAAAAAAAAAAAACTCCTTTGCTGTTTGCATCAAAATTGATCAGTTAAAAGAAATAAATGGGAAACCACACAAAAAAACGTATTTATTTTATTTTTTTTAATTGTCGAATACAATACATATATCAGCCACAATGCTGAAAAAAATAACAAAGAGCAAAGTAGAAGTCTTCTGTTTCTTTTTTTTTTTTTGCAACTTGCATTTTTACATTTTATAACACCTCACCCTTCATATCAACCCTACCCAGCCCCAACAGAACAATCCCCAATCAGAACAACAGGACTTACATATATGTATTCATATATATGCATATACATACATCTACATCTACACACACACACACACACACATATATATATATATATATATATATATATATATATATATATATATATATATATATATATATATATACCTCCACTCAATCAGCGTCTAAGGTTTTTAAATCATAAAGAAAATATATATTTAAATTATTGCCATTTTTAAAAGAAAGATTCCTCCCTACCTTTAATATATTAGTTAATTTTTCAAGTAAAAAAAAAAGGCCAAATCTTTGAGCCAAACTGAAATAGAAGGGGGTTGTGGGGAGGTCCAAGATAACAGTATTCTGCGCCTAGTGAGAAGAGATGCAAAAGCCACGACGTCAGCCTGTCTACAGCTTAAAGGCTGAGACCGAGATGAAACACCAAAGACTGAAATCAAAGGGCTAACAACTGACTTGACCCCTAGGATGTCAGAAACTATTGTAAACAAAGAATTCCAAACGTTTTGCAATTTGGGACATGGCTACATGGTGAAAGTTACATTTATCACACAATCTGAAACATTGGGATACATTTGAGAAAGTATTGTCTTCGAGAAATGAGTTCTATAAATCGTATTAAATTGTATAAAGCTAAGTCTAGCACACAAAGTGGTGGTACGTACATTGTCTAATACTCTACTCCAATAGTTATCTTCAAACTCTTGGACAAGTTCCTCTTCCCAAGCGCTGATAGATTTAATACTGTGAGAATTATCCTTTGACAAGATAACTGCATATATCTTTGAGATAATCCCACCCATATGAGGATTCAGTTTAAATGCCTCTTCCCATGTAGACTTTGTAGGCAGAGAGTGAAACCCGGAGAACAGAGAGGAGGCACAGTGCCTAATTTGAAAATAATGAAATAGGTGAGAGGGAAACATATCAAATTATGAGGATAATTCAGAAAAACTTGCAAACATATTATTAATGAAAAGATCTTCAAAGCATTTCAGACCTTTCTTTTTTCAGAAAGAGAATACGGAATCTGAAAAGGGAGGAGGAAAGAGATGATTATTACGTATAGGAGCCATGGATGAGGCCGAGGTAAATTTAAAATGACTCAGAAATTGAACGAATATTTTTAGAGAAGAGCATACTATTGGGTTATCCGTGTAATGTGAATGGGACAAGGGGAGAGAAGAGAATGCCATAGCAGGGAGAGATGTTGAAATACAAGACTTAGTTTCTAAGTGGCACAATGGCAAAGAGGAGGCCTGTACTCAGAACAATAATTTCTGAATATTTGCCACCCAATAATAATACATAAAGTTGGTCAAGGAAACCCCTCCACTTAGTTGACTTTTTTGGAGCAAAATTTTGGAAACTCTAGGAGATTTTCCAGCCCATATAAAAGAGCAGATTAATTGGTCTATGTTCTTGAACAAAAATTTGGGTAGAAACAAAGGAATAGCTTGAAAGAGGTAAAGAAATTTTGGGAGAATGTTAATTTTTACAGTGTTTATCCTACCTAATGAAGATAATGGAAGAGCTGCCCATCTTAAAAAAGCAGATTTCATGTATGAAACTAAAGGTGAAAAATGTGCTGCCTTTAAGGCAGAATAAGAAAGGGTAACATTAACACCAAGATACTTGAATTTAGAACTCTCCAAGTGGAAAGGTACGTCTTTCTTTTTTAATTTTTGGCCAGATTGATTTATGGGTAAACGTTCACTCTTCTGTAAGTTTAGTTTAAACCCAGAAAATTTCCCAAAATCATATAATAGACGTATTATCTCAGGACTAGATGCAATTGGATCGGTAACGTAGAGTAATAAGTCGACAGAGTATAAGGCTAATTTATGTTCAGTTCCCTTGCAGATTATATACCCTGAAATACAGGAAGTGTTCTAAGCATTATTGAAAGGGGCTCAAAGTATTGGGGATGGGGGGATCCCTGTCACGTACCACGTGATAAAGTATTAAAGATAAAATATTCAGATTTAACATTGTTAGTATAAACTGAAGCTTGAGGGTCAGCATGTAATAAATGTACCCATGAAATCAATCCCTCCCCAAAACCAAACTCCTCCAGTACCCTAAAAAGATAAACCCATTCTATAATTTCAACGAAATGATCACCTCAGTGGAGCTACTGTTTTGTCTTGAAAATAGTACGAATATTAGAAAATGAATACCGTCCTTTTATAAATCCGTTTTGTTCCTCTGAGATAATACTAGGAAGTATTGCCTCTAAACGAGAGGCCAAAATTTTGGCTAAAATCATAACATCAACATTGAGGAGGCTAATAGGTCTGTATGAGTTACATAATGTTGGGTCCTTCCCATCTTTAAGCAATAGAGTTATAGATGCTTGTCTCAATGTTGGGGGCAACATACCTAGCTCTAAAGATTCCTCAAATACAGACAAAATAAGTGGGGTAGCCCGTCTGGGCCAGTGGATTTCTTTGATTGCAACAAATTAATTGACATAATAATCTACGCTAAGGTAATGGGTCTATCAAGTTCAGATACTAAAAGAGAATCAACCTTAGGGAAGTTAATACGCCCAAGAAAATGGTTCATTTCCTCTGAATGGTCAGAAGCCTCAGTACAGAGAGGAATAAAAGTTTTGAAGAGTCTAAATAATCTCCACAGGATCTGAGGTTAGTGCACCACCGGACTGCGCAATTTGAGTAATAAAACACGAAGCCGCTCGGCTGCGCAGCTGGTGGGCCAGGAGTCGACCAACCTTTTCCCCATATTCAGAATAATTGCCCCGCATGTGTATAACCTCATCTGTTGGTAACAGATTTAATTCTGCCTGCAAATTAAGCCTTTAATTATGTAGCTCAGGAGTCGGGTTATGAGCATATTGGTCATCTAAAGATTTAATATTATCAGAATCCTATTCCTCCATTCTTTATTAACATAAGCAGAGTAAGAGATTATCTGTCCTCTTAAAAAAGTAAGGAATCCCAAAGTAAGGAATAATAGATTGAATTGGTCTTATTAGTAAGGAGAAAATCATCTATTGAATTCGAAATATATTCACAAAATGCTGAATCAGATAGAAGCAAGGAATTGAACCTCCAGAGCGGTAGAGAAGCGCGATATGAAAATAAAAGAATGTCAAGACTTAGAGGGGCATGGTCTGAAATAACAATGGGCAGATATTCAGAGTTTACAACCTGAGGAATTAGAGAACTATTGATAAAAAATATATATATACGAGAGAAAGATTGATTGATAGGTCAATGTAACCATTCTGAACCATAAACTCTTTTTTTTCATGGCAGAGTGAACTTTCATAACAGTACTTGATTTATCCAAAACACAGTTTAAATCTCCCCAAAATATCAAAAGATGCTCTTTGACAACAAATTCTGAGCAAAAAGGGTATTATTAAAGTTTGAGGAATATACATTTACCAAAACTACTGGTGTTTGTAAAATTTCCTCTTTCACAATTACATATCAACCATTCACATCAGAAATAACATTATCAATAGAAAAAGGCACAGACTTATCAAAATGGCAACTCCTCTAGACCTTCTAACTGCTCTAGACCTGGAATTAAAGTTGAAATGAAACATATGTGATGTCCAGTGAGCTAGGAGTCTGCATTGATCCTTGAGGCACAGATGAGTTTCCTGGAGGAATACAATGTCAGGATTTTGTAGTTTTAAATGTGTCAAAATTTTGGATCTTTTAATGGGACCATTCAGTCCTTTCACATTCCAACTCAGGAATCTAACTAAGCTTCTGGTATTGGCCATCGAGTTTAGTTAATATATAAGTAGAGAGGAGGCCACAAGCGAAGGAAAAAAAAAAGAAACAAAAAGGTGTAAATAAATAAATTGGAGAAAAACCACCCACCATCCTTCCCACCACCCTACCCTCAACATCACTCAATTTCTTATCTCCATTCCCAAACAATGGAGGTAGAACGCCAAAACTCTGGAACATCCGATGCTTGTAAACCATATCTATTCACATCTATGTCGGATGAAGTCACACCCGAACATATGGAGTAACATAGAGAACATTCATTTCAGGTGACATGAAAACATATATTTGCCTAAACACCCTCGGTTAATAGTTATCCGTTATCAGAGTAAAATGGCATAAAAAATGGTGTCCTTTGCATAAATATCTCTACAAGATACCTAGGATGTTGAATACCATTTGTTAAACCATCGCTGTGCTTCTTTGGGGCAGTCGAAATTACACTTCCCATCACTGAGGTCAATTAACAGGTGAGCGGGGAATCTAAGAGAGAACCGCACGTTCTTCTCACGCAGGCCATTTCTCGCAGCTGAAACCTTACGGCTCTGATTGAATCTCCCGGTCAGCTGAAGGTGCAGGGCCAATACGATGCGCTCTGTCCAGCAGTAGGGGAGTTGGAAAGATTTCTGATCCCAGCACATCCTGGAAAAATTTTGACATAAACGTAACGCTCCCTTCTGTTTGCTCCGGAATGCAGATGACACGAAGATTGCAATGCCAAGAGCGCGACTCCAAGTCCTCCACTTTGTCTGTGAGTTGTTTGTTAGCCGAATTCAACTTTACGACCATCTGTTCCAGTGCTACAATGCAGTCGCTGTAGTCGTTCAAGTTCTGATTAAGCTTGTCAATGTGCCATCCTTGTGACTCAATGCTCGATCTCAAAAGACTCAACAACTGGGGCAAGAGCAGAGTCAATGGCTGCTTTTACCTGTTCTGCGATGGTAGATGATATCTCAGAGATCAGAATGGCACGGAGATTTTCCAGATCCAGCGGCAGCTTGTCGCCATGACTCTCTATCACAGTCGCTGACGATTTAAGATTCCGTTGCCTTTCAGAAGCCATAAATCTTTCCAAGCTACAATCTTAGAATGAATAATTTTTTAAAAAGAAACCACCAAGTGTGTTAAAAGCTTCAGGTAGCCTGAAAGATATAATTGTAAGACAAAATGCTCGGGAGCTCACTTCATGGAAAGAAGAAATGTTATCATGTCTATAAAAAATAAAATAAAATACATGATTAATGTTTGCTAAGAGTGTCTGCTTGTAACGAAGACTGTAGAAGGGTTAAATAAATTAATCTGATGAAACATGAAAGTCAACTTCTAGCATTTGTCCAGGCTTGAAATAGTTACATGTTTGGTTACAAGCTGTTCATCAATTAGAGATGGACCTGAGTGAGGTGTAGGACAAATTAGGACATTGTGGTTTTTTGTGACCTCCAAGTAATGGTGATTTTTGTGAAGTTTCCTCAATCTGTGTGGTTCTTTTTAAACTTTCGTTGATGTGAGGGGCAGTGGTTTTCAGGTCATATTTTAAGCACACCTTGCCATTGTATGTGGTTGTGTGACCCACTGTCTACACCTGAAAAAATTCAGATGGGTGTAATATCATATTTGATAGAACTCTTTAGACTTAGGCTGTAAAGCCATTTTGGCCCAGTTACTTTCAGTGTGTCTCAAGGGGAAAGGGATAGGGAAGTTTTCAGAGTGACAGTATATGTAAAAAAAAAAAAAATGGTTTTGAACAACATGCAAAAATATAAATGTAAAACCTTTGCTTTTATATGTCCAGTTAAAATATACAAAAATCTGCATGCATTTTCGTTCAGATATTTTTATTGTCAATGAAAAGATTTGGGGAAAGGGGAAATGAAATGCTCCCATCTAAGAAGATTTAGAATAAAAGGTGTGGCGTTACAGAACATCAGAATCCAACTCTTACCATTTCTCATTTACAAAATAATAATGATCTTAACATTTTTATCACATTGAGATTAATCATCAAAACACCAAACGGACATTTAAAATATTATAGTATTATTCCATAAAATGTATATTTAATACTAAATAATTAATTATAAACAAATCTCACATTAGCTTATATTCAAGATAATGTCACGAAACCATACTTATTCTCAACCAGCCATATTATTTCATAAGATTAATAATAAAGGCTGAAATCAGTCACACACAAACACACTTTCCTCCTGGACATGTGGTCCTTTGAGTGCGGCAGTGCCCATCTGTTTTGCTGCAGCAGTACTATGACATAAATTTGGAATGTACCATATTCTGTTTGAGCAGGGGGTGATCTATCTTTTTAGACTTTTTAGAACCAAAGCAGAAGAATTCTCCCAGAATACTTAAGCTTAAAAAAAATATATACACAAAAAATATATATATACACAAATACTATGTATCTCTCTGAAGTATCTTTAGCTTTTCTCCCCTCCCCTCATTTCATAGTTACCCTTCTCTTGTGGCCCATGCAGCCAGGTGAGTCTGAGCTGCCATCAGGCATGAGCTGCATTGACACACACTGTCAGCAGAATCAATAGCAACATCAGTATGCACACACTGGGAGCTTACAGTTGTATGTATTATTGTACCAAAAACCTAGGGGACAGTCTAAGTGTTCTTTAGACGGGTGGCTGGCAACACAGTCAGAGATGGATTCGGTATTGGTGTCATAAATCAGCTGTGCACAGACTGCAGAGAGAGACTAAGAGAGAGAGAGAGAGAGAGAGACAAACGGGCATACTACATTGCACAGAAGACAGCGGTCAGAGCAGAACTGAAGTGCAGACATGGAAGAAGGGAATATGGAGGTGTGGAGCAGTTCGGGCATGGACGAGAGCGAGAGAGACAGCAGCACAAGCCACGATGAGGAATCTGAAGAAGCTGAGGAAGATGAGGAACCCAACTCTGAGGGACTGTGCAGAGAGCTGGTTGAAGGTAACTGAAAGAGAAAGATAGGGAGATAAATAGTGTGAGAGAAATGGAGGTGGTTCAGGTTCATTGGAGAGGAGTTAATTGTAGCAGTGAGCTAAAAGAAGGAATAATAGATGCAGAGAATGTGAGGAGAGGGAGAGACTCGCCATGTTAAATGGAGAGATGAAGGTCACGATAACTGCAAAGTGACTGGGAATGTAAGGCTTTATTTGCAGAAGAAGAACTTGCGTGCTGGGGTTCTTGGCAGCCTCGACTGCACTTGCATGCACAGCATGTCTAGAACTGCTGATTATCATTTGCAGAAAAAAGATATCTTGCTCTGTGGACAGATTGTCACCTTAAACATGGTTACAGTAGACTTGTACCTGTTTCTTAATGATCAAGCAAGGTTCTGGAGTGACCAGTCGAGGTGACCTTGATTATACACATCACTAAAGCTCTGTGTGGAGTGTTCTTGTATAAATTTGAATTAAAAACATGAGGCTCTAGCCTCTGGACTACCCTGGTTTACTCTTACAACTACATTTTTGCTGTATTTGCGGTACTGCTAATATTGTTGTCTCATGTGTGATAAATTTATAGTACTTCTTCCTAATTTTTAAGTCACTTTGGATAAAGGTGTCTACTAAATTATTAATGTAAATGTAAATTGCAGATACATTTTCGTTCTTTGATGTGGGCTAGATTAACCTACACCTTTGTTTGCATTATGCAGTTTCACTTTATGTGTTGTAAAGAAAGACCTTTTTAAGTTTATAGTCTGTCTTTTCTGTTCCTTTTTATTTTGTGTTAAGGTAATTTATTCTTTAAAAAAAAAAAACTAACATATTATTTCCACTGTAATGATTTTTGATAGCGAAACGTGCTTAAAACTTGAAACCGGATTAAATACAAGTTAAGCTCATCCAACAATATTTTTGGCGAAATGTTGATTACCACAAAACATATTTTTTTTTCAACTCATCCCTACTTTATTAAAAAAAAACAAAAAAAAAAAACATTTGGGTTACAGTGAGGCACTTACAATGGAAGTGAATGGAGAAAATTTTTGGAGGGGTTTAAAGGCAGAAATGTGAAGCTTACAATGTTAAGTTGTGTAAATTATTGTTTCTGCAGTCGTTTTAGGGTTTTTTGTTGTGATGGGAATTAAGTTATCAAATTGAAATATCTTTACACAGAAAAGGTTAGTAAGTGATTTTATCAAACTAGAATCATGTTAACACACATTGTTACACATTTTGGTGAAACTGTGAGTATTTTAACGCTTATGGATTGGTCCCATTCATTGTAAGTGCCTCACTGTAACCCAGATTTTTTTCTTGATTGAAATTTGAAATGATTGTTTGTGTTAATCAATCAACATTATGCTACAAATGCTGTCGGTTGTTGTAATCTGACATACCGGGCATTTTCCCGGTGGGCCGATGCACTTTGGGGCCGATAAGGGCCGGAAACGGGCCGAATGCTAAAATGATAATGATGCAATAAGCTAAAATGAGCTCCCGTGTTCTCTTCTCAGAACAGCCCTGCCTGAAACATTGTTTGATTGAAGGTAGTGTTCATTTCCAACCATTTCAAGATGACTGGGCCTTAAATCACCATAATTGTGTTTTAATCACATTAACCTGCATGCAGAGTTCAGTACAGTTTCTCTTTCTAACATAGTACGCTCTGTCTTACTGTCGTTAATGTCTTTAATTCTGTCGGTGACACAAAAGACAGCAGAACTGAACTGCTTTCAACCGAAGGTTGCAGATTTAGCAGAGGCTCAGGCACTGGCCAGGACATTTGGAAAACTGAATGAAATGTTAGCTACTAATGTCAATCCTCACTTGGAACACTTTAGAATAGGCTTTCATTATTATAATATTTGCATCATAGAGCTAATTCAGCCATGGGAAAAAGAGGTGTGGATAGTTTTTCTCTCTACCTCTAAAGGGGAAGTTCATGTCTGTTTTGTTACCTGCTATTGGGTATGCCTAATCGATTGCAAGGAGCTGTTTTTTCATGGCTTTGCCCAAGCACTGTTGTGAAGTTCCCAATTTCTGCAGTGCATTTCAGGGTCTCTAGCGTAGAAGGTTAAAGCCTTAATTAATGTGGACTCTGCTGTTTGCAGAGCTGTGAAGTGCCGCCAATCTCTTAAATTAGCTATGTCAAAACATGCCTCATTCCAGTTAAAATATGATATGCCTTAGGCAAAGGCAGGACGCTACCAAGTGCTGCTGTGCCACATTTTTTTATGTGCTCCTTTAAACAAAGATTTACAGCTAAATATATCCTCCTGACAACCCATACACACAAATACCAACAACTATGTCACAGATTTTAAGATGATTATGCTTTGCAAGCATCACTTCAAGCAGGATTTAAGCAGGAACCCCCCAGGTGTTCATAGTGGAACTGCAGGGTGTTCATGAGATTGTAAAAGAAATACCAGTGGCAAATGAAAATTCTCATAGTTCTCACTAGTCTTCAGCATCACTAATCATAAACACTTTGCTTTTAGGACATTGTGTCAAGCAAAGCTTAGTTTGAAAAACGTCTCTCGAGCCTGCCTTCTGCTGTGCTCGTTCTAGCTGTCTTTTGCATTATTAATTGCCTTAAAGGAATATTCTTGGTTCAATACAAGTTAAGCTCAATCGACAGCATTGTGACATAATGTTGATTATCACAAAAATTCATTTAGACTCTATAATTGTTAAAGTTTAAATGTTATCAATGTATTCATTATTTCCAAATAACAGATTGTGAAATGTTATGTATTTATACATAGGTTAGCATGACTTAAAATCTTAAAAGGGTTAAAAGGGTTAATTTAAAGTAAATAATAAATTTTTATTTGGATTAAAATAATTTTAATATGGATTCTGCTTGGAAACTCCAGACTTAAAAAAGACAAATTGATGTCCATATTTTAGAGCATCGATTTAATCCTGGTCTGGAGCTGTGTACTGGAAATAATACTCCTCCAGGAGATGTTTGTAAACGCAGGTCTGGGTGGTATTTATGTGGAGGGATGAAAATAAGAGAATTAACCCTTAATAAGGATCAAGCTAAGAGGCACTGGAAGTGCGCAACCGTCTATGTTTAACTGTCTCTTGGCTGGGTCACTTTTGACTCTGCACAGTGCTGTGGAACAAAGGTCTGCACAAATCACACATTTTAAGGAGCTTTTGATCCATCCAATATGATATAAGTTTCCTTTGACTCACATGTGTCGTGACATTTAGCTGAAGTCTATATTTTTTTGTTATATATTGTCTCTCTCCTCTCTTTCTTGCTCCCTCCCTCCCAATCTCTCTCTTTTCCCTCTGCAGTGCTGTGCGCAGAGAGAGTTGGTCAAATCACAAAGACATATCATGACATTGAGGCAGTTACACATTTGCTTGAGGAGGTGAGAGAGTATGTTTTGCCCACAGTCTCAAATATGTTCATTTGTTGTCATTAGGATTATTGATTTTTTTTAATCTATTTTATATTACATTTTTCATTTCAATTTAGTTTAGTTTTCATTCATTTTCACACTGTCTGTTAGTTTTCATTTAGTTTTCATTTTCTCAATGTTTTCTAGTTTCAGTTTAGCATTTACTATATAGGGTGAAGTAGGACAGTTATGCTTGACCCCTATTTTAACCATATACATTTCCTTAAATGGTTAAAAATCATTACTAAACTAATTTTTGAAGCAAATAATTAAATTTTTACGTTTTAAATGAATGATTTTACATCATAATGTGACCGGTGGGAAATGGTTAAGAAAATTACAGAAATGTGATAAAAAGTAAAAGTTGACTTAATGTTTGTAAATGTTTCATATGATGATTTATGATGTGAAACTGTGTGATCAAATTAAAAAAATAACTTAGATATTTTCTATACAATATTTCTTCCTCTGTCCCACTTTGCCAACACAGCCTGAAAAAAAAAAAAAAAAAAAATCTGGGATTTGGTCCAAAGTTTCCAAAGATTTTTTTAACCAAGATAGGAGACATCCTAAACTTTCTTTAAAGGAAAATGTCAGATTATGTGGCATTTGGATCATAATTAAAAGTGACAATAAACATAAACATTTCACAAGTGTCCCAATTTGTCCATATTCACCCTACTGTTTATAAAAAACAAAAAAGTTTTCCCTATTTTGGAGTTATGAAAAAGTATTTTAGTTTCGTTTCAGTTTTTTTTTTTTTTTACAGTCATTTCAGTTTTTATTTATATTTCAGTTAAATAACTTTTTTGTTTGTTTTCATCAATGATTATAACCCTGGTTGTCATCAATAAATAATTTTACCTCCAATGATGTTTCAAATGATTTATTAATAAAAGTCCCACATGTTTTTCTCTGCAGAAAGAGCGAGATCTGGAATTGGCAGCCCGCATTGGCCAATCGCTTCTCAAGCAGAACAAAGCCCTGACTGAACGAAACAAACTACTGGATGAACAGCTGGAAACTGCCGAGGAAGAGGTTAATATCTTTCTTATTACGAAAGAAAAATATATTTTTTAAATTCTGATTATTATTAATAATTTTACTGTTTGTTGAAAATCAGTGTATTTTATCATAATGCGGTTGCCACTATTTTATAAAAACAATAAGCTACTCAAGTCAGTGTGTGCAAAATGTAGCATGATAAGGGGTGTTCACCCCAAATTGGAGTACAATGGCATTCTTCACTTGTAAAATTTACTGTAGCTTTAGTCCTTTTTTGTGTTGTCTGCCATCACAGTGTATTGAATTAAAATGCTTGTATGTTTTTATAAATGGCAAATAGTGCTTAATGACATTTTCCCAAAGTTGTTTTAAAAGATTATAAATTTAATCCCATTATGTTATGAATGTTGATGCACTTTCATTTATATTTTAACCACTTGATGCTGGTTCTCTTTTTACAGATTGCACAGTTGCGTCATGAGCTCTCCATGAGAGATGATCTCCTGCACTTTTATGCCAGTACTGAAGAGATAGAACATGCAACAGAATCACTGTAAGTATATATATATATATATATATATATATATATATATATATATATATATATATATATATACACACACACACGCACGCACATACATATACACACAGAGTGATCAAGGACTTGATTCTGTAATGTTCATAAGTTTTTGCTCCTCCTTTCAGGCTTAAACGTAATGATTCGTCATCATCTCTCAGTCACTACGTCAATTATGACTTCCTGCAGCGAAAACTCAAGTGTTTGGAGGATGAGAACTTCAAATTGCGCGCAGAGGTGTGCACATACATGCACATACACACAATGTTGGAAAAATGTCAAAAAGCTGATTGTGAATTGTGAGGACAGTCATAGATATGCGTTTTCTTACCCATCATTCTTCTCTCAGGCTAACGAGCTAACATTTGAGACCAACCATTATGAGGAACAAGAGCAGCAGCTTATGATGGTGTGTGTGGATGAACTCAGTAAGTACACAGCATTATCCATAATTACAAGCTATCAAATAGAAGTTTTCTTGACAACAGTGTGACGTTTCCTCTCTTTTTGCCTCTCTCTCCAGCAACGGTGAATAAACAGGTCGGATCTCTGTCGGAGGAGCTGGCCCGGAGGGTGGAAGATTCTCTAAGACAACAAGAGGAGATTAGCACTCTTCTGGGACAAATTGTCGACCTAGAGCAGCGTTGCAAAGGGGTTAGCACACACACACACACACACACACACACACACACACACACACACACACACACACACACACTGGCTTCACAATATTAGTGAGGATTTGTAATACATTTTTAGATCTCATATGGTATGGTGAGATTTATTGATACAGAGGTCATGATATTTGCTAAATCTCAACCCTGCCATACCCCTAAACCTAAACCTTACAAAACCTCTAGATATCAGTAGATTTCAAGTAAAGAATGATTTAGCCATTTCATGAGCCATTTTATATAGTGAGGACCACTTCAAGTGTCCTCACAAGTTAGTTTTCAGCATGTTTTACTATATTAGTCACTATATTAGTATAGCTTAGCCTGTAAACACATTTCTCTTGCATATTACTCAGAGACTAAAGGTCCATAAATCTTGTTTTACCTCAGCTCACTGCTGAGAACGAGGAGTTGACACAACATCTGGTTGCCTCACAGGAAACCCAGTCACAGCTTAAAACAGAGGTATGAAACTCACAACATGGAACCTGCAAAAGCTGTATAAATAAACACTTAAACATTTGACTGCTTTTCTAGCTGAATTCACTATCACTAGCATCATGTTTCCAGTGTATGAGATATTTGAAACATCTGCTCTCTGTCTCCCTCTGGTGGTAGCTGAAGGAACTGCGGGAGCGGTACTCTGAATGTGATGACATGCTACACGAAGCCCAAGAGGACATAAAGAACTTGCGCAATAAGAGTCTCCCCAACAGCACCGTCCAGCGTTATAGCACCCTAGCCGCTGTCTTCCCAATGGACTCACTCGCTGCTGAGATCGAAGGAACTTTCCGGAAAGGCCTAGACAGCCCTGCTCCCACTGAATACAAGTTAGTCATAACCTGAGTACAAGTAGCAGCTAATTATGTTTATTATCTATATAAAATAGCAGGATAACATAAATGTTGAGAAAAATTTAACTTTGATGTGATGTTATTCTCTTGTATGTTCCACCACAGGAATCACCCATTGCGTGTGTTTGAGACAGTGAAGGTAGCCAATCAGGTGGCTCGGCTGCGCTCCCAAAGCCACTCTCCCCAGGTTCCAGGTTCGAGCCCTGGGTCGTTACGCTCCAGTCATATCAGTACTCCACGTACCAGTTATTACGAATCAGACTCTGCAAGCTTCAGCTTGGAGAACAAGCACTCTCCCCCAACACACACACAGGAAGATGGGTCAGTGTGTGTTAAAATTTCTGTCTGTGTGTGTGTGTGTGTGTGTGTACATAGCTATAGTTTCAGAAAAATGTATCCTAAATCAAACAAAACTTCACTTTTGGAACATTTAGGGATGTACTCAATTGGCAAAATGATTCGTAAATAAAACAAATGCTATTTTATTTGAAATATTCCATCTTTTAGGGTAAGAGATAGGGTGTGTTGGTTAGGGTTCATCTACAGTAATAAGGTTGGCTTGACAAAGCCAACATACAGTTTTTCCACAAACTTTGTGTGTTTTTTTTTGTTGTTGTCAAAATCCCTAAATGACTGTAACTCCTCCTATATTCACCAAATGTGGCACTTATATTCAGACTGTTCTGGAATAGTGTGCTAGGTCTTTTCTAACTGATCAGACATAGGGTTAGGTGAAAAGAAAAACAGCGAAGAAAAAAGTCCCATTGATGGAACGTTCAAAATGGGCCAACATAATGCTCGTTATTTAACACTTCATTAAGCTCTGCCCCCCTTGGTTATGGTTGGTCGCTCTGACAAGCTCTGCAGAACTCCCCATTGGAATGAATGTGTGGTTGCTAGGGATGGTGGAGACCACTTCGATACCAAGTACTTTTAGGCCAGTATCATATGATACCAATACAAATTCTTTGGATAAAATTATAAACTTAAATTATAATTTTTTTTATATATTTATAGGCCTAAGCAGAGAATTATTAGGCTGCTACATATGAAAGCACAAAATGAACCATAGATATTATTATATGGCCACTGTTACTAAAACCAAGTTACAATACGGATAATACAGTAATGCTGTAGCAAATTCATGGTTAATTATATCAAAACCTTGGTTAAATATGACTTAAATCAATACATAAATTAATTAACATTAATTTAGTAGATTTAACTTACCTTGGAGCAAAATATGGTGTGGTTGCAGATGTTATATATTCATTTGGGAATAAGGGCTGACACAGTTAATGTTAATCCATAACATTCTCAGGTCTATTTAAAGATTATTTAAAAAAAAAAATAGAAAAACACTACGTGTATCCTCTCTCACTTTGAAACAAATCGAAACTAGCCTCAAATTTGCAGCAAATTTGCCACTCTTTATTTTCACATGCAAATCAGAAGTTTGCAGCTCTTCGCCGGTAGTGGTGAACCTCCTGCAAACTTTTGGCAACAATGGACAATTTGTCGCAAGTTTGCCGTAAAGCTCATTTGCATGTGAAAATTCTCTGTGGCGAAATTGCGGCAAATTTGCTGTTTTGTAAGGGTGAGTAACTCGTGTCACTATTACAAATGTACAGCGTTCTTTACATTTTTTTATTATTTTTATAAAATCCCTCTTAACAGCACACATTACTTCCATAGGCTGTCATTGGGAAATAGCAAAAAATAGCTTGTCAGAGGAATGATGGCAGGCCAACAGTTGCAAAGACAGGATTGGTCAGAAGCGCTTTTAAGGCGGGGCTTAGTGAAGGGTAATTCAAACACCTATTGTCAGAAATGTAAATGTAAAGAAACCCACAAAAGGCCTTTGATCTGCTATAAGTTGCTCTCTCTCTCTCTCTCTCTCTCTATCTCTATCTAATGGTTTGTCTGACTATCTATAGCAGGGGTCCCCAAACTACGGCCCGCCCCCACATTTGGACCGGCCCTCTGAACAATGCCATGCAGAGAAATATTTTTACAATTTAATTTTAAATACGTTTTAATCATATCATATTTGTGTTTGATAATACATATTGGCTTTCAAAATAAAATTTCCCTTAGTTATAATTATTAAAGTAGCCAAATTATTTGTTAGATTCACCCAGATTAACGTTCCATCGTGATCGAGCGGGTGCACGCGATCCAGCAAGAAAATTTAAAGTGACAACAAAATGGCCAAACGGTTGGGAAAGAGAAAAGTTGATTCAGAATGCAGGGTATTTAACCAAAAGTGGACAAGTGATTATTTTTTTGTTCAATGCAAAGAAATGGCTGTTTGCCTCATCTGTCAAGAAACAGTCTCCGTGTTCAAAGAATACAATCTGCGCCGACAATATGAAACCCGCCACAGAGACAAGTATGCGAGTTTACAAGGCCAAATGAGAGCAGACAAAGTGTCGAAGCTAAAAAGTGGACTATCTGCTCAGCAAAATACGTTTGTACGGCAAACCCAGTTGAACCAGTCATCCATTCGAGCTAGCTTTCAGGTAGCTAAACTGATTGCAACCTGCGGTAGGCCATTCAGTGATGGTGAGTTCGCAAAAAAATGTATGAATGCTGTTGCGGAGGAGGTGTGCCCCGATAAGAAAGACGTCTTAAATGCGGTGAGTCTGTCCGCAAGTACAATCACCAGACGAATTGAAGAACTGGGGTATAATATGCCCAGCTGAAGGAAAAAGTGAAAGAATTAGATTTTTTTGCATTAGCGCTGGATGAAAGTAATGACGTGCAGGACACGGCACAGCTGCTCATTTTTCTTCGCGGAGTTAGCTCAAACTTTGAAGTGTCCGAGGAGCTGGCAGCCCTAAAAAGTCTCAAAGGTACTACGACAGGGGAGGATATTTTTGGTAAAGTGTGCCAAACGATAGAAGAGTTGGATCTAGACTGGTCTAAGCTGGCCAGCATCACGACTGACGGAGCTCCTAGTATGGTTGGCGCGTCAAGGGGACATAGTTCACACTGATTAGCCTAATACGCATGAGTAAGTAAATAATTTGATTTCAATAGCAATGAATATGAAAAAATGTCATTACGATAGTAATAATTCTCTTTTAATAGGCTATATATCACTTGATATGTATGGTGCATAAATAATAAATTAATCTAGCATTAGGAGGCATAATACTGTAAATCCATTTAAAATCATAATAAAATCTCCACAATAAATCACTCCGGCCCATGCCATATTCTGTTAGACTACGGCCCTCCATTATAGAAAGGAAAAATGATGTGGCCCTCATAGAAAAAAGTTTGGGGACCCCTGATCTATAGACTTTATTCACAGAAGCGGCATCTTTGATTTTTAATGATGAAAACGAGGCTGTGAGGGATTGACTTATAAAGCTGTATAAAGCTCCTAGATCAAATCTGATTTTTCACAACTCGTATTGTCTAGAGTTTTTTATCTGCTGAATGTTCTTGGAAAGAGATTTTTTCAATGTTTTTTCTGCGGATCGATCCAAAAACCTTGTTGTCACTCCTGACAAAAAAAAATAAAAGATGTGGGAGCCTGGGTAGCTCAGCAAGAAAAGACACTAACTACCACCCCTGAAGTTCGCGAGTTCGAATCCTAGGGCGTGTTGAGTGACTCCAGGCAGGTCTCCTAAGCAACCAAATTGGCCTGGTTGCTAGGGAGGATAGAGTCACATGGGGTAACCTCCTCATGGTTTCAATATTGTGGTTTGCTCTCGGTGGGGCACGTGGTGAGTTGTACGTGGATGCCGCGGTGGATGGCGTTGAAGCCTCCACAAGCGCTATGTCTCTGCGGTAAAGCACCTCAGATGCGGAGGCAACTGAGATTCATCTTCCGCCACCCGGATTGAGGTGAGTCACTACGCCACCACGAGGACTTAGGGGAGTTGGGAATTGGGCATTCTAAATTGGGGAGAAAAAAGAGAGGAAAAAAATCAAAGATGGTTCTGCTGTGAATAAGGTCTATTTTATAATATTTTTGGCTTGCTATCTGTTTGTCTTACTGTAATGTCTGTATAACTATCAAACTTAAAATTCTAAAAACTAGTTTAAACTTTCAGAGCCAACATATTTTTTTTTCTTGAAAACCTTTAGCTATCTAGTTATAATATAATAACTATAATAAAATTAGATAGCCAAATCAACCGTGTATATACAGTATGTCTCCACACAGCAATATACTGTATATTGTCATGTCTATGTACTCATCGGTTGATGTATTTAAGTGTTTGCCGTTTGTAAAGTTTGTTTTGAAGTTAGTTTTTTTTTACTGTTTTGATGATTATACTGCACAGATTTGATCAGATCTATCATTCGAATTCCATCCATTAGTTCTAAATAATAACATATATTTCCTGCATAGGTTGCTGGAGTCTAAGCGTTTGGGTCAGCCTGGTACACCAGGTGGGCAGGATTTAGAGGCAGCGCTCCGGTCTCTCTCAGAACGTCAGGAGAGTCATTCATCAGAGCGTCCTTTCTTCGAGGTGGAGAGAGAGAGGAAACTGCGTGCCCTGCAGAGTGGAAGCAGCGGTAGTGTCGGTGGGTCCAGTGGCTTCCTGACACCCAATGACAGCGTTGTATCCACTGGAACAAACTATTCTGGAACCTCCACGCATTCCTCAGGCACAGGCTCGTCTCGCTCCTACCTGCCTGAACGTCTGCAGATAGTTAAGCCACTGGAGGGTGAGTAGAATTATACACATATAGGTTAAATACAAGCTTTTCCAAATTTTTTGTTGTTTGTTTTTCTGGAAAACATAAAAATCTAGTTAATCTTGCCATTGTCCCTAGGCTCAGTCACTCTGCACCAATGGCAGCAGCTGGCCAAGCCCAATCTTGGGGGCATCCTTCATCCAAGGCCTGGTGTGCTCACCAAAGACTTCAGGGAACTAGATGTGGATTTTCAGCATGTTTACAGTCTTAATGACCTGGAAGAGGATGAGCCTGACATGTCCAAATTCCCCAAACTCCTGCACGGCTCTGTTGGTAAGAGCCCTGTCACCTATTGTAGGATTTGCATTCTTTTGTTAGATTTTTTGGGGAGTTACAGGAATTACAGGAATAGAGTTTTTTTTTGTTTTTTTTGGATGCAGTCAAGACACCAAAACATTTGCAAAAAGTCTATTATTTGGCTTCTCTGTGCTATTATCTGTTTGTGATGCATAGTTTTGATCCACCCTGCCTGTAGTGTAGTGCTCTGGATAACTGTCATGCATAGCTTAGTTTTAGCATGTGTTTGTGTGTTTCCTCACATCAAAGCAGTCAATTCATCTGGGCCTAACCTCCCTAAGACCACTACCACACACCCGAACACTAGCTGTCAGATCCTCCATCCCTCTGTCCTCTTATCCTCCTCCACCAGGTAAGACATGATCACACTGTTGATTACACAATGGTTATTTTAGGACGTTCATCCATCAAATTGCCCTTGCTCTTACTGCCTTTGGGAAAATTAATGGGAAAATGAACCCCGTCGTCTTATATTAATGCATATTACATTAATGTGGTTAATTTTCCCATTTAAAGACAATTATGATCAGTTGGTTGAAGATCAAGAACAAATTTCTGGGTCAATTTTCACCCCAATATCAAATGGAAAATAAGAAATGATATTTTGAATGCAGAAAATGAAGTTCAGTATCATTAATAATTTTTTTGACAGACATTTCTTGACAGTTTAACCCACATACTGAACACAAATGCTTGTGTGTATAAAAAATAAATAATTATAAACTTTAAACATAGATGATGTTGTTGTTGTTGTTGTTATATAAACGATACATCCTTAACTACATTTCTATACATTTTGCACAAAATTAAAAAAAAGAATATTCTTTTTTTTCTTATTTTAGGAGCCCTGGTAATATGCTATTATTTACTTTAACATTAGATAAGAAATTCGTTTTTTTGGATTCAGATACATAGTCTTCCGGCTCTCTATCTTAATTTCTTATAAATATTGTATTTATATTATATATTTTCCTCCTTCCCTTTGAAACAGGAAGCGTTGGAACCTGCTCTTTTTACAGTTATAATACCATACTCCTTAAAGTAAGAAGTGTCAGGCATGATTTTCTTTAACACTTTACTAGGATCATCTCAGAACCATGAAATCTGACTACTAACTTTCTTTCTCTTTAACCTTAGGCTTCATTCGTTTTGTTAGTAATTCCATTTTCTTTCCTATACAGTTATACAGTGGGGGTCCAAAAGTCTGAGACCACTAGTGATGCTTTTATCTATTTTGCATTCTTTTCTAATTGAATTTAAAAAAAATCATTTTATCTTGAGTGAAAAGGATGGACAAAAATGACTGATGATCCATGTTATCACAGCATGATTTCAGAATGTTCCAAAGAGCATGTGGGCTTCAATAGAAACAAGGAAATCTGATCTTTTGTACAAATATATTTTCGAATCCTCAAAAGAAAATGAAATGCAGCCTCAGACATTTGGAACCCATTGTTGGTTTAGGTCGAGTATGGGACATGTGATGTGTTACTGTACATTGCTTACACACCTGTAATATGTAACACCTGTTTGCTGAGATCATGTTTTATTTTAGATTAATTAATTTACTCACTGTAGACTGTGCATGTTAACATACATTAAACTCCTTCTCAGGTTGCTCAACCTGTGGAGGTCTCATTTTCATTTATTCCTAAGCATGATATTGTAACCGTATCTAACCGAAAAGACTGGATGGTTTACTCACTCTTGTGTTCTGCCCAGTTTGTTTCTGATGTGATCTTATGTGATTGGCCAAGTCCTTCCATGGAGCATTTAACAGCCTTTCCCCATTTGTTTCCCCAGCCTACGGCCACGCAGTGCATCCCCTTGTAGGAGCTGTGAGCACGTGAGAACTTCATCAGGCCTCCAGAGCATCTCTGCCTCCACTGCACATGTCCATCTGACCACAAACCCCTCATCCCTCGGGCTGCTACAACTGGTTTCAGAGCATGGCATCTCAGCCACAACCCATCCCAGCTACTTTCTCCATAATAGTGCCATTAACACCCTCGGTACTGCCTCAGGGGAAAGGCAACGTGATGTTGGTGGAAGTGAAGAAGGAGGCAGAGGAGAGGAACGCCAGAGAAACATTTTCAGTGTCAATCTTGTGGAAAAGCTCAGAAGCTTGGGACTTTATAAAGTGGTTGAGAGAGGCTTGGTGGATTCTGGGGGAAAAGAGATGACAGACTCAAATACCAGTCCCACATGAAACACAGAGCTGTTCACTGTGCCATTTTGTGCATCTTTCTCCTTTTGGCACGCAACTTATCTCCCCCAATTTTTTATGGGGCCTTATTGAAAGACATATCAGGTTTGTATTTCTGTGGTGATTGTTGCCTATGTTAGAATATTTAAGGATGTGGCACTGGGAATTGTATCTATGGACTGCACTTGAAAAGACTTTTCTTCATGAATAGTCAAATACATCTGGGTTTATTTTTGTATCATTGTAGCAATAGCGTGTTTTGAACACTCTTCAGAAGGGAATAGCTGTACATTTGTTTATTTTTTTTTTAACATGTCTTCTCTTGTAAAGAATTTGTCAATCACCATCAGTCTTGGAATCACAGTTTTTTAATACGAGTAGAAAATGTTCTTTTGTAGTAACACTACAGGAACATGCACTATATGGCATCAATTTTGCTTGCTGCCAACCAAGCAACAGAAGTGTCAGTGGTGCGTCCCGCTCCCTAAAGAAAATACATGTCATTGATAGCACTTTTCTGGGCATTGAATTCCTCCTTTCCACCAGATTATTCCTAGATAATGCTTGGTATGTTATGGGTTATGCTCTGTAACTGTTATGCTGTGTAATTCTAGTGTATAAAATGTGATGCCACATTTTACAGTCTTGTTGAGCGAAAATAAGTGAATGTACACATGTGATCATGTTCTGAATTTTTACTGTGCTAAAATTCAAGAACACCTCAAGTGATAACACTTTGTGCATGCACGCACACACACACACACACACACACACGTATGTACTGCATGTAAACCAACTTGAATATCACAGACACACTTTTTTCACCCAATTATAAAGTTTGTAGTTTATATGATTGTGTTTCAAGAATCAGGGATGCAGTAATTTAAATTAAATATAGTGATAAAGTTTTGTCTGCAGTTAAGTGGCCTATAGCCATGAGCAGTAATCACTGTCCGTGAAACATAATATGTATGTAGGGTCTTCTGTCACTGGATACTGGAACTATAGGGCATATTGTTCAATGAACAAAGCTTTTTTTATTCTTTTAAGACCATTCTAATCAAGTTCATTGTGTGCATTTGTGTCTGTCAACCAAACTCATATTCATGGGCTATACTTTAATGAGCAGTGACATGGTAATTTGAGGTGAAAGTTTTATGTGTGTGTGGAGAAGGTCTTGTTTGAAAGTTTATTTAACAAAAAAATTATATATTTAAAAAAACAAAGTCCTGAAATATCACTCTCTGCAATATGCAATCCCTGGTAGAATATGTAAAGAATTGATGATTAACACAAATATGAGAAGCTAAATGTTGAGTAATGATTGTATTTTCACATTTGAACAATGTTTAAATACTCTTCTCTTGTCTCACAATCAAATGGACAAGCCCTGGAGCTCACTGTATCTAATGTAAAGTGTTTTGAGCAGTGTAAACACATTGTGCTAAATGGAAATAAAGATTTCAAAGTATTTCCACCTGTTTTTAAAAAACAGATAGTATTTCTGAAAGTCTGGTAAATTAATATACAGATTACAGTATATACTTTCTTAAATTACAACACAAGAAAAGCCTTTTTATTTATAAGTTTAAAAGGTCATGTCCTGACCAAGTGCAAAAAAAACACAAATAATTAGATTCTTACATAAAATCATTTAGTTATCCAACTTCTACAAATAGCATGTTTTCAATTACTGATTTGAAATGTTATTTATATATACATATATATATATATATATATATATATATATATATATATATATATATATATATATATATTTGTGGGGCTTAAGTTACTAAACATGTATTGGAGGTGTAATTGGCCATGCAGAGATTGTACAGTAAACTGTTTCATTAAAAGGCTGTTATTCTTGAAAAAATGTAAATGTTGGCATAAGTAGTTTGGAATATGCTTAAAGAAAATTAAGCTATTTTGTTTTAAAATATACATTTTTGGAAAAACCTTTGTCTGCCTATTCAGTCAGTGTGGCGAAGGCAACATGCATTTAGACTTTTTTTTGTATGTGTGACAAGAAAATAATTAAAGATGACCCCTTTAGACCATCAAGACTGAGTGTCATTAATTTTTTTGTTTTGTTTGTTTTTAGAAAAACCAAACATATTTTGACCTTTTTATAAGGCACTTTTTGTTCAGGTGAAATGGAGCCTGAATGTACTGTATTCATTTTTGGCTCTTCAAATCAAATCACTTTATTGTCACATGACCATACACAAGTGCAACAGTAGGTGAAAGTCTTGTGTGCAGTTCCGAGCAAAATATCAGTCATGACGAGACGAGACATATACCAATTTACAATAAACAACATATTAACACAATTTACATATCAAATGTACACATACTTACACAACACAATACTAATATACAATGTACAGTAAATAATACACATACAATAAAAAAAGTATATAGCCTATAGTGTATATAATGTTTTTTTTTTAAATATACAGTACAGAGAATATAATTATGACAGTTCAGTGTGAGATAATAGATTAATAAAGTGCAGTGCTGATTATTGATCGTGAGAGATCAAGTGTTCAAAAGTCTGATTGCTTGGGGAAGAAGCTGTCATGTAGTCGGCTGGAGCAGGTTCTGATGCTGCGAAACCGCCTGCCTGATGGCAGCAGTGAGAGCAGCCCATGGCTTCTACTTCCACCAATAAACAGTTATTTTGGACCCAACCCTGAAATTTGATAAAATAATTACACCCAACACTGCTTTATATCCTCTCGCCTGGATTATTTTAACTCCCTTTATTTGTCACCATTCAGAATGAAGCTGTCAGGCTTCTGACAAGCAAAAAATAAAAAAAATAAAATGGGGACAATATTACACCAGTCTTGATGTATATCCACTGGCTTCCAGTCCAGTGCAAAATTGAGTTTAAAGGTGCTGTTGTTTCATTTCAAGGCTTTATATGGTTTAAAGTCAACCTGTGTGTGTGTACATGCTTATACCTGTTGCCCCACAAGGAAATGGCTTATTAAACATACTAAACAATGTTTTTTGGAAAATGTAAAAATGCAAAACGGTTTCTGTGAGGGTTAGGGGATAGAAATTATCACTAGATCTGTATAAAATCCATAAAATGCATGGAAGTCTATGGAGAGTCCACACAATGATATAAAAACAATATAGAAAGTTTGTGTGTGTCAAGAGAGCAAACACATCTGTGTTGTACTACATATGTTTCTTTACTTCTTTTATAAGGTGGCTGTTTTAGCCCGTTCTACACAATGAGTTTCTTATTCATATATGTCACTTCATATTCATTTGACTTAATTTCCATTTTTATATTCTTATACTGTTTAATTTATGATAGCACTTAAAAAAAATAATTAAAACTACTAGTTTGTCATATATATATATATATATATATATATATATATATATATATATATATATATATATATATATATATATATATATAATTATTTGTTGCTGTTTTAAACCAATATTGGTTTAAAACAGCAACAAATAATTTATATAACTTTCCTGGTCACACTTTCTCGCAAGATTGACACTAGCCTATTATAATGTTCTAAAACACCAAGACACAAACAAATACACTTGCATTTAAATGTCTTTATTGACAAAGAACAGAGTGCTTAGTTTTCATGACTTTGCAGGTCAGTCTGTACTCCGCCGGCCAAAATCTACCCAGCCTTGATAATCTGTAACGCAGTCGTCTCGTTGAATGATTTCTGCCAAAGACACGAAGAACAGCTAAGTCAGACTGAGACGCATCGTTTCCTCTACAGTGTTTCTATTTTCAGAGGCACGCACCTGACAGTGCCTGTAAGATCTGCCGGGACATGAACTCGCGCTGATCCTCTGGTAAAGACGCGAAACGCCTTAACCTGGCGGCGCGGGACTGCAGTCTCTCGGTCCCCGTGGCGCTCTCACGTGTCTCGTGTATTCCTCTCTCCTCAACCCGTTCGGTCGCATCTGTGCGTCCAGGTGTGTCCTCAGACAGAGGCGAGGCCACACACGCCACCGCCAGCATCGTTATGACAGTCAAAGCAATGCATTTGTCCATTTCTGTAAAAAACAAATGCAAGTGAAGAAGCAGTATTAGCCTATTTTCAGAAAGACAGTCTATATGTAATTAATAAGTATTAAACTATAAGAAAATCAACGAATTACCTGAATAGTGCCGACTCCGAGCCAGAAAACAATTGCTTTTGACAGGGTTACTCCTGATTTGTAATCCTGCATTGTTCAGTCCCTTTATATTTCATCTCTCAGATAAATGTCAGTGTTAATCAATAGATTCAGATTAGCCTATTATTGTTCAGAGGGGGGAAGTTTAAACAGAACACGTCAGACATGCCAGTAAACTGAACACGACCTGGGAAATTCGATCATCTTAATGAGAATATATCGATAAGCAAACATTACGGAACCAAATGATCGAAATCGTGGCGGCACTTACTGTGTGATATTATTCACACTAGCGCCATCTTTGATTTTTAATGGGAATGGGAACGAGGCTGTGGGTGATTGACTAACTATTTCTTCAATGGCACGAACAGTGTAAAGCTCCTAGATCACATCTGATTTTCCACAACTCATGTTGTCTGGAGTTTTTTGTATACTGAATGTTCTTGGACAGATATTTTATCAATGTTTTGTTCGCGGAACGATCCAAAAACACTTTAAACTGCAGTACAGCCCATTGAAGAGACTGTAAGTGTATCCCTCATAGCCCATTCCATTAAAAAAAGATGGCGCTAGTGTGAATAAGGTGTACATAATCTATATATTATTTTCCATGTCATCCAAAGGAAAGCACATTATTTCATTGAACTATTTTGCAATATGGTTTATGAGGTGCCATAAAATGTAATAACATTTTTAAAATCGTCTTATTGATAAAAATGTACGAATGGAGAAAAGCTGACGTGCTTTTCATTTTTATAGTGGGTGAAGAATCGGTCGCTTCCCCTCAGGATCATTAGATTTATGTACCTAAAGATTTTACCCTGAGTTAATGCTTTCATTTGGATCTGAAGTCAACAAACAATTGGCAATTCACCATTCAATATTTTAAATACACTGAGATATAGAACATATGACTGAGATGGTGCAGAATTAAATGTCTGCATGTTCCCTTTCTTTCTTTCTTTCTGCACCAAACCAAATGCATTCTATCCCTTAGTTATTAAGAAAAAGGCATGTTTGTGATTTGGGGTAGGCCTATCTAAGAACATAAAAAAACATTGACTGAAATATTTCCAAAAGAAAGGATGGTGCCATTTATAGTCTATACAAGTTTTGACAGCTAAAATCAGAATATTCTGACAACATGATTCATTAACATTTCCCCCATGCATGCATGTAAAAAAAAGAAATGTACATATAGCCTATATCCCCTTTAAATCTTTGCACCAGACATTGATTTGTCAGACAAGTTTACTTAAAGAGGAAGGGCTGTTATTCACTTTGTTCTGACACATGACAGAGTGTCATCTGAAAAGTCCATTAATTATGAGTGGTGTTGATGGTTATTGTTCAGGTACAGGACATTTGGGTTTGCGGTTTTACCAAGCTTGAGCAAGTTAAATGTTTGTCATATTATCCCTAATCGCCAAGCAAAGCTGTTGAATGCTGTGATGAAAACACAAAGTAAACAAACATCTGAGAAATAGAACATGCCTGTCAGGTAGGCAAAAATGATCTAATGCATAATGGGTCACAGCCAGGTTATTGCTGTTTCTCTAAGAACATGGGTTTAGGAGTTATTCAATAAATAAAAACCTCATGTTGCATTAGATTAGTCCAACCATATGCAAAAAAGAAGAAAAAACTTTTACTAAATATTTTTTTACATTGACAAATTATTTTTGTAACTGGCAGCTGCCGAAAACAAACAATATCAGCTCATACAATTGCAAACTGTTATGGTGTAATCTTCCTAAAGCTACTAATCATTTTACAGGGTTTTAGAAAGTTAAGTGCGTGACAGCAGGTTTTGCAAGTCAGTGAGTTTAATCTGCACGTAGACACAGGCATGTCTTCTCTCACATTTATTCAGTGGAATTTGACATTTGATGCGATGTGGGAAGCAACAAATGATTTTTTTTACATATCGCTAAAGCCTATATAAGACCTAATCTTTGGTGAGAATTACCTTAGATGTTTAACTTTAAAACTGAGATACATCCTGACTTCAACAGTCTTCTCACCTTGACAAACCATGTCAGTCCTTCGCAGTAGTAAGAGCTTTAGCACACAGAGTGCATTTGGGTCATCTAGCCTGGGTTCCTCTACTGGAATGGTCATGAATGGATTTGGGAGTTCAGGTGTCTCTTTTTCTGGACAGAAGTATGGAAGCTCAGGGGGCAATGGTGTCCGCATCTCCAGATCTATGTCCAATTCATCCTTGGTGATGCCTGCTTACGAGGCCACTCTGTATGCCAATGAGAAACAGACAATGCAGAATCTTAATGACCGCCTGGCATCTTACTTGGAGCGGGTAATATATTTTACTGTTTAATCTACCACAACAAAGAACAAGTACCTAAAAAATGTACAAATTTAGTTTTAATTTAATATAATTTTCCATTTTTGTTTTATTCTCATTGAAACCTAATGAATGTTTGTTTTTTTTACTGTAAAACACATTAGTAAAATATGTTAAGTATATTTTGAGTATAACTGCAATCGATCTTTAGTTACTGTATGTGTATAAATTCCCTGTTCCATTCTTTACATTTTTGGTATATTCATTCAACTTTTTTAATTAAATTCTTACCAGCATGCTGAAAATCATGACAATACAGAAATCACAGATATTTTCATATAGAATTATATTCTTCATCTATGACAAATTATTAAATAAAAAACGTTTTTTATGGTTTTCTTAATTTTTGCCTTCAAATTGTATCTCGATGGCTTTTTCTTGACATACACAGTTGTATTTTTAGAGACATGTATATTATACAGTAAAATTGCAATACTTTTGGGTTTAGAAAAACTGTAGTTGAAAATGTTCTTATTTCTTAAGAATTACCAATAACCAATCAAAACGATTTTATTCAAATGTGTTCAAGGCTAATTTTAAATAAATAAATAAATAAATATATAAACAAATTAATAAATATATAAACCTTGCAAAATTACTCTAAGACCTAAATCTCAGAAATAATGAAGATGTAGGACTGAAAATAAATAAAGAATTGTGCACGCCTGCCCATATCTAAATCTGCATATGTTTTAGGTGCGCACTTTGGAGCACGCCAACATGACACTGGAGCTACAAATTAAGGAGTTTCATGACAACAAGAGCCCGCTGAAGAGCAAAGACATGAGCGGTTATTTTGTAACCATCTCAGAACTTTGTACACAGGTACAGTAGTGCTGCTATCATTTACATGAAGCAGGCCACACCCCTAAAATGACAGAAATGCCTTGATATTATCTCCCCGCTGCCTCACCTTATGCCATTACACCATCTTTTGTGTTTCAAATACCAGATATCACAAACACAAAAGGTCAATCCTGTTTATGAGCATTGAGCTTAACTTTGCTTTTAAACCTGAAATCTGGTTTAAGAGAACTGAGTAACTTTTCATGCAAGCATATGATATATCATCAAATATATCACTAATTCGAAGGGCAACAGCTGAACTTTTCCTGGCAGCATAAATGCTTAAGTATAATCAAACATTTCTCATTTGTCCTTGAAAGATTCATCGCCGTATAGTGCAGAATGCTGAGCTCCGTCTAAAGCTGGACAATACCAAGCTTGCAGCTGAAGATTTCCAGATGAAGTGAGTGGTGTATTCACTTACCAATACGTACATATTTTCAAGTCAAAGGCTACGATGTGCTCTTATATCTTAAAAAAAAAATAATTGTGTTGACTTTTGCAAAACATTTAATTTACAATGCTGGCTGAAAGGCCTAAAAAGCCATTGTTACATACTATTCTTTCTTGCCCCATGGCTGTGGCAGGTATGAAACTGAGATGAACTTGCATATGGTTGTGGATGCAGATTTGCTGCGATTGCGAGGGGTTCTTGGAGAGATTAAACTCTCTGTTGGAGACTTGGAGAACCAGTTCACTGGGCTGAAGGATGAGCTGCTGTACATCAAGAAGAACCATGAAGAGGTCACACTACCATTTTGTTTTTATTTAACACACCATCTATCCATCCATCCATGCCCTCTGTTAACAGAAACAAAACACCCTCACAAACAATTCAAGCAATCGATGATTTTGTCTAACAAATGTTTCTAACAAAACTTTTTCCACAGAACCTGCATTTGTTGCGTGAACAGCAAACTGGCTCGGTTAACGTGGAGATCGACTGCGCAGCTCGATCAGACCTTGACAAGGAGCTGCAGGAAATGAGAGCTCAGTATGAGACCCTTATTGAAAAAAAACGCAGGGAGGCTGAAAAATGGTTCCACAGCAAGGTGAGCCAGTAGGACAAGTTCATTGCTTCCTGTATAGGAAACAAAACTCTAGAACCAGTTGCATTTTCTCAAAGCTCTTTGGTTAGAGGCAGGTTAACATTTTGTAAAGGTCAGCAGATGTCACAATGTAAAGTGATTTAAATGTTATTCATTCTCTCTGACATTTGAATTAAATCCCCTGACAATGAAAGGGATGCTTTATGACATGCATTACAATACACCTCATAAACAAAAGGAACTATGTGATTGTATTCAGATAATCGTTAAAAGTCTTTTGTGTTCTGCTCTCAAAACTGTCAAGTATTTTGTTTTGTCTGGCTTAGACAATTGTAAGGGCAGAAAAGCATTTAATCTATCAGAATGTCCCAAGCTTGAGACAGTTTATTAGATTGTCCAGCAATAGACCAGTGAGGAACTCTGATTTTTTTCCCCTCTCAAATGTAGCCACTTACAGCAGGTAATAATCTAAATACTCTGGTTAAAGTGGTCTGTTTACAGATTCTGATTTGGAAAAGCTGCCTGTGATTGCCATCTTTCATGGAACTCTCTTTGCTTATTGGCTGTTGTTTTTTAGGCAGAGGTTTTGCAGACTGAAGTGACCACTAGCTGCACTGAAATCAAAACATCTCAAACCGAACTCACTGATCTCAAGAGAACATTCCAGAGCCTCGAGATAGAACTACAAGGGCTTTTCACAATGGTACAGTCTTGACCTGTCTCTGTCTTACCCCTCATCTTTCTCAGCAAGTAGCAACCTGGACATTTCAGTTTACTTTTCATTGACATCTCCGAGAGAAATTTGTGTAAAATGAACACTCATGTAAACACAATTACTTATACCTTAAAAAGTTATTTACCCAGTATTAAAGGGATAGATCACCCAAAAATTTAAATTCTCTCATCATTTACTTACCCTCATGCCATCCCAGATGTGTACGACTTTCTTTCTTCTGTAGAGCAGAAATTAAGATTTTTGATTGAATGGGTGCTCCAAAAAGCACAAAAAGGCATCATAAAAGTACAAACCATATGACTCCAGTGGTAAAATCATATCTTCAGAAGTGATATAATTAGTGTGGGTGAAAAACAGATCAATATTTAAGTTCTTTTTTTTTTAATAGAAATTCTTCTCCTTGCACAGTAGGGGGCAATGTGGATGAAGAATGTGAATCACTAAAAACATAAGAAGTAGTATGTGAAAGTTAAAGTTAAAGTGGAGATTGACAGAGCAGGGTGGAGAATTTATAGTTCTCAACACAAATTATTAATCTGTTTCTCACCCACAACTATCATTTCGCTTCAGAAGACATTGATTTAACTACTAGAGACATGGATTATTTTATGCTGACTTATGTGAATTTTGGCACCCATTCACTTGCATTGTATAGACCAAAAGAGCTGAGAAATTCTTATAAAAATCTTCATTTGAGTTCAGCAGATGAAAGACAGTCATACACATCTGGAATTGCATAAGGGTGAGTAAATGATGAGAGAATTTAAATTTTTGGGAGAACTATCCCTTTAAAACTGCATTGGTGGTGCTTCGGCCAATTATGTTCAAAAACATAAACCTTAAATAGTTTAAATTGCCTGTGTGCTTAAAAGGATGGTTCACCCCAAAATGAAAATTCTGCCATCATTTATGTCATCCTACAATATGAAGACTTTTATCTTCGGTCATCTTTCACTTTCATTGTATGGAAAAACAATGCAATAAAATTGAAAGGCGAGTGAGCCTAACATTGTGCCTAACATTTCCTTTTGTGCCATGGAGGAGAAAGTGCCATACTTTTTTAGATAAAAATGAGGGTGTGTGAATGATAACAGAATTTTCATTCTTGGTAGAACTATTTCTGTAACATGAGCTACTACAGTGGTTCTCAACTGGTTTTGCTTCAGGACCTAGATTTTACACTGGATGTAAAGTGGCGACTCAACACAGTGCCAGAATTGTTTTTAATAAAAAAGTAAACAGATTCTTTATGTCCTTACAATCAAACATTGAAATGTGTTAATATTTTTGTATGCCCGATAATATGGAAAATGATTACCATGACATAGGCTGAATTTAGTTTATTAATTAACAACAGCAGAAGTGTGTTACCAGCCCATAGAGAAAACACTGGGCCAAATATTGTATAAGAATTAGCTTTATTACCAAGTGACAAACAAATTTGCTCAAAAAATACCATACAGTTGGATGCACAACCTTTGATATCAACAGCAAAAGATATGTGCATCAACACTCTTGACTTTATTTGCACTGAAGTATTTCCTTTCCTTATTATTTCATATTCTCAATTTCTCATTTTCCACAGAAGCATCAGCTGGAGCAAAGTGTGACTGATGTGGGCTTGCGCTGTACAGCCCAGCTGAGTCAGCTGCAGTTGCGCATAGACTACCTAGAGGAGGAGCTACAGAAACTCAATGCCAACATTCAGTTTCAGGCCTCAGAGTACCAGCTGCTGCTGGACATCAAGATGAGGCTGGAAATGGAGATCGCTGAATACAGGAGGCTGCTGGATGGAGAAGCGCAAGCGTACGTAGGATTTAGATGTTTAAATCTTTTCTCTCATCAGGTGCATCTGAACATAATGCTGAAGTTGGTGTTCAAGGGGTAGTTCACCTGAAATTTAAAATTCTGTCATAATTTACTCACTCATTCATGTATTCTTCCAAACCTCTATGACTTTCTCTCTTGAAACAGACAATGTTAGGCAGAATGTTAGGCCCCAGTCAACATTTACAATGTATGGAATAAAGATGCAATTAAGTGAATGGTGTTTGAGGCCTAACATTTTGCCTGACATCTCCTTTTGTATTCCACGAAAGAATGAACAACAACATGAGAGTGGGTAAATGATGACAGTATTTTAATTTATGCATTGCTTGAACAATTGCATGAACAATTCCTTTAATGTATTGGTTAGTTACTGTATCTGTGATGAGACCATCCATTGGGGTTTGTCGTTGTGTTGTGTAGGACTGTCATAAACACGTCTGAAACTTCAGTGACTACAACAGAGACAGTGACCAAAATAGTGGAGATAAAGGAAGAAGGTGCGTAAAATGAAAAGTCATTATTTTTGCTGACCCCATCGCTCAGCCTTCTGTAGACTTTATTTTGTCTATTCATCCATCCATCTATCCTTCCATCCATTTCGATCATTGACCCAAAAAAGAGATGAATGGAATCAGTAAGACATATCTGTCTGCTTAACTCTTGCAGAGCATAACCCTCATGTCCAGCGCAGAGTGAAGGTCATTGTGGAGGAGCTTGTGGATGGTCAAGTCGTGTCCACTTCTGTTGATGAGAAACTCCAAGAAGTCAACTAAGAAGATAATCCAAAAACAAAACACATGCAAAGATTTGATAGGCTATTCAATTGTAGTCAAACATAATGAGGTACAAAGTAATTCATGAAACAGCAAAAATGCATAAATATCAAGGTAACATAAATATCAAACCATTGTTTTATATAAATATCAAACCATTGTTTTATATAGATATCAAACCATTGTTTTATATAGATATCAAACCATTGTTTAGCCAACAGACTGACTATTGTTATAACATATACAGATATGATGACAACTTACCCAATAAAAAAAACGTGACAACCTGCCTCGAGTTGACTTATAAAATTATATTTATGAAAAATAGCAACCCTTTTCCTATACAGTTCAGTTTTTCACTAAAGCTGAGGTAATTTTTTGTTAAAATTATTTTTCCCTACTTTATATGCACAGTCAACTAAGTAAGCCAATTGTAGGTTGATCTCACCTAACAGTGCCACACATTGCTCTGTGGTGATATCAAAACATTCCTCTGTTTATTTGAGTGGCCTGTCCAGCCTGACACAGCTGCATTGGCTCAACCAATGGCATGAGTTTGGGGCGGAACTGTTTTTACAACAAATAGAAGATGGTGTGAGATTTCTGGAATCTGTTTGAAAACAGTGATTATTTTTACAATTCTGTTTAGTGATTATAGTTGCAGAAATGACATACTTTAGCTTTCATTATATAGTTATTGTCACAATACGATATAGAGAGGTGACCACTCAAGCGCAAACAGTTCAAAGGACTTTATTAAACTTTAAAAGTAAACAAAAACAAATGTCCCAACGACCACCTGGAACAGGGGAAGCTGGGTTGGAGAAAGGAGAACCTCTTGGACAAGGCTCTGCACAGGGTTCTCGAGAAACCTGCAGCTCACACCGAGCACAACAGGTAAACCATCCACATGTACATTAAAAAACAAATGTCCCAATGACCACCTGGAACAGGGGAAGCTGGGTTGGAGAAGGGAGAACATATTGGACATGTCACTGCACAGGATTCTCCAGAAACCTGCAGTTCAGACCAAGCACCACATGCACATTAAACAACAAACTGGCACAGGAGAGATAGAACAGGGAGATTAAATAGGGAAAGAAATAAGGAGGGTAACGAGGGAAGGCATGTGATGCAAATGGACTAATAACAAGGTAAAAAGGGAGCAGGGCCTGGACATCAGACAGGAGAACACATGACAAACAAACCTGATAGAAGTCATGTGCTCAAACAAAAAATCAAGACAGAGGAGCGCATGGCAAGAGAACCAAACCGAAACCATGAGTTCACAAAGACGAGAATAGTCCAAAACAAAACTGAAGAGTCAGGATCCAGACACCATGCTCCGAACATGAAAACACAGACTAGACAGAAGAGTACACGACAAGGAAATAACACCCGAAGCCATGGGCTCACAAATGGCACTTTTCCACTGAACGTTACGGTTTGACTCATCTCGACTCTGCTTGCCTTACTTTTCTGAGCTTGCTTTCCACTGCAGTTTAGTGCCGCCTCAACGTGGGTGGGATTATAGGCTGATCGTCATAGTTGCATCACCTCTACAGCTGTGACATCATCTTAAACACAACACAAACATTCCTGACAATAAACAATAACACGACCGCTAGCTGTTAGCTACTAGCTCATTGTGCTGCATAAAGCTGTTGTTGCATGGTGATTTTACACAAATGTAACAGTTACATTGGCCTAACCTTCCGGGTGAACGCTGGCGCTATTAGCTGCCGCTGCTCAGGGAGTGAATTTAAAACTTTTAGTACTTTTAAAGCTTCCTGCACTTATAACTGCATGGATGCATCTATGAATTGTTTTTTAACAATTTTAAGGAGTCACTCTGACCTGTGTATCCACGCCGATTCGGCGGGTTTGTACGCTGGATTGATCTACGTGTTGATGCTTACTGACTGTTCTTCGTGGTACCTCTGACTGTTCTTCGTGGTACCTCTGGCACTTGGCACTTATGAAGATCAGTGAGCTACTGATGCGGATGATCTACATCTTGGCCGTCCTTTCTGCTATATACCATTCTGTGGCATGGACGATGCTCCAGTATTCGGCGGCGGAACTTATTCAGCTCCGTTTGCGTCCTTTTAATCTTCCGTCTGCACCACATCTTCCCTTGGATGTTGTGTATATACCACGTCAGAAATATATACATCGTGGGTCTCGGCGGAGTTACAACATTGATGGCTCATGTCAAATAAGGTCCATTTGGTCATCTAAACCACGCTCACCGAGGAGGCTCACACGGACTGTCGATCACAGTGCATTAACCAACCTGGCCAGATCGGTTGGCAACGATTCTGGTAAAAACAATTTTTCCTTTGGATTATTTAATATACGATCTCTCTCCAATAAAGGACCTCTGGTGTACGATCTACTGTCTGACCGTGAGTTTGACTTTATCTGTCTAACTGAGACATGGCAGAAACCAGATGACTTTTTTCATCTAAACCAGTCTGTTCCCCCAGGATATAGTTATGTTTGTAAATCCCGTGATACGGGACGGGGAGGGGGGCTAGCAATACTATATAAAAAGAAATTAAATGTATCTCAGTTAACTTTGTCTACATATTCTTCTTTTGAAACAATTGCCTTAAAAATCAACGGTGCAATTCCTACCATCCTTACAACTATTTACCGTCCTCCCAAGAGCAATAATGCCTTTTTAACTGAACTATCTGAACTTTTGACTTATCTATCTTCCATGTCTCCAAATGTAATCATTCTGGGTGATTTAAACATTCATATAGACAATGTCAGTAATGCATTTACATGTGAATTTTTATCATGTTTGGATTGCTTTGGTATGAAACAATTTAACTCACTGCCCACTCATACTAAGGGGCATACTCTTGATCTTGTTTGCTGTTCTGGTATAACACCTTACAATTGTTCTGTTTCTGATCTGTCCATATCGGATCACCTGCTGGTGTCCTTTTGTGCCAAATTGGCAGTTTTTAAGGTAAACCTGTGTCGTCCGATCACATTTCGGAATATTAAGAACATTGATGTGCCTACTCTTGCTGATAAACTTGCCATCTTCTCCAGTAAATTGGATTTTTCTACTGTTGATGAACTAGTTACATACTACAATGATGGACTGAACATGATTTTAGATGAATTCGCACCTGTGAAAACTCGAACTGTTTCATTTGTACATTCAGCTCCTAGGTTTACACCTGAACTGTGTGAACTTAAAACTAAAGGCCGTAGGTTAGAGCGATTGTACGCCAGGTCTGGCCTTACTGTTCATAAAGAAATGTATGCTGAACATATTCAAATCTATAAAAATGCACTGTCCAAGGCTAAATCTGATTACTTATCAAACATAATTAGAATTAGCAATGGGAATTCTAGGTCCCTTTTTTTGGTGGTAAACAATATTCTGCAACCAACTGATTCTTTGCCATCTGATGTGTATTCCACTGACTTATGTGATTGTTTGTTGACTTTTTTTGCATCTAAGGTTGAAATTGTACATCAGCAATTAGGCCTACTTACTGGTACTCTTCACAATGACTCTTGTCAATCTATCACTCACACACCTCCCCACTCTGTTTTCTCTAACTTTACACTACCAACTACTTCAGAGATAGTGGGTCTGATAGGTAAATCTAAATCTTCGACTTGTCAGTTAGACCCTCTACCTACTCCTTTAGTGAAAGCTTGTTTACCAGCCCTGTTGCCATTGATTTCAAAAATTGTTCATGCTTCACTTGTGTCTGGTTCTGTATCTCCACATCTTAAATCTGCTATTATTACTCCCATACTTAAGAAACCTGGGGGTGATCCATTTAATTTTGATAATTTTCGTCCAATTTCAAATTTACCATTTATCCCTAAGGTAGTGGAAAATTGTATTGCAGTTCAAATTCATGAACATCTTTCTAATAACAACTTGTATGAACAATTTCAATCTGGATTTCGTCCCCACCATAGCACTGAGACTGCTCTTGTCAGAATAACCAGTGATCTATTGTTGGCAGCTGACTCTGGGCTTTTATCCATACTTGTCCTTCTAGACTTGAGCGCTGCCTTTGATACTGTCTCACATAAGATACTTCTTGACAGATTAACTTCTGTTGGTATTACTGGCACTGCACTGTCTTGGTTTAGGTCATATCTATCTGGACGCAGTCAGCGTATTCAATTAAAAGGTTTTCGATCAAGAACATCTACAGTCACCACTGGTGTTCCCCAGGGTTCTGTCTTGGGCCCGCTTCTTTTCATTATTTATATGCTCCCTCTTGGTTATATTTTGTGGAAATACGGGATTCATTTCCACTGTTATGCAGATGACACCCAACTTTACCTGTCTGCCAAACCCACTGGTTCATTTCCACCACTATTCTTGTCCAGCTGTTTAGCTGAAATTAAAGATTGGCTTTCAGCTAACTTCTTGAAGGTAAATGGCAACAAAACTGAGGCAATGCTTGTTGGCACTAGATCTGTTTTGTCTAAATCGAACTGTCTTACTTTGTACATTGACAATACTGCAATCTGTCCTTCTTCACAGGTTAAAAGTTTGGGTGTCATCATGGATAGCACACTATCTTTTGAAACTCAAATTAATAATATTACGCGGATTGCATACTTCCACTTGCGTAATATTAACCGTCTCCGTCCCTTTCAAATAATAATACTGCTGTTCTTATTCACGCACTGGTCACTTCATGTATAGACTACTGTAATGCTCTTTTCACAGGTGTTCCCTCTAAATTGCTACATAAGCTTCAGTTGGTTCAGAATTCTGCAGCTCGTGTTCTATGTAGAACACCTTCTACTGAGCACATCTCTCCAGTTCTTCAGCAATTACACTGGCTTCCAGTAAGGTATAGAGTTGAATTCAAGATCCTGTTACTTACCTATAAGGCACTTCATAATCTTGCACCCCAATACCTTACACAACTTCTCCATGTTTACACTCCTTCACGTGCTCTCAGATCTTCATCTTCAATTTCTCTTGTGTTACCAAGGATTCGACTAACTACCATGGGTGCCAGATCCTTTAGTTATGCTGCCCCCCGCCTATGGAATTCTATACCCCTAGATATTCGCAACAGCGACTGCTTGTTGACTTTTAAAACGCGTCTTAAGACATATCTTTTTATACAAGCTTTCTTATAACATTTTGTATTGAGTTTTTTAATGCATTTTATCTGTATGCAGCTTGTTTGTTGTGTGTATTGTCCTATGCAGTGACCTGTATATTACTTGTGAGGTGACCTTGGGTGTTATGAAAGGCGCCATTAAATAAAATGCATTATTATTAATATAGTTGTTTTTGAAGCAAGCTTTCCAGTAGCTGATCAACTAAATAAAGTGACAATGGACATCAACCCACTAGTTTTAAAGTTAGTAACAGCAAAAGCAATATCATTTCTTCACACGACTTTCGAATTGTAAAAAGAAATGGCTGTGCGCAAAACCACGCCTTGGTCAATAAACGAGGTGCAGACCTTCCTCTCGTTAGCGATGAATGAAAGGACGCAAAACGAAAAAGTCTTTCAGGAAGTATCTCAGCTGTTGGCTGCACACAGCTACCACCAGACCTACCATCAGTGTAGGGAAATGTAAAACAAAAACTTAAACGTGACTACAGAACCATCAAGGAACAAAACAGCCGGAGTGATTCAAACAGAAGAAAGTGGTTCGACCAAATGGACGCTATCTATGGCAATAGACCGGCGAGCAATGGAAGGGAGAGAGATTGGTTGTGAGGCATGGTCTGGCAAGACAGGGTGTGGAGCATGAGACCAGGGCAGAGTCAGTGGAAGGTGGAGCAATGAGATGCTCGAGGGGCAGAGCCATGGAAGTTGGAGGCTCGAGGGGGGAAAATGGAGAACTGGGAACCTGGAGAGAAGCTGAAGGCTCGAAGGGCCAGGGTGGAGCCAGAGGCTCGGAAGATCAAGGCAGGGCCACTTAACGTGGCGGACATGGTAACATGGTATGACGAGGTTGGAATGGCAACATGGCATAACGTGGCTGCTGAAGCTTGCAACGCTGGTTCTGGGAAGGATGCGGCTTGCAACACTGGCTCTGGGACGGACGAGGCTTGCAATGCTGGCTTGTTGGCCATGACGGGCTTCAGCTTGTGGAACGCGGCCGGCGGACCCCGACTCATGGAGTAGAGGTGGGCCTGTGACAGGGCATGGAGCAGACTGAAGCTTGGCTGTGACAGGGCATGGAGCAGACTGATGTTTGGCTGTGACAGGGCATGGAGCAAAATGAAGCTTGGCTGTGACAGGGCATGGAGCAAAATGAAGCTTGGCTGTGACATGGCATGGAGCAGATTTTCCGTGAATACTTTCCGGATGCACTGTATATACAGTAAATCAACTATATATATATAGTTTTTAGTTTTTTTTTTAAACTTCATGACATATTTATTTATTGGTTAAACTAAGTGAGAGCATTTAACTTAAATATTTCAGTTAATACAGAAACTTTTATTTACAAATCTCATTATATACATGGAACATATCACTTAAATGAACATTCTAGAACATTTCACATTTTGTACTTTTCTTATAAGCGTATTTAGATGCCTTCTACATGAAAGCTTATTGTATGCTATGTAGTTTATTAATTAGAAGTTTGAATTAGTCATTTTGATTTAGTAATTTGATTAGTAATTTTTAACTTCAGACTTTACAAAACAAGAAGGTACCATATGTAACAACAAAATCAACAATGAAAATGGTGTAAATAAAATTGCAAGCTCATTAATTATTAAAGTAAATAAAAATTCAACTGTGAAATTTACACAAATCAGTGAATAAATATGCCAAGGTTTTCTATTTTAGGATTGATGATGATGCATTGTAAAGATTACAAACAATAAAAATTACTATTTACTTTTGGCATTAAGTTTTACATTTGAATTGAGTAGTACTGTAGAACATAATATCTTCAAGTTCATGCAGGCCTTAAACTAACAAATTAAATGTTGAAACTACTTAATCTTTTTATATATAGTGGCGCGGTGTGTGTTCTATTGTTTTTGGGGGGTATTTTTAAATGATTTATTTTTCCTTCCCCTGTACTTCTAGTCTCAGTGGGTGTATTCATACATTGTTGGATCTATGTAATTGTGGACATTGTGGCAGGGCGGATCCTACACACCCGGTCCGGTATTAGGCTAATCAAGCCTCTGAGAGGGATAAAGGTCGACTGCAGAGGATCGTGCATGAGAGAGAGATCGTTTACGGACATGTCCGTCATATGTGTGTGTTTGTCTTCTGTTTAAGTTTTATATTAAAGTATTATTTATATTGTCAAGCCGGTTCTCGCCTCCTCCTTTCCATTGATCCCTTTACATACATCTTATTGAACGTTTACATTAAACCTTCTGTTGTTCAATAAAAATAACAAAAAAATCGGCACAGCCATTGACTGTGTTAATCATGATGACAAGGTATACATCCTTAAAAGCCAATTTATTGTACATGAAGCATTACTCGCACTAATATGGATTGGTCTTGACAGCACACCTGCACAAATCTGATGCTGCAAACACATCTGCTTCATGACACTTCCAGGAGTGCCAACACAAATATCTTGTATCATCCATCTGTCATCATCAAGTGCACTAGAGAACAAATGAATGGCCACTTATTGTGATTAATTTAATTACAGTAGCCATCCGTTTATTTATTAAAGTTACTTTCCACACCATACAAAATAAGTCATGGATTAGACCACAATGCAAAAACATACCATTTCTGTGCATTTATTAAAAATAAATACACAAAACTAGGAGAAAAGCGTCAGTGTTTTTTTTTTTTTTTTGGAACACTAACATATAGACCAATTGTATAAAATTATTGTTTAGCTTAACTTTTGAAATGCTGTCAAAATTTCCTTTATTATATTAAATACATTACCATATAATAAAAAATAAAAAATAAATAAATAAAAATACCAAACGAAGGAATACTTGCCTTTTCAAACGTAAATTAGCTTTATCCTGTTCTGTTGACGAAAAAAGTTGGCTGAATGACATTCGCAGAATGTTCTGCACTTTTTTCAAGACTATAAACTATCTGAACTATTTGTCCAATGCTGAGTTCACTTTCAGAAAACTAGCTTTTGAACATTTTAAAACTTTTAAATATTTTAAATCTAAATCTCTTTACCTTGGATCATTTGCTGAGCTTCTTCAGAAACTGCACATTGGATTACGACACTAAAATTAATATGAGATTATAAAAGTTCAGTTGGTCGTTAAAAATTGCTGGACAAATATGCGGGACAGATTAGATTAGATTATTGTTCAAAATAGCCTATTGAATATCATGAATATATCATATTTAAACCCTTAGCTGTGCACACAAATACAAATCGATCGATGGTGCTTATACTAAGACCTAAAGTTTCCCCACTACTTGGTGCAGGTTGCCAGCTTGAACAGGGCCATGACGATATGCTTTTGGGTCAGAACCGTTGGCAACCTGCGATAGGAGCAATATCAGGACAATTTTACAGTCCTATCAGAAGGGCAACTGCTCCCTTTTGATTGCAATTCCTCCTCTTCTGATTTCATTTATTTGTGAAATTAAACTGGCTAATTTCAATGAATTGTCTCATTACTCTCCCAATTTTACCAAAACCTCGGGAGAAAAAGAAAATTAGAGCACCTGAGACTCGTAGTGACGGATTAATTGACAGCTGCTGTCAGACTCTATGTTATTATTATTCCTCACACGGTCGCAAGACGACATGTACATGAATCTGGCGTGGTGAGCTGGAACCTGCTTACGTCAGCTGTCACCGCTTACGTCACGAAGTACCGCAAACAGCCAATAGGAAAATTCAACTGCAGTAGCCACCGTTCAACCTGAAGAGGGCAGCACTCGGACGTTTTTACACCATATATTGTAGAATTAAAACACTTCATACACAAATGTCAAAAAAATTACTTGAATCAATGACCAGTACTAATAAAGCCCCATGCTTACAGATCATTAACTAAAAAAAGTTGGTTTAGGGTTTAGTTACCCTTTAACGGGACAAATCGCGTCCCGTAGGCTATTGATTTAATTCGGGACTCATCGTTCTTTTCATATATAAAAAAGGGACGATCACATATTTTACGGGACAAGTGGCAGCGCGAGGTCTAATACATTATGAGAATCAAAGTGTTGATGCGGAAGATCGTGAGTCTATCGGGGAAATTGTAAATCGGGAGTACAGCTGGAGGAGTGAGGAAAAACGGGAGAGACCTGGTAATATCGGGAATGTTGGCAGATCTGTGGCTGTCAGAGATGGAACAACTCTGTTTAATGGTGGTATTTTGGTGTGTTTTGGATACTAGCCACTAGATGTCACAGTACGTCCATTATACATCCTATAGGCCTACTACAATCCTAAACGAACACATATGAGGGGATGCATATCTACCCTCAATCCTAATTGCGGTCAACAAATATTTTTCAGTGTCCGATTCTGAAAGTATTGCCACCAACATATGTGGCCTTGCAAAGGGCCAGTAGTTATTTAGCCCGTTACTAACTTACTAACCCTATAACAGCACTTTATTTCTATCCAATCACTATAAGTTTGGAATTTACACTGATAAACATTAAAACCACTGACAGGTGAAGTGAATAACATTATATCATTACAATAGCACCTGTTAAAGGGCGGGATATATTAGGCCGCAAGTGAACTGCCAGTTCTTGAATTTCATGTGTTGGAAGAAGGAAAAACGTGTAAAGATCTGAGCTTTGACAAGGGCCAAATTGTGATGGCTTGGCATCTGGATCAGAACATCTCCAAAACGGCAGGTCTTTTGGGGTGTTTCCGGTATGCAATGGTTAGTAGCTACCAAAAGTGGTCTAAGGAAGGAAAACCGGTGAACCGGCAACAGGGTCATGGGTGCCCAAGACTCATTGATGCACGTGGGGCACTAAGGCTAGCCTGTCTGGTCCGATCCCACAGAAGAGCTACTGTAGCACAAATTGCTGAAAATCTTAATGATGGCCACGACAGAAAGGTGACGGAACACACAGTACGCTTGCTGCGTATCGGTCAGAGTGCCCATGGATGCTGACCCCTGTGCACAGCCTAAACCACCTGCAATGGGCACATGAGTGTCAAAACTGGACCAGGAACCCGTTTTATTTGAGATAATGTGGACGTTCGGGTGCGTGTGCGTCGTTTACCTGGGGAAGAGATGGCAGCAGAATGAACCATGTGAAGAAGGCAGGTCGGCGGAGACAGTTGCTCTGGGCAATGTTCTGCTGGGAAACCTTGGGTCCTGGCATTCATGTGGATGTTACTTTGACACCTACTTAAAGATTGAGCATATATGGGATCTGCTGGACCAACAAGTCCGATTCATCCTCGATGGGTCAGAGCTGTTTTGGTGGCACGTGGTTGACCTACATAATATTAGGCAGGTGATTGTAATGTTGTGGCTGATTGGTGTATAGGTCTACTTATAGTACTTTGAAAAGATAAAGTTAAAGGCTAGTAAATGGTAAATTATGGCAGTATCACTCAGATTTAGTGTCTTGTAATTATAATTATAACCCATGGCATGTCTTTTTCAAAACATGTTTTGTGCTTATCCTGTACGATTCAAAATGTTTTCCTTTTGAAAGTTACTGGGCTAAAGATGCAAAAGTGACTAAAATATAATTGCACTAGACCACATTGTTTAAAGGAATATTCCATGTTTAATTCAAGTTAAGCTCAACTGACAGCATTTGTTGCATAATGCTGATTACCAAAAAAAAAATACAAATAAAATGTATCGTACTTCCTTTTCTGTAAAAAAAAAAAAAAGCAAAAATGGAGGTTACAGTGAAGCACGTACAATGGAAGTGAATTGGGCCAATTTTTAACACACCGATGTGATTAACAAATCAATTTTCTGTTAAAACTTGTGTATGTGAGCTGTAAAGTTCATCATTTGCATGGTCGTTTTAGGCTTTATGGCATTACATCTTAATTTCATCAAAGTGATATAACTTTACACAGAATAGGTTAGTATGCTTATTTTTTTCTATATAAAAAATTCAGCTAAAGCACTTTAGAAAAAAAATATATATTGTGAAATTACATTTGCATTTTGAAAAAAGCTAAATGAAAGGGGCACTCAGTAAAGTTTTGTTTGTATCATCTTGGACTTACAGTGACATCTAGTGGTGTGGAAGCGGCATCATTCAAAATCAATAGTTTTCAGTTACAGTCTATGCCATTGTAAAAAATCACTATTCACAATCAGCCGTTTATTCCAAGAGTGAAAGTGTCCAATAACAAGACGGTTTCTGAGATTAAGCGATTTAGCTGGTCATGCGATTCTAAAATGGCTGCCATGAGGGAGCCCCTGCCCCATGTATAATAAAACAGCTTTTATTTTAAATAAAAATGTCTCCCCTTTTCTGCCCAATTTGGTTGCTTAGGAGACCTGGCTGGCTCAGCACACCCTGGATTTGCGACTCCAGGGGTGAGAGTCAGTGTCTTTACTCACTGATCTACCCAGGCCCCATAAAATAGCTTTTGTAAGGTTACTGGTATGACTAGAGATCTCATGTGAGTGATCATGATTTTATACAAATGTTTCAAAATTATATAAATTTCTTTAGAAGTAAAACTTTGAAATTAGGAAAAAAAATTACTGAGTGCACCTTTAACATTAAAACCAGTTAAACTGTAACACTGGTCACTAAAGACTCGAGGTATGTTTGTTTGGCAAAATGCTCATGCATTTAATTATATCAGTAATACGTCAGAAGGACACACATGACACATAAATGGCACTGTTTTCTAAGCATGACCCATATATGCATTTACAGTAAATCAGTTTATTGTAACTGGGAGTTGGGACCCAGTCAATGTGCACTCAAAAAAACTGCCACTGCGAGACAGGAAAGACTAGTTTGATTTATTAATCTATGCATTCTCTTGCAAATTATTTTGCATTCTCTCGCAAAACTTGTGCTCTTGTATATGCATTCCCGCTCCTGAATGGTCTGCAGGCTATTGTAGGCATTTATGAGCATGTGATGAGGAGAATGGCATGGTTGGCGATGGATCAGCAGGAGAGTGAGATAAAGGGTGGCCGGAGGCGCTGCTTTGACAGAGAGAGACATATGCGGCTGCGCAGCATGTTTGTTTATGTTGGTTTTAAGTTAAGTTTCCCATCTCCTCCTTGCCCGTCCTTTGTGTTATAGTGGTGCTGATACCCGGGAGGGAGGAGGTATGTGGTGTCGCGAAGTCCTCGCCGCTGCCATCTGCCAGGGGAACAGCCACAGCTGTCTGACTGGGGACGAAGGGGTTGCTGCCGGCCGCCACGAGCCAGAGTAACCATGGCCATCTGACGAGAAGGGGAGCGGTTCCATCCACCAGGGTCCGGAAGACTCTCTGTTATCCGCTGGGGGAGCCACGAGCTGGCGTCCGCCAGAGGGCAGAGGAGCAGTTGTGGACTGTGCAATGGCACATCTAGGAGTCGGCAAGCAAGTTCTTCTCTCTCTCTCTCTCTCTCTCTCTCTCTCTCTCTCTCTCTGCTCCTCTTTCTCTCTGTGTCTCTGCTCGCCCTTTCTCCTCTCCCCACGCCTCCCCTCGTCTCACCCCCCAGGTTCACAGGAAGCGAGGTGTACCACGGCTGACAGAATGGCCATAGATGGGAGGGGGGTTAAGTCAGACCAGTGGCTACCTGGCCTGAATCGGATGGGTGAGGAGTGTGACGAGGATGGCGTGGCTGGGCCGTGATGTAGCACGATCAGCGGGAGAGCAAGATAAAGAGACGGCCGAAGGTGCCGGTTGGACAGAGAGAGACGCATGCGGTCGTGCTGCACCTTTGTTTATGTTGGCCAAAGTTTACCATGAAACTTTGTTCACTGTTCAGCTGGTTCCCACTACTTTTTCTAACCTTTTCCTGTTACAGAGAGATAAGTCGAGATGACAGGTGCCAGTGCCTACTTTTTGTGGAAAACTGTAACTTCTAAACATGTAAAGAGTGAGAATTAATAAAGATATGGTTAATTTACAAAAAATTGCCAAAGATCCTGATTTCTTGCCAAATGGATGAGATAATACATTTAAGTTTTGGGCAGATGTCTGAAAATATATCACCAACTGTTCACTGATAAATTAATGGATAACAGACAATATGACTGAATATGTGGTCATCGTGTAGAGCTGAAATGTCTGGTCTGATTGATGTTTGACTCATTTTCATGTCAGTTTGAGTCAAGAACTTTCACAAATCACATATAACTTCAAAGACACAAAAGAATGTGACGCCCTAGCAAAGAGATTCTCGGATCAAATTAAAACTTAAAACTACATAGATGTGATATTGAGATAATCAAACAGCACAACAGACAGCACTCAATCAAGGTTTTGAAGCTACTCAAAGAGGAGATCTTGTTGTTTCTGATTCTTTATGTTGGTAATGATTTGTGCCTTTATAAACCTTTTTATATTTCTCTAAATTTGGACCTTTATTTTATTACATAAGGAAGGTGTGGACAGATATTAGAGGCCATGCATCATAGCCACTCATGATTTTTTATTACACTGAATTTCTGGTTACAAAAGAATAAAAACACTGTCTTGAGGTTAGAGTTTTGAAGAGGACTCTGTTATTAAACTTACATTACTTATTTAGTAAAGAATATAAAAGAGAATATATTTAGGCCCTTGGCTAAACTACACTGTGTGGGTATCAGATGGCATCATTGGAACCTCAATTAATGAGTAGCCAGTGAAAACTAGTTTGATCAAGCTCATTCAAGCTCTCATACTTAGTAATAGGTAATCAGCAGTCACACCCATGAAAGAATATACACAATAAGCACATCTGTTCTGCCTCACAAATCAAAAAGATCTTTGCATGTATGACATTTTCTCATAGTCTTAATTTTTTTATGTATTTATTTATTTTTCATTTTAAAATGCCCAATAATGAAATTCAGCATTTTGGCTCATGACATGTTATATATATATATATATATATATATATATATATATATAAAAAAAAATAAAAAAAATATAAAAATAAAAAATAATAATAATAATAATAATAATAATAATATATATATATATATATATATATATATATATATATATATATATATATATATATATATATATATATATATATATTGTGTGTGTGTGTGTGTGTGTGTGTGGGTCACAGAAACAGAATAAATAACACTTTCTTTTCCTCTAGCAGAATTGGGAACCATTCCAACATGTTTGGGGAAATGTTATCATCTGCAGTTATCATACTATATGTGTACAACACCTTGTATTTGTGTAGGTGTTGTACACATATAGTAAATGTATGGTAGGTCAAAGCCCTAAAAAAATACCATGTTCACACGGGAAGTCGAAATGTTGCTTACGAATGTTGAAACCAGGAAGTTATCACTTTCAGATAATCAGTGATGAGCGTTGTTTGTAGGTTCCATTTTCACACTAAGAATACATATTCCTTCCACTGATGGTTAGGTTTAGGGTTGAGGTTTACAGGTAAAGTTAGTAAAATATGCATTCTTCTTCACTGTATTATCCTTACAGCTAAAACACATCGCTTTTGGCTCCCCCTGCGGGCATTTCACCCAGAACCTAGAGCTCACGTGTGCCCTTCTGTTCTACATTAACTACCACAACATTTCTCTTTTCAGCCACTAGGTTTAGCTCAAGAAAAGTCAAATGTACTGTTTTCCATATTGGTTAAACATAAGAAAATTAACAGTGTAACGTCTCAATATCCTGTCTTTTTAATATCCTGGTATTGCAATAGGTGCGTGGAAATCTTATTCACTTTCACACATTTAAAAAAAAATAGTGAAAATATACATTAGAACCGAAGTGCGCAATTTCTTTTCCTCTGCCTTTTCTCCTGACTTGTTTAAACTTCCGCCTGGCACTACAGCGCATCCTGCACGCGCAGCTTTTGACAGCCTAAAGCGTTGATGTCAGGTGCGCTCATGTAAACAAGGTCATTCTTGTGTGCACGCCAGTTTCAAATGAGTGACGAGTTGAATTAACACTTACATTTTGGTCTGTTCCTCACATAACACTATCATATGGCTTCAGAAGAATTGAAAGCTAAGGCATGTTTCACGGATGAGAAAAGTAATACAGGATTTGAAAGACGAAGGCGAGTAAATTATGGCGGAAAGGTCAGTTTATCAGTATCATTAATCAGGTGCAAATTATTGTCCTAACCGCTACCGAAAGCATGTAGACGGCGCTGTCACGTGATATTTATATATTTTCTCAGCGCTGGCTAGGATGCGACAATCACAGTCATTTATTATTACTGAATGAGGATTTAAAAAAAAAAAAAAACTTTTATAGAGACTGCTGAAGCTTATTTCCATTCATAGGTATGAATCCTTGCAATTATCATTATATATATATATATATATATATATATATATATATATATATATATATATATATATATATAATTCCTATGAGATTCTTTCTGTAATTAAATGCAGATTAATGGATGATTCAGTTTTCTGAGCAGCCAAGCGCCCCCTGGAGTGAAAGATGAAAGAAAATATAGGGACGAATGTTTTTCTTGTTTCAAAGGGGGCATGACCCAAAAAGTCAATAATAAAAAAAAAACATGTTTAACTTCAGCATGGATGTCCCTAGGACCATTAAATGAAATGTGCATGGCCTAGTTTACTCAGAAGGCTATAAAGTAAAAAATCTGATAAAAAAAAAAGAAAGAAAACACTAATACACATACCCTGCAAGGTGCAAGTTGAAGGCATGTAAAATTTCATGTTAGTCAGACAATAGAATTAAATTTTCACATGGGAAATTTATTTGTTTGTTTTCAAAACTTCATGTACCATGAAATCAACCCCATTTAGCCAAATTTCTGACAAGCAACATCCACTGTCAGACATATCTGCATCGATTCAAGCATAATTGCATTTCCCTAGTACCGGTTCAGACCATTCTGGCCCAGGTGGCAACCTAGGTGACCGGCAAGACGCACTGGACAGCACACATGAGGAGACTAAAATTGGGAGATAAATCAACAGGTTAACAAGACAAGGCAGGTGTGACTAATAAACTAATAATGGGCAAACAAGGGGGTTGGGTATGATGTAAGACAAAACAAATCAAAGCCATGTGCTCTCACAAGACAACAAGAGAGACAGACTCAGAACATAGAGCACGAGTGTCCGGATCCCGACACAGACCGAAACTGATCCAGACAGGAAGTCAGGATCTAGACGCCGTGCTCTGGACATGAAACAATACAGACCGAAGAGCGCACAGCAGGGAATTCAACCGACAACATGCGCTCACTCAAAGACAGACAATGAAACACAAGACAGACATAGGATGATGATGATGCCACAGTCCTGTCAGACAAAAACCCAAACTGAAAGAGTGACAAGACCGTGACAGACTTTATTCTTGGTACTTTCCCAGTTGTCCTAAAAATTGTTTTTCCCTTTCTTTGGGGGGGAACTGGTTCTCTGAAAAATGCTTTATCCACCTTTATCCTATGTCCCGTGATGCTTAGCGTGAATTGTGGGCGTTAATTCCATTATCAAGTGAACACTGTTGTTGTTGCGGTGTACATCCATTCATTCTTTTGGGATTTTGAGGAGAGGGTGTCTGATTTAATGATGACATACATCAATCACTATATCAGTGTTTTACTGAATGATAATAAACTGCAAAGAAAAGTCATAAAAGGCAAAGAAATTGCCAACAAAACTGGCACGCTGTTAATCTCAGATTAACCTTTCTAAACCGTTTCAAGGAACATATGGGAATAAAGACCCAATGGTGCTTGAATCCTGATGATTGTTTGTGTGACTTTTATAAGAAATGTATTTTAAATAAGTACTAGAGAATCATTATAATCTTAAAGGCTTTTGCTCTTTCAACAAGTGTAATCAAAACCCCACTTGTTTGCAGATGTATAATAGTTCCAATTCCAACCTCAGTTCCTTTAACTATGCTGAGAATTGCCACACAAATCAAATTCACTTGTCTAACTAACCTATAATTTATTGTGTATGCCATGACCTCACCTTTCAATAAAGTTTGCCAGCACCGCAAAAAACAACAGGTATTGGCATGAACGTTTCTGTGAGAAAAAAACAGGAAGCCTGAGATAGCAGTGAGTCAGGAAACTTTATATATTACAGGCAATTTTAGGGTGGATATGAGAGACCTCAACAAAAGGCAGGGATATGCAACCCAATACCTACTCAGTGCAGGGCTAATTAAACCTCAGGGTGGTGGCTAGTTTTATAGCCTTACTGTACTTATGCAGCTACTTTAAAGGGTGGAGTATGTTGAATGACAAGACCACAAGACTGAAGATGACAACTGGAAAGGATGTTCTAGTGATGGTAGGATTTCCCCAATAATACCATAATCAGAACATCTTTTTATTTGAATTTATGGCACACACACACACACAAGTAAGTTGCTCTAGATTGGTGCCATTCAATGTACCGTGCTTTCTTCTGGGTGAGCTATCAAAAACGGCAGATTCATATGCATTACTGCACTCTAAGAAGAGATTTTATATATCATATATACACTTTTGTGTGTGTATGTACTTCTGGCCATGAAAATGACTTTACATTCAGTTCAGTTGCAACACTATTGAAATGCTATATGTTAGACTTTATTGAGTTACTAAAAAATGAGTTTTGACAGTTAATGAGCAACAGTTCAGACACTCACTTTGAGTATCCTCTTTCAGCAATATTTTCCATGCTTCTGCTAAAGCCGCTTGTATTTGCTCCCCATCTCCTCCTGTTTATTTCAATCACCCCTATTTCCCTGTCTCTGGGCAGACCCTTGCATGACTTGCAATGATGCGACTGCATCGGCAAGCCAGCTGATCTGACAGTATACAGTACAGCTCCCTGTGGATGTATACAGGTCCTTTCATCTAAACTTTCCATTCAGGATCGGGCCCTTGCATTGCCTCCGCAAGCTGGCTGCTTCAGTGCAATATACCTAAAGTACAGCTCCCTATGGCTGTATACAGGTCCTTTCATCTAAAACTTTCACCCTCAGCGGGCCCTTGCGTGAGGCTGCCTCTACAAACTGGCTGCAACAGTGAAACATACCTATGGTACAGCTTGCTATGGCTGCATACAGGTCCCTTAATCTAAACTTTCCACCCGGAGCGAACCCTTGCATGAGGCTGCTTCCACCAGCAGCTGCATCGGTGCAGCATGTTAATTTCAATATAAATTTATTTATAAAGAGCGATTAAAAACAACAGACTGTTGACCAATGTGCTGTAAAATAAACAAATATAAAACAAGGTATAAAAATAAAGAAAAAGAAACAAAGCAGAAAACATATTGTTACGTACATAACCTTGGTTCCCTAAGGGAAATGAGGCACTGTGTATGATCGCTATGGGACACCGTTCGAGTGTCACATGGTCTGAAGGCCTCACTGACTCTCTTAAACGATGACAATGCCACTAGCAGTGCCATCTTGAGAGTCAAAAACTGATCAGTAATTGTTGTCAAGTGTTCGAATGGAGCACCCGAGAGCGCCTCTAAAACAACAGATAAATCCCATTAAGGAATGCGGGCAGAATGACTACCAACAAATGCTTCCTACTTCGCTACTGTTCGGATGCATCTGCTCACTGTTCCGCACTTTGCTCCCTTGCTTTTGCATTTTATTCTCTAATTCCCATATCAGAATTTTAGCAATGTGCTCAAAACAAAATAATTTGGCATACACTCTATGACCAGAGACTTTTGGGACTGATATTTTATGACAAAAGGAGTTTTTCTGTGAATGCAGTCTACCAGCCTCCTACAACTGGCAGTTTACATTCCTGAAAAGGGACAACACAGTGAGCCATGGGAGGCTTGATGAAAGAAGTCTCCAGGACCACTGAGACTGGGGAGAAAGTGGTCTCCGTTGAAGCGAGCTGAGAGACCACTGGAGCCATAGTGGGGCCACATCCATAACTTCCACAAGTCCGACCGGGGGTGAAAAATGCTGCCCCATGCCTGAGACAACATGTTCGCTCTGACTGGAATCTCCCAAGGCGTCTTTTCCAGGAGAGAGACTAGAGAAGAAAACCATACTTGAGATGGTCAATACGGCACCACAAACAGAAGCTGAACCTGATCCTCCTGAACCCTCTGCAGAACTGCATGCAGCAGACTGATCAGTGGAAATGTGTAAAGACCAGCTCTCGGCCACTGATTGATGCCCAGTGGTGCCGGGAGCGAGAGAGGAAACCAGAGGGGACAGTGCAATGTCTCATTCGAAGCAAACGGGTCCACTTCAACCTCCCAAACCTCCTCCAGATTTGTTCCATAATCTGAGGATGTAATGTCCATTCTCCGGGCATCAGACCCTGTCTGGACAGGAGATCCACCCCCAAGTTCAACTGGCTCGGAACATGTACGGCTCGTTGAGACAATCAAAATGGATAGAAATGTCATGGTCCACGACAATGGAGTTGTTGACATTTCACATGCAATGTGTCTGGCATTTTTATTGTTCCACGTGCTCCAAATTGAGTATCCCAAAAAGTTTCGGCAAAAGGATGTTGTTCCTTGAGGCATTTGTCTTCAAAATGAAAATTAGAGTACAAATTTCTGTCCAGAGAGTTTACAGTTTTTTGTAAGCTGAATGTATAAGAAAAACATTACCTTTTTGTTGAGGTAATTGTCTTCAAAATGAACATTCTGTTTTTTAATTGCTTTCCAGAGAGTTTACAATTTTTTTCCATTACCAAACGTCTTTAAATTCCATGTCTTTTAAAAATTAGGTCTTAATGTTAATTTAAAGAATGAAATACTAACTACTTCTAACGTCTTGTTATTTTACCCAGGAACTATAATGCCAAAGAAACTTTTATTAATTTATTGTAACTGACCACATCCTTTTCTTTTGCTAAGTGTGGAGCGGAGGAGGGCGGGGCCGGTCGGAATATCGCGCGCCCGGTCCCCAATCGGCCTGATGAGGCGTGCGAGGGATAAAGGCGGCCGGTGACGATGGTTCGAGAGAGAGAGAATTACGGGCATGTCCGTCGTGTGTGTTTGTGTATGCTTCTGGTTTAAGTTCTCATTAAATATACATTATATTGACAAGCCGGTCCTCGCCTCCTCCTTGCCCATCCTTTAACTGTTTTACACTAAGAATCTTAACAGTGATGTATAAAGCCCTTGCTCCTTCAGAGATCGAATGTATATATATATTAGATATATACATTATACCCCCCAACTCTAGTGTACTAAAGGGCTGCCGTGCCTTGTTAAAAATGTGTATGTTTACAGTTTCAGTACTATTATGAACATTGCATATATGTTTACAAATATATACCGCCTATTGCAACGGTATTTGTTAGGAGAATAAATTAGTTGGTAAGCAATTTCGAGTTCAACTTAAAAATGCTAGTGATCTTCCTTTTAAGGGAATATATTCTTCACATGTTTGATTGAAAATAAAGCATGTAAGAGCTTGTTAATGGAACCATAGATCAGCTTAGTCTTGTCATTCAGTATCTAAAGACATTCACTTGGGCAACATGTGTAAACATGGCTGCAGGAAAATTCACTTAACAAAATAAGTCATTTTATACGCACACTGGATCCACATTCAGTTCTGTGTGCAGTACTGTATTTATCCAATTGTGTAATGACAACGATGCTCAGGTTCAATTTAACCTTTGTGTAAATATGTCAAAACTTTATTGTTTAAGGAAGCACCAAGAAATATTTGATGCACAATATTCCTACACAACTCCAAATGTTCCCCAAGTAGCTTCAGTAGCTGTTCTGAGTCATAGCTAAAGCACTTAGAAAATTATGTTATGCAACACCATGCTAGTAGCTCTCCAGATGGACAATTTGTCAGTGGACGCTCCTCTCTAAGATGCTCTGGACATAGTTTAATGAGTGGCGTTGGTGGTGATGGTGATGGCGGCGGCATTGCCATGCGTGCTGGCAGTGTGTATGGGGTGAAGGGGGTCTAGGGTCCGGATATCTGCTGGTGTCCAAGTCAGAAATCAATGAGCTTAGATGCAATCTTAAGGACCTGGAGATCAAGTTGCAGTCTGAACTCAGTCAAGTAAGTGTGTGTTATTTGAGTAAGTAATTTGGCACTAATCTATTTTCAAATCAATGTAAATTAAAAACTTTTTCACCACTTTTACATTCTATAGAAAGCATCTGTTGAAGGAACTATTGAAGACATAGAAGCTCGATACTCCATGCAGCTGGCAAGAGCTGATATGGATAGACAGTCTCAGGAATACGAAATGCTGCTGAACATCAAGACTGGAGATTGACGAGTACAGGAGACTGCTAGATAGTGGAGGAAGCAGGTAGATTGGAGGTGTTGGAAATTGTGTTTGCAAATCTAAAAACTATAAAATTTTGTATATTAGTGTTTGGTTTAGGAGAATGTTTAGCATTAGGTATAGGGTTAAGGGTAGGGTATAGGGAAGCATATGAAAATACACATATGGAAGTCCCCATGTCTTTGTTTACATGTAGTTTAAAAAAAAGGACAGGACAGCCTGTTTTACTGAGACACCAAGTCCTAATATCAGAATTTTCTCTTTTTGTCAGCTTCCCTAGCACCAGGGGTGGCTCTACCAGTTCCATCCATGTGAAGACCATTGTAGAAGACATTGTTGATGGGGAAGTAGTTTCATCTTCTACCACATAAATGCCATTCTCCATCAAATACTTCCCCTCACACCAGTCTTCACACCATCCCTTTGATGCACTTTCATTAAGAATAAAATCCTGGTTTGTCTCATGTTAAATTTGTTTACTGTTTAGGTCAATGTGAAAGTACAAGAGATATACAATAATTCAAGGCTGGTTGGAGAGGCAAAACTTTTACACAGAAAAAAAAATTAAAATTCACATCCAGATAACAGTCCCATTTGTTTTGGTTATTGTCTTCAAAAAGGTACTGAAGGAAAAAAATAAACTGTCAGTTTCTTTATTATCTGCATAATTTCTAATCAAGCAACACAGCTCTTGAACACAAGGAATTTGAATATTAAGACATGATGTGTCTTCCACAGCTGAGGTTTGAAGAGTGATGTTTTTAAGCAGATTAGTCAGCTTGCACATCGACATCCAATGTCTCGCTGCTCTCCACAACCCTGTCATTCACAATGGTTTCCACGACTGTTGTAGTTTTGGTGATAATTTCTAAAAACATAATGAAACCATGGGTTATGTTTGTCTATCACTGTGTGAGCTTTTAAAGCTGTGAGGATTGTGGTGAACATGGTTTCATTATGGATTACAGTATTTATATGAAGAAGCAAAGTGTTGAAAGTCACAACAATTGCACAAAAACCCTTCCAAAATCATGTCCTTAAATTTATATTCAATGTTCATTATCTGAAAACAAGTCTTAATATCTTATATAGCTTTGTATATCAGGATGTTTAGATCTTTTTACTGGAAAACAAGACCAAACTACTCATTAAGAATATAATTTTATGCAGTGAAGTATAATTAGATTCATATATATTTATCAGGGCTTTATAAAGCATAGTAATATTTAATATTCAATATAATGTATTATCATTTTAAATTGTGAATAGGCTTTTTGTCATAGAAGAAGTCACTTACTGTGGGTCTTACTGTGGAATGAGGATAGTTGAGAGAGAGAGAGAGAGAGAGAGAGAGAGAGAGAGAGAGAGAGAGACTGCTGTCAGTAAATCATGGACAAAAATATTAATACTGCATTACTAGTTTGCATTCCGTAAGTTGCAGTCAGTACATTATGTTACTGCAGAGTCAGTATGTACTAAATCTTTCCCAGTCTGGACCTTGGAGTACTGCCATCACTGCACATTGTGGATGCCTCCCTAATATAACGTTTGATTCAACCCATAAACGAATTAGTTTTGGGTGTGCCAAATATGGGAGATATCCAAAATGTGCAGTGTTGGGGGTAATCCAGGACCGTGAAACTACAAAATCCCACAAGCATCACCTCTCCTCTCCATCCAGCAGTCTCCTGTACTCTGCGATTTCATTCTCCAGTTGCGTCTTGATGTCCAGCAGCGTGTCGTACTCCTGACTGTTGCTGCCAATCCTAGCATGGACCTGGCTCAGCTGGTCCTCCTGGTTGTTTACAGTGAGCTGAAGCCCACCCAACAGGGTACTGTAAAATGCCTGTTTCTCTTCCAGCGTACCCTCAAGCAATGTCCTCTGTAGATGGGTAATAGGTACAGGTCACAGGGCTGACCATAACTTCAGTAAATGCAAGGCAGAGGATGAACTCATTGGCTTTGGACCAGTGTGATCTGACGTGATGTATACTCTATGTGTATGAATTTTGAATTCTGAAAATCTCAAAACTGCTTACATTGTCATGTTTTGCTCTGAAAACTATTTTTTAAATGATTTGGTGCATTATGTCAGAATAATATGGAAATAGTGCAAATTACACTATTCTGTTTAAACAGTCTATTGTTTGTTCCTCAAAACATGTAAGACTAGGAAGTGACAGGACATTTCCTTAGACTGCTCCAAGCCATAAAACTGGCAAAGTGTTGGTTGGTGTACTAAAAAGGGTGAGGCTGTGGCACCACACCTTGGAGCTTATTTAGACAAAACTGGGAAGACTTCGAAATTATAATTTTGGTTTTTTCTACAATTTAACAATACTGACATACGAAGGTAAAATGCAGTAACTGCACATTTTGTGAAATTGAATTATGACCAAAGTCTCTTTGGACACTGTGACTGTGTGGCTCAACTATGATCAGATTCAGAGCAAACTTCTGAATATTTTATAATCCAAATTTGGTTAAAGAATCGAAAAACTTTGAAGCAATTTTTTTCTCAGTTTCAGTGTCAGTGGAGTTACTGAGTTTTGGCTTTTTGTGGTTCTATGAAGTGATGAGAGGGAAGAAAATGTTTATTATTATTATTATTATTTATTTATTTATTTTGTTCAATATCAATGTGTTATTGTTGGAACAAAATGTCAGTGTTTTTATTTCTATATTTTTCTAAAGGCAAATATAAATATTTTGTACATTTTGCACCAGTAATATATGCGTTTGTGATTGTAAGTGTGTGTTTTGATGCAGAAATATTTACCATGCTATGAAGAGACTGCAGTTCAATTTGTAGTCTTTGGAACTTGCTTGTCAACTCTTTTAACTCTGTTCTGCTGACCTGAAGTTCTTCATTTTGTGTGACCATCTCCTGTTGAACTGTGGTGATCTACAGGTAGCATCAATAAAAACAACGACTATAACATCACATCAAATGCATCACCAATGCAAAAATCCCAGATAGATGGCCAGCGGTGGGTCCGTGAGGAGGCGCTATATGGCAAGCCGTTTTAACACTTAGACACTGAAGTCCCTGGATACATATGTTAGGCATACTGTGTGTGGTATCATTTGAAAGCTTAGAATCATAAAACAATACATAAATTAACAAAATAAGGTCTGAAACAATTTGTGTCGCAACTTGGCCCCACCTAGGTTACGTTGTAGAAATCTTAAAATGAATATAAAATTCTTTCACATAGCACATATACAGGTGAAACTCGAAAAATTAGAATATCGTGCAAAAGTTCATTAATTTCAGTAATTCAACTTAAAAGGTGAAACTAATATATTATATAGACTCATTACAAGCAAAGTAAGATATTTCAAGTCTTTATTTGATATAATTTTAATGATTATGGCTTACAGCTTATGAAAACCCCAAATTCAGAATCTCAGAAAATTAGAATATTACATGAAATCAATAAAAAAAGGATTTTAAATACAGAAATGTCGGCCCTCTGAAAAGTATAATCATGCATTTGTACTCAGTACTTGGTTTGGGCCCCTTTTGCATTAATTACTGCCTCAATGCGGCGTGGCATGGATGCTATCAGCCTGTGGCACTGCTGAGGTGTTATGGAAGACCAAGATGCTTCAATAGCGGCCTTCAGCTCTTCTGCATTGTTTGGTCTCATGTCTCTCATCTTTCTCTTGGCAATGCCCCATAGATTCTCTATGGGGTTCAGGTCAAGCGAGTTTGCTGGCCAATCAAGCACAGTAATACCATGGTCATTGAACCAGGTTTTGGTACTTTTGGCAGTGTGGGCAGGTGCCAAGTCCTGCTGGAAAATGAAGTCAGCATCTCCATAAAGCTTGTCTGCTGAAGGAAGCATGAAGTGCTCTAAAATGTCCCGGTAGACGGCTGCGTTGACTCTGGACTTAATAAAGCACAGTGGACCAACACCAGCCGATGACATGGCTCCCCAAACCAACACAGACTGTGGAAACTTCACACTGGACTTCAAGCATCTTGGATTGTGTGCCTCTCCATTCTTCCTCCAGACTCTGGGACCTTGGTTTCCAAATGAGATGCAAAATTTGCTCTCATCAGAAAAGAGGACTTTGGACCACTGAGCAACAGACCAGTTCTTTTTTTCTTTAGCCCAGGTAAGACGTTTGACATTTGTTGCCCATGTCCAGGACCCGTTTGTGTGTGGTGGCTCTTGATGCAGTGACTCCAGCCTCAGTCCACTCCTTGTGAAGCTCCCCCACACATTTGAATGGCCTTTTCCTGACAATCCTCTCCAGGCTACGGTCATCCCTGCTGCTTGTGCACCTTTTTCTTCCACACTTTTCCCTTCCACTTAACTTTCTATTAATGTGCTTTGATACAGCACTTTGAGAACATCCAACTTCTTTTGCAATTACCTTTTTAGGCTTTCCCTCCTTGTGGAGGGTGTCAATGATGGTTTTCTGCACAACTGTCAGGTCAGCAGTCTTCCCCATGATTGTGAATTCAACTGAACCAGACTGAGAGACCATTTAAAGGCTCAGGAACCCTTTGCAGGTGTTTAGCTGATTAGAGTGTGACACTTTGAGCCTACAATACTGAACCTTTTCACAATATTCTAATTTTCTGAGATTCTGAATTTGGGGTTTTCATAAGCTGTAAGCCATAATCATCAAAATTATATCAAATAAAGGCTTTAAATATCTTACTTTGCTTGTAATGAGTCTATATAATATATTAGTTTCACCTTTTAAGTTGAATTACTAAAATTAATGAACTTTTGCACGATATTCTAATTTTTCGAGTTTCACCTGTATAGACAAGTCATATATCAAATGAAATCTCTTGTTAGCTTTAAAATGAGTTAAAGAAATTACATTTGTACTTGTTTGTTAGCTTGCTTGGATGAATAATCCAATGTTGTGTAAAAAACATTTGAACAAAATATGATGTCCGGTAGAAATAATTCTTCTTCTTTTGTTTTTTGGTGATTGTATTCTTTGCACATATCAACACCTACTGGTTGGAGCTGGTCCAAGGTGGAGATTTACAGAAAAAAAGGACGTATATTTTGATCTGCTTCTCATGCACACCTGTCATATCGCTTCTGAAGACATGGATTTAACCACTGGAGTCGTATAGATTACTTTTATGCTGGATTTTGGGGATTTTTGGAGATTCCATCTTCTTGCATTGTGTGGACCAGCAGAGCTGAGATATTCTTCTAAAAATCTTTGCTTGTGTTCAGCAAAAGAAAGAAAGTCATACACATCTGGGATGGCATGAGGAAGAGTAAATGTTGGGAGAATTTTTGAGTTAACTACACCTTTAACATAGCAGCTCCTTATACACAAGCAAGTAATGTACTTGTACATTTATCAGAATCTTGTTTCAAAATGTTTCAAATCTTCCTTCTTTTTTCCTTCTGCAATTACCATGCATTTTCATTGTACGAAAAAAAGATGCATTGACATACTGCTAATTTATGATTTTGTATTCTATGGGGAAAATTTGTCAAAATAATTTTGAGCTACATGATGGAGGGAAGATAATTACATCATTTTCTGTTCAAAACAAATTATTTGTAGAAGGTGATATTGGAAGTCCACTTGGCTCTGAGGGGACCCGTTTGAATGAGCATGATGCCTCTGTTCACAAAACCTTTTTGATTTGCTGAATTTTAAATTTTTTATAAAAATTGATTGTAAGCATAACAATGCATTTATAATTTTAACTTCACCCTGCTCTGGCACCAGGACTCCAGTTCTCTTTGTTTTTTCTCAGCCACAGCCTCATAGTTATCCCTGGTCTCTGTTATGGCCTGATTCAGGTCCATAGAGGGCACTGCATCCACACAGACGTTCACCTGACTTCCAGCCTCAGTGAGAGCCAGAGCCATTTCCTGTGGACAGAAAAACACATGTAAAACAGAGTGTTCTGGCATGGAGACAGTTATGAATTGCAAAATGATGCTGATATCCTATTATTCTGTGTGTTTAGATTTAAAATGAATTTTATAAAAAAGAAGTGAGAGGGGTGGGCTGAGCCTAGCCTTGTAATTCCAAACATGTCTGATCAGAATGATGTAGGATGTCAGGAGAAAGGGAGAAAAGGAAAAACCTTTGTTGCTTTCAAATGGTACAACCAGTTGGCATATTTTGAAAAGAGTTCACTGGGGCATGGCGGTTGAAGGTTTAAGTAAGTGTGCCTGATTTTGTTTATATATGGATGAACTTTAATAAGCCTAAGAGGCCCAGTGTCATTGGTGTTTGGTTCAAAATGATGTAATGGTGAAACTCTCCTGTGCAGATCAGGCAGCAGAAGAACAATAGGAAAAAGGAACAAAATTGAAGGAAGGAAGGAACACTCTTGGTGACCTTGTGTTTTCTGCTGGTTTGGAAACTTCACTGTTATCTCTGAAATGACAGCTTCTGGGCAACAGTAACCTTTTCATTTTCTTATTTTGTGGTCTTGTTTACCTTGTGGTCTTCAAATAGACTTTCCTTCCATTTACATCCCACATTATCACTCTTTTATATCTATATTTCTTTATATATTTATAGAATGCAGTTTTAGTCTTGGAGTTAGGCAAACGGGTTTTTAAATCCAAAAATTTAATCTTAAATGGATTGGATATATCAATTACTGTCAGATTTTCACAGCTGTCCGGTATAAAGAATATACCAGGGTGTGTGCCCATCTGGGTGTGGGAAGGATGGAATGTGAGGAGTGGTGGAATCTCACACAGAGGAGATCCACATGGTTTACTTTTCATGTAAAGGGGCCTTTCATTGCAGAGAATGATTGCGATTGAATCTTTATCAACACACGACCAGGGCAGATGGAGTTTGTTTCCTCAACTTTCAATGTCATCATAGAGCAGAACAATGCACTTTACAACAAGGACAATAACCCAAGAGCACACTGGGATCAAGCCAACAAACTTCCAGTTACCGGCCCTGAGTCTAAAACACTACACCACACCACATTACCAAGGTGATGTTTACAGTATACAAAGCCACATGCAGTGTAAGTGTTCAACAGTTTCAACTTTGGCGTACATAATGGATTTCTGTAAAATAGGAATCACTTGCGTGGGTGGAATAGACATGGTCAACGTCTAAGAATGGCCAGTATCATGGGCAATGTTATTTGAAAGCCAAATTTACCATTGTCATGACATTTGTTATTTTAATTTTTTTTTATTTTCAATAAAGCGGAACAAAAAAAAAAAATGGTTTATTGAAAGACGAAAGAGGCAAAAGCCAAATTTCAGGGAATTTTGAAATGGGTTTTTCAATTACTGGAAAGGTCATAAAAATAAATAAAATCCAAAATAATTTTTTTTCTACTTTTCTACTTATGCTCAGATCTAAATATAAAAAAAATTGTTCTTTGTGAGTGCAATTTCTATAAAATTATGATTTCCTATCTGGTAATCACAGTTTGGAAAAATCATGGAAATTCACTGCTCAAAAGGTGTTTGAACTTTGCCTGTAGGAAAGATACAGGATGTGTCATTTATCGTACCTCCTCGTGGTTTCTCGTCAATATGATGAGCTCCTCCTTCAGACTCTCATACTGTACCTCCAGATCTGACCGGTTCAAACTTAACTCATCAATAAATTTCCTCAGGTTACCAACATCAGCTTCAATGTCTCTATGTGTAGCCAGCTCTTTCTCATACCTGAGGTGAACATTTACAGTCTCAAGGTTTAATAAGGTTTCAAATGGTGCTAGGAGCCAAATAATGAATTGCTCTTTGATACTAATTAAACAATGCAATCATAAGATATTAACACTTACTTAATTTTTAAATCATTGGTCACTAGCTTGGCATTGTCTATATCCAGGATGATCTTGATGTTGTTCTTGAACATACAATGAATCTGGCAGAAGAAAAAATGAATAATGTATTGAATTTCATTGTGCCATAAAGATTAACATACACAAAAATTCTGAATTCCAAATGAGAAGAATAAAACTGATTAGCCTATAAACAACAAACAGCATGTGCACTATTTTTTTTAACTGTTTGTGTGTGTGTTCTCATTATATCCACAGTTATCACATGTCATATAATATCAGACCAGCATGTCCCAACAGTCACATCTGTTGACAAAGTGTTTTCAAATTTCACAGTTAAGAGAACTACACTTATGTAATTCCTATTGGAAAGACCAACCTAGCATGAATTACTATGCATGGGTTTAGCTGGTTAGGAGCTGGACTTTTCAAACAGGAACGTTTGAATGCCGAGTCCAGATGTTTTATCTTTAATCATTCAACTCACCTTTCCCCTCAGATCCTCGATGACGGCCAGAAAGTTAGTATGGTCGAACGTGACATCAGTGCGACTCTCATACCACTCCAAGATCTTCTTCTCCATCTCAGCATTGGTCTCCTCCAGCGAGTGCACCTTCAAAAGGTAGGAGTCCAGACGATTATTCAAACTCTGCATTGTGGTCTTCTGGTCAGCTGACAGGTCAGTGAAGGAGGAGATACGGTTTCCTCGGCCACCAGCTCCTCCATGAACACTGAGGGCTCTAGAGGGGAGAGACATGGTGCTGATGGAAGCCTCAAACGTGGACTTGGATTTGGGTGACAAGACACAAAAGCAACTGCTTGGCCGTGACACTGTCATCTCAGAAAAGGTTTAAATACCTGCCTGAGATGGGGGAGGTAAGAGAACGATTCTCCATGGAACAAGTGGGTATGTACCCTTGCTCTTCTATGGAAAAACATTTCCATTTAAACTTGAACATCTACATTTTTATGCAGTTTAAACTGAAACGGAAGCATCCATAGACCTGTGCACAATTGCATGCATTCTTATCATAGACTTTATATTTATCTAAAAACAATCTAAAAAGGAAATGGCTGTGTAGGACATATCTGGTCAAATGTCAACATACTAGATTCCCATTACAGGCTAGTGAATCACTAAATGATTGCTAAAATATTAAGGATTATGTAACTTTGAGTGTTTACAGTCAATCTGCATCATTTTGAGAACCAAATTGTATACACCTTAGAAGAAAACTCAAAGTATTTAAATCTACGTGAGCTTTCTGAGATTATTTTGATATTAAGGATAATGCATTATTCAATATCCAAGCTCATTGCTAACTAAATGCCATTCTTCTTATTGCTATGATTACTCGTTAACAATCTGTGAATAATCAAAAGATGATTTTTCCACGTATTTAGTTTATCCCGTTGTAAACCACCCCAGATCATCTGATAGACTGATATCTGTTTTATACAATACAGTAGTTCTATATGCAAGAAATATCAAGAACTTACATTTTAAGTGGCCAGTCATTTTGTCTGTTTTTGCTGTGCTAACAAAAATTGTTTCAAACAAAGCCATAGCAGGACCAAACATTGTCACAGAGCAACAACTGGCAGCCTGTCTGGAACACCACAAATACATCTACAAACAGTGTTTGTTTGATCATGTTGGAATCAGCTATAATAAATATAAGCACTCTTGGAACACTGCCTGTCCAATCAGAAAATTAAACTGTTGTATAATGAATCACAGCTCTTTGGATTTTAGTTTTTATTGTACTGTATTTATCATTTAAACAAATGGAACTTGTAAAGTTGCTCATTGTATTTGACCGCACATGCTTGTAGATCACTCCAGAATGTGTGAAATGGTGTGGAAGTTCTGATGGCCTAAGCCACGCAAATAATCTAATTCACATTTTACAATAGTATTACATTTATCAAACCACAGAGAATAATTTAACTTTGATCTCTGTATGAAAAAAAAATATATGTTTTAGCACACTCATGTGCAATGAGGGATACAGTACAGAATGCTGCTTTACCAGATATTTTAATTGAGTCATCTTGGGCTTGGGGAAATCTCTTTCACAGCATAAAGAGATAAGATGATCTAGATAACTGAAAATATGTCTACACTTAAATTTATTGGTAAACAAAATGAACTGGCAAAACCCACAGCTGATTCCATTTGTGCGTGACAAACAGGATGCACAGTACTTTAATATGTAACATTTTAAAATAAGTTTCCTTTTGTTAACATTAGTTAATCAGATTTGTTTACATGAATAACAATGAACAAAACTTTGACAGCATTTGTTAAAATAATTTTTAAAATCAAAGTTGTATTTGTTCACATTAACCTATATTATGAAATGCTGTTTAAAAATATTGTTCATTATTAGTTCATGATAACTAATTATATATTAACTAATGTTTGCAAATGGAAACTTATTGCAGAGTGTTACCCATACATATTTATACATATATAGGCCTACACACAGTGCGAAGTTGGGCGGTAAGCAATGTACCGGCACTTCTATAATTTAATCTACTACAGAGTACCGGCAGTTTTTCTTGCGTACCACCACTTCTCAGAGTCTTCCGGTACGATGTAATGTCTTTATTTAATGTAAGTCAGTGATTTATTGCGGCCCGCCAATCAGTTTTATCTGACCTTCCAAATTATTTCGATAAAATCGCGGTAAACATCCGAGCGCACTCTGAGCAAAACTCAGCGGTGAGTTTAACAACACTCAACACGTGCAACAATTTCGGCGGTCGTCAAGCGATCCGTGGTCTACATCAGGAGCGCACGTTTAAGCTTGTCTGGGCATATTTCGGTTTCACTCTTCTCCAAAACATGAACCAGTATCTTTTGGGTGAGCACATTTTTATCACAATCAAATTGCTTGGCTGATGGGTGCAGTCAAAACTACAGACTTAAGAAAAGCTGTTACAGAAATGATGTCAGCTCATATGCACAACCTTTTTCACAAGAGGCAAAACGATAATGAAAACCGATACGTAGGAAAATTAGGAATATTCTCCTTTCGTTTCTGTATTGCTGGTAAAAAGTTTATGAGAACTGTCATTGAACATGGATCCGGGTATCGTTCGGATCGAACATGCCTATGCAAATTTCGTGACAGCGTTTGGTCCTACATCGTTCTCAATCCTGAACATCATGGAATCAGTTTGTTCACTGTTTCTAATGATTACTATCTGCACAAGTATCTGGCTCCTGTGTGCAAATTAATGTGTGCAGAATAAGGAAGGCAAATTTGCCCTCATTGATTGGGAGGATATATATATATATATATATATATATATATATATATATATATATATATATACACACGTGTTTTTTAAAGGAAAAACAGACAAAAAGCTCTTTTCAGTTTTAGGCTACACTGTAAAAAAAAAAAAAACACACACACAGAAAAAAACAAACAACAACTGGCAGCTGTGGTTGCCAGAATAATTAAAAAAGAAAACTGTGGTCATTTACATGACCACGCTGGCACTTCAAAAAAAAAAAAAAATCTGTTAAATTTACAGTAAAAAAACCATCATAAACTTGATATGAACCTTCTGAAACTGTAAAAATATTCTTTGTACTTTATAAGGTAATGTTAACCACCTCAAAAATTACAGAAGGGCACATAATGAAATTTTTAATTAAAATAACGCAAAAATGAACTAAACTACATCAAATATAAAACAGGACACCCCAATTGTACATAACAGATATTAAAAATACGAAGAAACATAACTATTCCCATAAAATATAATGAAATATGATGGGTCATGCAGGGAATTCGCCCTATTATAGATTTTACTGTAATTTAAACAATAATTTACTGTAAAAAGTACATGTACTCACTTGTTAAATTTAATGTAAATTTTTACCACTAATTATACAGGAGCATTATACTTTTTAAATCTAAAAATTTTTAATTTGGATAATTTTATTGTAAAAACTTCTGTATTGTTTTTTAAAATATATATAAAAATATATATTGCGCTGTATATTTTACTGTTGATATTCTTTAATCAATTAACGTTTTATTTCTGTAGCATTTTTACAGTCTTTTATCGTTAATATTACACACATTTTTTTACAGTTTGCCACATCTAGAGATCAATCTGCTAGATTAGTACATGACGCTGGTGTTACAGTGATTCATTGTTGGATTTAAAGTGGGTGCAACTCAATGGGTGTGTTTAGATTAAAAAACACTTTCTCAGCTACGATCACACCGATCAGAACAACTAATCATGCATGAAGATTAAGAAACAAAGAAATAAAAGGAACTGAAGTACATTGGGAAGTGTTGAAACGGAATTAGGTGTTCTGGAACAGATTCAAATAAAAAGTAAAGAACAGAATATCCGGACAGCTATAGAAAAAGATTGTGCACCAAAGTGGGTGTGTTGCAGTAGTCATGTCAATGGAGACAATATGATGCTTTATATATTTGCAAAAAAGACAAAGATGTGTTTAATTGCAAAAAACAAAACAAAATCATTGGATGTTGTAAAAGAAACCCAAGAATTTAGATCCTTGTTTAATCTGCAACAGTTTTTTGGCATCAATTATTTTTGCAACACTTTTTCTTTGAGTTTCACTTTGCGGAAAGTTGTTTTATTTGCGAAAAATAAATGCCCAGTTTACATGCACCATGATGCCCGCTAACTTAAAAACAAGCAGACGGGATCAGCAGAAAAATGTCACTGTGATTTAAGGTTGGTCTCATTTTCTCTAATTTCTAGCCAAGAATAATATCACTTAATGTTAAAAACTGAGAAAAAAGATAATTTTTAGGGTTAAACTCCTGGTTACAGTGCTTTTGCACTTCATATTGCATTTTCACCTTAACTAGGTTTTTTAAAAACTCCTATTTACATATTGGGAAGTACGTGTTTGTGTCTTGTTTTTAAATGTTTTTAATAAATAAATAAGGCATTAATGCAGAAGAACAGCAGTATTGATATAAAAGTGCCTTTATGAAATATGAATCATAATTCCTGAAGAACATATACCATAAAGTAATACTCTAAATTAGAGTTTGTGCATGTATTTAATAAAACACGTTCTCTTTAGTATATTTAGTACTCTTGTTTGTTATGGCAGACCAGTCTAGAATTACTCTCATAAAATACTATTTCATGTTCAGTGATGATTGACTTGGTTATTGCCATCTTTTTCAGATGTTTCCCCTGTGAACTGCCTATCAACTTTGAGCACTTGACTAACCTGCTCTCAAACTCTGTGGTCCCAGCTCCAATAAAGGATACATTTTTAAATGTGTAGCATAAGATCAGTAGTTCTCTTCTGTGGTGGTTGTCAGACTTTAGTAATATTTCCATGTCTTCAAATGAAAGTGTAATAAAACTTGACAAAATTAGCAACACAGTCTCCATTTGGCTAAATTAAATGATTAGTGCACTCAGAAATGTCAGTTCTGTCATTGTTTACTCACCCTCATGTAAGACTTTCTACCGTGTAACATGAGAAATTGTGAATATTGACCTCGCTGTTTTTCCAATACAATAAAAGTAAATGGTGACTGAGGCAGCAAGTCCTTAACATTCTGCCTTACATCTTTTGGGTTCCATGGAAGAGTGCCATTTGGTTTTGAAACTATTAAAATGAAATTAAAATATTAAACAAAGAAACAAGATTGTGGCCATGAAGCGTTGAAATGCCTCACCAGTAGCACAAAAGCCCCACAACTGTTTTCATCATCTTGTGATAAGGAGCAGGGAGCACCAATTCTTCAGGATACTCTAAATTCTTTGGTCTTGTACCACACAGCCATATACTTCCTCAGTAAATAACTGGAATATACATTGGTCTGCCACAAAAAAATTTTTAAGTTACAGTGCATCCGGAAAGTATTCACAGCACTTCTTTTATTCCCCAAATTTTTATTATGTTACAGCCTTATTCCAAAATTGATTCAATTCATTATTTTCCTCAAAATTCTGCAAACAATACCCCATAATGACAATTTGAAAGAAGTTGTTTTGAAACCTTTGCAAATTTATTATAATTAAAAAAACGAACAAATTAAAAAAATCACATGTACATAAGTATTCACAGCCTTTGCTCAATATTTTTGTTGAAGCACCTTTGGCACCAATTACAGCCTCAAGTCTTTTTGTGTATGATGCTTCAAGCTTAGCACACCTATATTTGGTCTGTTTCTCCCATTCTTCCTTGCAGGACCTCTCAAGCTCCATCAGGTTGCCATTTTCAGACCTCTTATGAGATGTCCAATCAGGATCAAGTCTGGGCTCTGGCTGGGCCACTCAAGGACATTCATAGAGTTGTCCCGTAGCCACTTTGTTATTTTGTCTGTGTTCTTAGGGTTGTTGTCCTGTTGGAAGATGAACCTTCGCACCAGTCTGAGGTCCAAAGCGCTCTGAAGCATGTTTTCATCAAGTATGTCTCTGTACATTGCTACATTAATCTTTCCCTCGATCCTGACTAGTCTCCCAGTTCCTGCCGCTGAAAAACATCCCCACAGCATGATGCTGCCACCACCATGCTTCACTGTAGGTATGGTATTGGCCAGGTGATGAGCGGTGCCTGGTTTCCTCCAGACATGATGCTTGCCTGAAGTTCAGTCTTTGTTTCATCAGACCAGAGAATTTGTTTCTCATGGTCTGAGAGTCCTTCAGGTGCCTTTTGGCAAACTCCAGGCGGGCTGTCATGTGCCTTTTACTGAGGAGTGGCTTCCGTGTGGCCACTCTACCATACAGGCCTGATTGGTGGAGTGCTGCAGAGATGGTTGTTCTTCTGGAAGGTTCTCCTCTCTCCACAGAGAAATGCTAGAGCTCTGTCTGAGTGACCATCGGGTTCTTGGTCACCTCCCTGACTAAGGCCCTTCTCCCCGGATCGCTCTAGGCCAGCTCTAGGAAAAGTCCTGGTGGTTCCAAACTTCTTCCATTTATGGATGATGGAAGCCACTGTGCTCATTGGGACCTTCAATGCTGCAGACATTTTTCTGTATCCTTCCCCAGATCTGTGCCTCGTTACAATCCTGTCTACAGACAATTCCTTGGACTTCATGGCTTGGTTTGTGCTCTGACATGCACTTGGAAACTTCATGGTTACTGTTGTAACCTCTGTTCCCCGATGGAAGGAACAAGACATTGTGTCAATTGTAGTGACACAAGGGGTCTCTTCTGAGAGCCTTACGTACCTCTGAACTTGAACTTGAGAAAAGGCCAATGTCAAGTTGGCAGACAGAATTTGCATGCCCCACCCCCGGACATATGGGTATAAAGGGAGCGGGTGAGCGAATGCCAGACAGGTTTTCACTGAGGAGCCGAGAATACGGTTACGGCGCATTACAGTGGTAGGGATAGTGACGTGGCAAGAGGAACACAAAGTCTCGTTCCTTCCATCATGGAACGGAGGTTACAACAGTAACCAAACTGGGGGGAGGTAACTTGTGGCTAATACACACGGGGGTTGTCAGTCCACCTGTGTACATGGTGCGGTGGTAGATCCTGCCTGGAAGGGAGGAGTTGCTACAGACACTGCGACCGGGGGGCAGCGAGGACTGCCCAAGGAAGACTCGGGTCCTGCCAGTGGGGGGGGGCATGCCGCGGAAAATACATCACAGGGAGTTGCCTGAAGTGGGAACTATGCCTGTGGAGCCCAAGCCCAACACGGAGCACTCGACTCGTGGTGGGTCTGGCGGCGAATTCCTCCACCGAATCTGCGGCCAGAGGGCTAGGGAGGAAGAGCATCCAGGGAGCGAGAGCTTGCTGGCTCACCTGGGAAAGAAGGCACACTGGATCAGCTTGGTGAAGGGCGCAAGGTGCAAGCGGAACACCCGGTCGGTTGTTCCATATTACCGAGTTCTACCGGCTCAGACCTGTCAAAACACGGGACGGGACGGGACCGACTCAACCCTGAGGTTGTAGAACCTAGCAAATGTGTTGGGTGTTGCCCAGCCTGCTGCTCTGCAGATGTCTGCTAAGGAGGTTCCATGGGCCAGTGCCCACGAGGATGCTACACTTCTCGTAGAGTGTGCTCGAACCCGCAAGGGGTGGGGGGCAAGGCCTGGATTAGATAGTCTAGGGACATAGCGTCAACAACCCAGTGAGCTAACCTCTGTTTGGAGACGGCGTTCCCTTTCCGCCAGCCGCCAAAGCAGACAAAGAGCTGCTCAGAGCATCTAAAGCCCTGCATGCGATCCATGTAGATACACAAAGCACGTACCGGACACAGCAACGAAGAAGTTGGGTCTGCCTCCTCCCGGGGAAGCACTTACAGGTTCACAACCTGGTCCCTGAAGGGGGTCGTAGGAACCTTAGGCACGTAGCCCGGTCGCGGTCTTAGGATGACGTGAGCATCAGCCAGACCGAACTCCAGGCAGGTCCCCAACCCTCTTGATGGAAGCGAGCGCAGAGTTGTTTTTCCTCCTACACCCAATAAATGCATTTTGATTAAAAGTCCCTCTTTCCATAGCATATCATAGGCCTTTTCAACATAAAAAATAATACAGCTACTACTGATTCTTTATTTATCTTATTTCATCCTCTAAACATATTATTGGATCCATAGTACCTCTTCCTGTCCTGAATCCACTTTTATACATTGTTACCAAATTTCTACTCTCCAAGAAATACATTAATCTCTCATTTATCATACGCTCCATTAATTTACAAATGTGTGAAGTCAGGGCAATAGGTCTGTAATTTTCTGATTTGCTGTCATCCATTCCAGGCTTCCTTATTGGTATTATTATTGCCTCTTTCCAGCTTCCTGGTATTCTACATTCTTCCCATACTTTGTTATATAGCAATAGTAATTTCCCAAGACTTTCTACGCTTAGGTGTTTAATCATAGTGTAGCAGATCTCATCTTTACCGGGAGCTGTTTTTCTAGTTTTTCCCAATGTTCTATTTATATTTCCCATGTTAAAAGGAACATCAAACTCACCATCACTATTATCTTTCCTACACAATATCTCCCTGTACTCAGATTTTGTTCTCTCTCTGCCTCTTCTTCCTTCTTCAGATAAATTATTAGAGCTATTTACCTTAGCAAAAGTATTTGCCATAATCTCTGCCTTTTCCTTATTAGTTACTGCTGTTTAACTTCCCACACCCAGCACTGGATAATTCCAATCCTTTCTATCTCCTCCCATCCTTTTTTATCATTCTCCACACCTCTCCTACCGGAGTTTCATTTCCAATTGTATTACAGTACTCTTCCCAGCATGATCTTTTTGCATGTGTTATTGTTACTAATGCCTGTGCATGTTTATATTGGATCAAATCTTGTAAATGATGTGTTCTTTTAACCAGTTTAAATGCTCTGTTTCTATTCCTCACTGCGTCCTTGTACTTATCATCCCACCACAGCATTATTTTTTTCCTTATATTTACTTTACTCTTAGAGATAGCTTCTATTGCAGCCAACCTTATTCCCTGCTTAATTTTGTTATCTAATGTTTCTATATTCATTTCATTATTAATATGATTTAAGTAACTATTTCTTCCAATTAGCCTTCTCATATTTCCATTTCCAACACAAGCTTTCTATGGTCAGGGGAATTTCAATATTTATCTTACACCATATAGGATAATGGTCACTTCTTAAAGTTCCTTCTTGATATACTGACCAATTGCAAATTGCTGCCATGCTGTTTGAAACAAATGTTAGATCTAAAACTGATTCCTTTCCTGTATGAACATCTACTCTAGTACTACTTCCATCATTTAAACATACTAAGTTCATCTCATCAAATATTTCTTCTATTACCTGATCATTATTATCTGTTCTTTCACTTCCCCATAAATTATTGTGCCCATTAAAATCACCACACCACAATACACTACCATTACTATGACCTTCTATTTCCTTTAATTTCCTAACCTCTAGTCCCTTGCAGTCCCTTTTAGCCCACACTTTTACTACCACATACTCTTGCTCTCTTCCTACACCTATTATTCTATATGATATTCCTTGTTTTATAAAAGTGCCGCATCCTCCTCCTCCCTCCTTTCTATCTTGTCTTACTGCCACATAACCATATAACACATCATTTAAGTTTGGTTTCAACCAGGTGTCTTGAATACACACCACATCTGGTTTATCTTTTCTATTAACTATAAATTGTTTAAAATCCTGTCCGTTTGCAATCAGGCTTCTCGGATTCCATTGTAATATTAACACTATTAAAATTAACAGCCTACACATGCAGACTCTTGGCTTGACTGGATCCTTAGCTCATCATTTATCTCCCCATTTTAACCCTACCATATTCAAATGATGTTCTGCTGCATGCTTTCATAATAATCTGAATCCTTTCTGTTTTTGACTTGATCTCATATGTTGCATTTATCACACCTGCTATAAATGTCACCAACTTCTTCTTTTCCATCCATGCTTTCTTTTTATCTTGCAGCTCTTTCATCATCATTTGTTCTTTAGTAACTCCTTCCTCCTTATTATGCTTACCCTGTCCTACCATTTTAACTGCCTCAGCATTAAATTTTTTCCCTTATTCTTATTTGTTGTACCCCCACCTCCTTTTTATACACAGCACATCCCCAATATGCAACAATGTGGTTTCCTCTGCAATTACAGCATTTTGGTTTCACTCCTTCTCCACTCTTCCCATAATCATGTTCCCCTCCACACTTAGCACATCTACTTTTCTCCATACATCCCTTAGCTACATGACCAAATTCCTGGCAATTAAAACATTTCATGGGTTTTAAAAAGTGTTCTCTTACACTGTATCTTAAGAATCCAAAATACACCACCTTTGGAAGTACTTTTTCCTCAAACTCTATCTGGACAGACTCAGTCTATTTTTTCTCTACTCCCCTAGTCATTCTTTTATCATTCTTTACCATATTAGTCTCTACCTTCAGGTTCTCTACTAGATCTCTTATGTTAAAACTGAGAGGAACCCATCCAACTTTAAACACTTTAACTTTCCCAATGCTCATCAATTTCTACGCCTTTTCGACCTGTGCTTCAGTCTTGCATCCTAATAATAAGTTTCCATTCATATTCTTGCATATTTTACTTCCCCAACCTGTCATTTAATTATATTTGTTAGTTTGATCAGATCAAACTTCTTAACTCCTCCTTCCCCCTCGAACCTAACTACTAAATTCTTCAAAACTTCTTCTGACTTCTCACCCACTCTTCCATCACTCTCTGACTCTCATACACTAGATTCATCTTTTTTCCGACTTTCCACCTTCTAGCCGTTATCTCCTCTCCTTACATCGGCCCATTCACTTCCCTTACTTCCTTCTACCTCACTATAATCCATACTATCGCTATTGTTTTCTGTCTTCCTTCCTGCCATGTTGTTTGGTATTGCAAAGAACCTTGTAACAATATAGTTCTGGACCTATACAGGCCGTCGGTCAATATCCTCACAACACGTCCTCCACAATATCCGGTCTTACTGTTTTTTGCGTCAATAGTAGTAAGTCCACAGTAAGTTGTTGTCCTCTCCAATGCGCATGTCTCCGCCGAAATGCAGCCACGTTCCATCTTCTCTGAATTCTGTCTCTGACATGCATTGTTAACTGTGGGACTTTATATAGACAGGTGTGTGCCTTTCCAAATCATGTCCAATCAACTGAATTTACCACAGGTGGACTCCAATCAAGTTGTAGAAACATCTCAAGGATGATCAGTGGAAACAGGATGCACCTGAGCTCAATTTTGAGTGTCAAGGCAAAGGCTGTGAATAGCCTACTTATACATGTGATTTAAAAAAAAAAAAAAGTTTTATAAATTTGCAAAGATTTCAAACAAACTACTTTCACATTGTCATTATGGGGTATTACTTGTAGAATTTTGAGGAAAAGAATGAATTTAATCAATTTTGGAATAAGGCTGTAACATAACAAAATGTGTAAAAAGTGAAGCGCTCTGAATACTTTCCGGATGCACTGTATACTGCTGTTCTTCATTAATGCCTTGTTTTTTATGAATAACATTTAATAATAAGACAAAGATTGTTATGTTGTGTTATGTTGCACTTAAACTAACAGCTTCTTACACTAAATCATATGTTTTTATCAGACAGGTAACATTAAGAACTGTAATCATGGCTTTGATGACACAAACACGTACTTCCCAATATGTAAATAGGAGTTTTTAAAACCTTGTTACGGTGAAACTAGACTATACATCAAACGACAAAGGCCAATGATATTAAAAAGCAATATAAAGCACAAAAGCACTGTAACAAGGACTTTCACACTAAAAATGTGCTTTCTTTTAAGATTAAGTGATATTATTCTTGGCTAGAAATGAGAGGAAATGACACAATCTTTAAATCACATTGACATCTGCTGAGTGCGTCTGCTTGTTTTGAAGTTAGCAGACATCATGGTGCATGTAAACTGGGCATGCTCCTTGACCTCATGAATAAGCCATGTCCCATGTGATGTCGTCAAACTCATAATTCCACCCCATGTCAAAACAGTGCCACATAGTGAAGCACAAAGAGAAAAGAGGTGTTGCAAAAAAAAAAAAAATTTATGCCAAAAGTCTGTTGCAGATAAAACGTTTACAACATACATTGTTTTTTGCAATTAAACCCAACTTTATCTTTTGCAATACTTTATTTTTGCAAATATATAAGGCATCATATTGACTCCATACATGTCTATGGGTGTGTCTGACGCTACAATAGAGCCACCAGGTGATCAGAATCAGCTTTATTGCTGTGACAAGGAGGAGGGCGGAGCCGGGCCATGAGTGTGCATTTTTAAGTTTTCATTAAACATTATTTTGACTGTTCAGCTTGTTCCCACCGCCTCCTTGCCCATCCTTTACCTGTTACATTGGTGCCGAAACCCGGGACCGATGCATCCGGCTTGGCTTTATCCCTCTCCTTGGCTGATTAGCCAGATTGGGAGCCGGCTGTGTGACAGAGCCTTCCCATGCACAAACAATAAAGCAACAAGACAGAGATAATTAATTAAATTAGAAAATATAAGTATATATAGAAAGACATGTTTAAGGACCCGTCAATGTACACTTGCGTCAAACAGATGCTTGTGTAGCATCTCGGGTGCGTTGCATCATAAACATAAACTTTTTAGGTCACTGTGTCAACTTAAATATAGTTTACTACTTAGAACACATCTTGAGATCCCTTAGTACGAATTTGCGCTCCAGTGTTTTGAACGCAAGAACGCACCACGTGTTCATGTTGTGCTGCCTGCTGAAGGGTTGTTTTGTTCACTGTATAAACTGCGGATTGCCATACAGCTGAAGTTTCACTTACTGCCCTCTGGAGTAAACAGGTGGCACTACAAGCTTGCATTTCTCAGGACTCTTCTGTATTACTGTCCGGGGGCATTGCGATTAATTGAGTTAATTTTTTAACACGTTATTTTTAATAAAATTAATCGCACTGAATTAACACATAAAATTGACAGCCCTAGTGTATATATATATATATATATATATATATATATATATATATATATATATATATATATTTATATATACAGTTAGTTCGGTTCTCAAATCTGATTGGACGAGAGACATTCCATGAGAACTGATGGTGTGACAGCATCAGCACTTGGACGCTTCACTGTGTGTATCACTCCGCGTTCATGCTGTTCTAAACTAAAGTGGAGTTACTGTTAGGAGTTACTGGCTTTATTTTTTAAATTACATATGTTAGCCAGCAGATGGTGGCAAAAGATCATTTTTGTGTGTAATATGAGCCAGTTGGTGACGGAAAGTGAATCCGTTAGTCATTGTTTACATAGAACTGCGCTTTGTGATTGCTTGTATTACTAATACATTACATTACAACTTCAGCATTACGGCTCATGTTGAGAGACACAACAGACTGATTTATTATAGAACTCAAGTGCTTACCTTTTATCAGAGTTTCCACAGTGGATACATACTGTTTAAAATGGTGGTGGACATCGCTGTTTCTATAGTGAATGACTTTTGCACACCGGCTACCACGAAATAGTGAGGAATACCCCCGCTTGGACGTATATTTTCCACTGAGAAAGCTGACAGCATTGCTGATTGGGTGTGGCAACAGGTGATCGCACACGCTCCATCTCTCTCGCTCTCACACACACACACAGAAACAGCACAAGCCGTGATACTATTTCTGAAGTGAACTTTTTGAATTACTAACAGAGGCTTGGACGCATCATTTGTTTTGAACCAGCAACGGCAGATTCTGACTCGTCGCGTAAGAAAGTAGTTCCATGCACAAATGCATTTTTATGACCGTACTTGGTTTTTCCTAATTTTTTAAAATGTACTTGTTCATTAAACTATGGCACTCGGCCTGCAGCCGAATCACAGCAGTGCTGATGTAGGGCCATATTGCACTCTTGCTTGTGTGATATTGCTTAAATATAAACTCAGCAAAAAAAGAAACATACCATTTTCAGGACATCGTCCAGAATGTAACTGTTCAGAAAGGCAGTGGGGTCCAGAGTGATTTTTCCAGCACTTTTTCCTCTGGAAGTGTTCAGTTCTTGAAGGGAGGACATGGGGCAACCAATAATCCTCTCAGCAGGACGAACTGTCCTTTGTAGTCTTCTGATGTCCGATTTTGTATCTGCAACAAACCACACAGTTACTGAAGTGCAGAGGACTGACTCCATGACTGCTGAGTATAACTATATCTGCAGGGCCTGCTGGTTTTACACACATATAAACCATAGGAGGGCCCCAGTTAAAATGCAGTTGTAGTTAACATTTATCTGTTGTGATTGTAGTATATACTCTAGAACAACAAAGGCATGCAACATATATATATATATGTATATGAATATCGATGGGTGGAGCACATGCTATGAAACATTTTTTTTTTAAATCAAGCACTCTCACTTTATGACATTATAACCTGAATGTTTGATTAAAAATTGAACCACTATGAAAAAAAAATGTTGACTATTTTGCAAAACATTTTACCTTTATGGGTACATCAGGTTTGTAAAGGGTAGTACCCTCAAATGTGCACCCGCTGTACCTGTTGATGGTACTACCCCGCTAAATGATGAGCTGTTTTCCCCTAGAGGCACGTTTTCATGCATTTATTTTTCTGAAGGTGTTGGTTTTTACAATGAATGCTGCCCAAGGGTAAATTTTAAAATATATTTTTTTAAGTTCTTTAAGTTTCTAAACAATTCTTCCACAGATAACTCTCAAATCGAACTCAATATATGAAGCAAAAAGAGAGAGGCACAAGAAAGCCTCCAGAAATATTTGTCAGCCAAAATAATGAATATAATTTTCTCAAATTGCATTAAGCAGTTTGACCAAAGCATGTGCATATTAAATCTTTGTAGTTTATAACAGTGAGAGCTGTCAGCTAGAGAACAATACCTTGTTTATTTAAAATGTGTCACTTTACAACATGTGTAATATAATCACACCTTTCACAACAAGTGATAACTTGATTGTAGGAAGAGAGTAATGTTAGAAAGTCATCAAATGTTTGACATTGTGAGAAATTATGTTTCACTCCAGACATTCCTGTTTCAATATGACATATGATAGAAACTTACAAAGGCAGGAATCAGACAGGGAGAATGTTGCATGTAGGGCAGAGAGAGAGAGAGAGACAGAGAGAAATCAGGAGATGAGGGGTGAGGACACACCTAGCAAAACACCAATTGGCTAATGACTCTTTGCCTTGTTGTCATGTGATGACAGTGCGAGAATGGGCGATAATTACATGGACAAGTTCAAGCCATGGCCTCTGAGGACATCATGAGTGTTGATCATGAACATTCAGATCATGACTGTTATGCGTTCGGGTGATGTTTCCTCGCTACAAAGAATTGTAAGGCATATCACAGTAAAGCAAATTTAATGGAAAGAATTATCCAAAACTATACACTGTAGGCCAGGGGAAAGTGAGGTTAAATCACCTCTGGTGTAACTGGGTAAGACGAGTCACCACAAGTGTCTTGTGAAGTGTGCAAAATATCTGTTATGTGTTCAAGAAGTGCCCATCATATCAGGCTGTCTGTGATTGGGCACACGAAGAGAAGTGCAATATGGCACAAACTTTTATTTTGCATGATTTTTTGCTCATTTTCTAATTTTAATTGACTAAGACATGCCAGTCTATTTCATACTGTGGCAACCCAAAAACAAACAGTGAAAAACCAAAAAAAAGAAAAGTGATTTTCTATAGTACCAAATTATCAATATATTGACATGATTACTCAAGGATAAGGTGTTGGAGTGATGGCTGCTGGAAATGGGACCTGTCTAGATTTGATAAAAAATGAAAATGTTTTCAAATATTGATGATGTGGTTTTTTACATCAGTAATGTCCTGACTATACTTTATGATCAGTTGAATGCCACTTTGGTAAATTAAAGTAACAATTTCCTTCCAGTACACATGAAACAACATAAAGCAAACACAGAACTACATGAGACTAGACAGAACTAAAATACCTACACATTACTACATAAAGTACACATGCAAATGTGTGCAAACTGTACAAGACGGTACAATAATTGCTGAGACAGGACAATAGGCACAGTAACAGACAGTGCAGCACCGACCATTACACAGTTCTAGTGTGAAAATCTCAGATGAAACAAGTAGTGCAAAAATATATTACAATATAATAGAAAATGCTATGAATGTAAACATAACATTCTATGACATAGTATTCATCAGATAAGCTTATACTATATATGGACATAGCAGTTATTGGGGTAGCAGCCAGGTAGAAGTGACAAGAAATTAAGTACAGTATTTTATGAATACAATTGCAGCAAAAACAATTCAGGTAGATAATACAGAAATGTGCAAAATTTCAAAGGGGGTCGGATGGTGTTCAGTTGTGTGTACAGTCTGGCTGTGAGGTACCCTTTGCCAGATGGCAGGAGGGTGAAGAGTTTGTGTGAGGGGCACTTGGGGTCATCCACAATGCTGGTGGCTTTGCGGATGCAGCGTGTGGTGTAAATTACTATGATGGAGAGAAGAGAGAGACCCTGATGATCTTTTTAGCTGTTCTCATATCCTCTCCTGAATTCAACAACCATCTCTTTTGTTTTGTCCATGTTCAGAAACAGGTTGTTGGCTATGTACCAGTCCGTTAGCCACTCCACCTTCTCTCTGTATGCTGACTCGTCGTTCTTGCTGATGAGACCCACCACAGTCGTGTCATCGGCAAACTTGATGATGTGATTCAAGCTGTGCATTGCTGCACAGTTGGGAGTCAGCAGCGTGAACAGCAGTGGACTAAGCTCACAGCCCTGGGGGGCCTCGGTGCTCAATGTGGTTGTGGAGATGCCGGTGAACATACTGTTGTTGCTAAACAGTATGGCTCTCTTTCTTTAGTGGAACACAAAATTAGATGTTAGGCTCAAATCACTTTGATGGTGGGGGTGGGGGGATGCAATTATAATGAATGATGACTGAGGCATATAGGTTTGGAATAACATGAGAGTGAGTGAGGATATTCATTTTAGTGAACTATCCCTTTAATTAAAGTTTGATGGTCATAACTGGTAATCAGAAGGTCGCTGGTTTGATCCCCACAGCCACCACCATTGTGTCATTGAGCAAGGCACTTAACTCCAGGTTGCTCCGGGGGGATAGTCCCTTTGGATAAAAGCGTCTGCCAAATGCATAAATGTAAATGTAAATGTAAATTAAAGTTTGATGGTCAACTGGACAGAGAAGCCATTTTTATGAGTAATAATAGTTATCAACTCTCCCACGAGCTCTTTTAGGACAGCTCATACACTTGAGAGAGAAAGGTGGGGTGTAGTTTTGTTTATATAGTGAGTCATGACTCAAAGTATCTATACAGACTAATGTCTTCACAACAGAACCAGACTTGTGCAGAACAAAGAATAGATTGTGCAGACATGAAGTCATGCAGACACATGGCGATCAAAATGTATTTATATAATTATTTTTTTCTTAAAATAAATAAAAATATTTTAATTGCAGTATGTTATCATTTGGGTGTGGCAAAAATCACAGGATGTTGGCGAAGAATAGAGGCAGCCTGTTTGGCATTTACTTGATTCTCCCAGTTGCTTTTACATTTTCTACAGCTCGTTGGGGAATATTCCAGTTATGTTTGTGTGCTCATAACTATGGTACAATTTCACCATGATTTAAATTCCCAAAACACCCCTCAGTGAAATCTGCTGATTCACAATTTTTAGCTCAGAAAAATTTTCAACCAACCCTGAATTCAATTATTTTAATCGTCCTCTCTCTCTTACTCACTCTTACAAACACATTTTGCACACACAAAGTTACACAATTTCTGTTCTGGGGACCAAAGTTTAAACCCCACCCTCGCCCTTTTACTTTCTCTCCCCATTGTTGATGAGTGATGTATCCAAGTTGATGCAAAGTTCCAGATGTGACCTGGTAAGAGGCTGGTTCATTGGTAAGCGGTGATGTCACACCTCTTGGGGAGCACACTATCAAGCCAAATCCTCCACAAAACATCCACTGTCTGGCTCCGAGAGATATGCTCACACACATACACACTCACACACTCAACTTCCAGATTTCCCAAATGCCACCACCAATACTGCCCTGAATAGAAACATTGGAAACATGAAAAAGATTGTAATATTGCACACTTGGTTTTTTTATTAAATTGAAATTATGCAGCTGAGTTTCAAAGAGTTTTCATGGGTACTTTTGATTGGGCTAGTCAGCGCCCACCTAGAAACAACTCATAGCACCAAGGCAACCAAACAGAACACACTACCTACCATGTAGCAACATGTTAAAAATACACAAAACACCTAAACAATCACATAACAACATCCTAGTTACTAGGGCTTTGTCGATACAATTAAATATCGATATATTGTGACTTATTCTTACAATTTTGTATCGATACTTAGATCCATGTATTGTGATATTTTCAATGCAGTCTGAGATGCTCCTATGAGGCACGAAAAAGACAAACTGATCTTGCAGGATTCACGGTTTCTCTCACGGGCATGCTGGACCTCTCTCATGTGTTTGGGTCAGGGCCGGACAAAAATATTTTATTTTCAACTTAATCTTAATTTTTTCAATCCTAGTGTCGATTCTTAAAATGCCAAGATCGCTCTTTCTTTCAATCTGCAGTCCCCAACAATCAGACTTCCCATTTGGTACAAAAAATGTCTGTGAAAAGCCACTGGCTGGTAAATTCTTTTAGATTTCACTCACCAGTGTTTGTGTGGTGTAGTGGCATAATATTTCAGCACCGAGATCTTTTCACTGCATGCTGAGAGTAAAAGTTTTGACTCTTTCTGTGCAATGTGAGTCCAAAGATTAGATCCAAGCAAACCATTTGTTGTTTAATAATGTATGTTTTAATATCTTTTCTGTTCTCTACAGTCATCTATCAAAAACAACAAAAGAGGGGACCTGGGTATCTCAGCGAGTACAAATGCTGACTACCACCCCTGGAGCCGCAAGTTCGAATCCAGGGAGTGCTGAGGTACTCCAGCCAGGTCTCCTAAGCAACCAAATTTGCCTGGTTGCTAGGGAGGGTAGAGTCGCATGGTGTAATCTCCTTGTGGTCGCGATTAGTGGTTCTCACTCTCAATTGTGCCTGTGGTAAGTTGTGCATGGATAGCGGAGGTGTAGGTTCTGTGGTGATATGCACAGCGAGCCACGTGATAAGATGCACGGACTGACAGTCTCAGAAGTGGCGGCAACTGAGACTTGTCCTCCATTACCTGGATTAAGGTGTGTAACTGTGTAACGTACTAAGTAGTGGGGATTGGGCATTCCAAATTGGGGGAAAAAGGGGATAAGAAATTATTTAAAAAAGCAACAACAAAATAAACATTTAATTCTTATCATACATAACATGGATGCTGTAAAGAAGCCATTCTGCCAAACAAACAATACTGTCAAACTCCCTGCAACAGGTCTTAAAAAGACAGTACAATTATCTAAGTAAATAATTGTAAATAGTACAAATTAGGCATGTAAACAATAAACCTATAACAATATACTGTATATATGCAATATAATATATTTAATACATTATGTTTATTGATGTAATAAATGAACATGCTAAAAGAAAAGCTAAAATGTCACAAAAACGAAGAAAAATTAATAAAATAAAATAAATAAAAGTGATATGTCTGTAATTAAACAAGTTAGAAGGTCCCCTGTATAATGAAAAACAGCATTAACTGAAAGATAATTTATTTCATACTGTATGCAAGCAAAATGGACATTATACTATACTCATTAATTTAAATTAAAAGTGAATTCGAACCATCATATAATGATATATAATCGTGACGTGTATCGCAAGATGTATAATATCGTGTGGCGGCTGACTATACCCAGCCCTACTGGTAACCTACCACAAGATTACTTTATATACTGCATATATTACATTTTATTCTTCATATAAATTGTCTTCTTCATATAAATATCAATTTATAAACAGGTGTTGCAAAACTCCTGTTCTTAAAGGGGCCACATCCAATTTATGACAAGTTAAATTACATTTAATTTCTCCACTTGGCTACATATAAACTCAGCAAAAAAGAGACATCCCTTTTTCAGGACAATGTATTTTAAAGATAATTTTGCAAAAATACAAATAACTTTACAGATCTTTATTGTAAAGGGTTTAAACAGTGTTTTCCATGCTTGTTCAATGAACCATAAACAATTAATGAACATGCACCTGTGGAACGGTGTTAAGACACTAACAGCTTACAGATGGTTGGCAATTAAGTTCACATTTATAAAACTTAGGACACTAAAGAGACCTTTCTACTGACTCTGAAAAACACCAAAAGAAAGATGCCCAGGGTCCCTGCTCATCTGCATGAACATGCCTTAGTCTTGCTGCATGGAGGCATGAGGATTGAAGATTTGACCAGGGCAATAAATTGCAATATCAGTACTGTAAGACACCAAAGATAGAGAGTCAGGAAGGACAGCTAATCATCCTCACAGTGGCAGACCATGTGTAACAACACCTGCACAGGATCGGTACACATGATCACACCTAGGATGGCGGCAACAACTACCTGAGTTACATCAGGAATGCAGAATCCCTCCATCAGTGTCAGGAATGTCAGTGTTCTGCCATGCCCAGCCAAGAACCCGGATCTCAATCCTATTGAGCACGTCTGGGACCTGTTGGATCGGAGGGTGAGGGCTAGGACCATTCCCCCCAGAAATGTCCGGGAACTTGCAAGTGCCTTGGTGGAAGAGTGGGGTAACATCTCACAGCAAGAACTGGCAAATCTGGTGCAGTCCATGAGGAGGAAATGCACTGCAGTACTTAATGCAGCTGGTGGCCACATCAGATACTGACTGTTACGTTTGATTTTGACCCCACATTCAGGGACATATTATTCCATTTCAGTTAGTCACATGTCTGTGACGCATGTTCAGTTTATGTTTAGTTGTTGAATCTTTTTATGTTCATACAAATATTTACACATCAAATTTGCTGAAAATAAAAGCAGTTGAAAGCAGTTTTTTTGCTGAAATTATAACTATTTGTGTGTGTATTTATAAACTTTCTGTTCTATGTTGTTAGTTTGCACATAATTGTCTGTACTGTTTCATTTTCTCAGATCATCTTACAATAGTTTTGCCACAAGTGGTTCAGTGCCCAGTGAGTGAACCCTGTGTAAACAAATGACAAATAAAATTTACTTCTTGAGATTGATCACTTACTAGAAAAATAAAAACATTGAAAGCTGTATATATTATAAATGAATAAACATAATACTAATATCACAGTATGAATCTTTACTAACTTAATAGTCAATGGTGTCAATTTCTCTTCTATATCCAACTCTACAACAGAGGTTCTTAATGCCCAGACCACTATTATAAATGTATTGCATTTAGATATCTCAGACAGTCATTCTATAGGAACACACACACATTTGGACACACATGATTTTGAAATTCCATTGTTGAGTTTAGGATTCTAAATCAAAGATTGTTGTCACAATCTGATGACAACTATGTTAACTTTATATTCACTTGCTTGATCAAAACTTAATGCTGAAAAAAAAAAAAATCAGTATCCTCAAATTACTGGCTAATCTCTTTGTTTAATTTCTAACTGACAAAAGGAGAAAAGCTGGCATAAGCACACACACATGTTGGTGCACACACACACACACACACACACATGTTTTTGTGGCTATCCGTATGAGTATTCTCCACAGACATAATTATTTTTATACTGTACAACCTATAGATTCTATCCCTTAACCCTAACCCTCACAAAAAAAAAAAAAAAAAAACTTTCTGCATTTTCAAAAATTCGTAGTTTAGTATGTTTTTTAATTGATTTGAATTATGGGGACTAGACATATCCTCATAAACCACAATTATAGCATAATACCCTTGTAAACCTAAAAAATGTCCTCGTAAACCACTCAAACATGCCTACACACACATACACCTGTATACCCTCAGATTGTGTTAAGAGTAGCCATAAGAACTTGCAGGAATGCATATAAGCACATCCACAGACACCAAAGGCAGAGCTTGCCTTGTTTGTATATGTGTGGAAGTGAGAAATCATTGTTTAGGTAAACCTGGGTAAAGCTATTTTTTCCCAAACTATATCGCTAAATATTCCAAAGCCTTGTGCTGCACCCATGGCTTTTTTTGAAGAGACATTCCTTTGCTGTTTCCTCACTAGGGTGTTAACTGAACTCTATTCCTCAAATCTCAACATGGGTGGTGGTTGCAGCAGGGTCTGGCAAATGCACACTCACACACCCTTCTTCCACCCTCCCCTCCACAAAGTTCAGGACCCGCCCTCAAGCTCCAACTCTATAAGAGGACAGAGCTGGAATCAAAGGCACCATCCTCTTCAGGCAAACTCACAGTTTCCTGTAGCTTCCTCTTTGCTTTTATCTCATCTCTGCATCCATCGACCATGTCATCATCTTCTGTCCGCATATCGTCCTCCCATGGTCCCAAGACCATGACCTCAAAGTCCATAGTTACTAAGAGTCGCAGTGTTCTGCTTCCACAAAAAGCCCACAGCGTTTATGGCGGTAGTATCGGAGGAAGCACCCGAATCTCTTCTGCTTCTATGAAATCCAGAATTGGAGGATACGGAGGCTATGGTGGAGTATACGGTGGAGGCTATGGCGGGGGATATGGTGGAGGATACGGTGGAGGATATGGAGTGGGAATGTTGGTTGGAGGCAACTATGGAGGGGATGCTGACTTGGTCCAGCTGAACGAGAAGGCCACCATGCAGAACCTGAATGACCGTTTGGCCTCCTACCTGCAGAAGGTGCACTCTCTGGAGGTTGCCAATGCCAAGCTTGAGACCATGATCCGGGAGTACTATGAGAAAAAGGGGCCAATCGCACAGAGGGACTACAGTGCCTACTGGAACACCATCAATGACCTGAAGGAAAAGGTACAGACTGGGGGTTTCAAGTGCATATAAAGGGGGGAAACGTTTAAATATAGTGGAACATTTCTGTCTGATGTATGAGATTTAAATGAAAGTGAAATAGAAAGACTAGAACATTTTAGTGCACTGAAATTGCTTTGTATATAGAAGTTGATGAAAATACAACTGTGGATAATCACTTGGGTTCTAGCAGTGAACAAATAAAGTAAGTAGAGAGAAAAGCTCCATTGAGAATCCTTGCAACTCAATGTGATCTGTTCTCATATTAAAGATTAGTAAATAAATCTGACCCCATAGCATTATCATAGCATTATGTTTTTAAAATGATGGATTTCCTTCTTTGTTTTTCTCAAGGTCTTACGGTGTAGAATACAGCAGATATAGCAATACTTCTCATTTATGTTCTTCCTTGATTTATTAAATTAACATCAATGCTCTACATTACAGATTAAACATGCCACAATCCACAATGCCAGCATCCTCCTGCAGATCGACAACTCTAAACTGGCTGCTGATGACTTCAGAATAAAGTGAGTTCAAACAATGTTGCCAACACACAGTATATTGCTATATAACTTTAGCTTATTTATACATCAATCATATTGGTCGGGTTTAAACAGTGATTGGTGAGTTCATATCCTATCCAAATTATCCACCAATCAGATATGAGCATGAGCTAGTAATGAGGCAGTCTGTGGAAGCTGACGTTGCTAATCTGCGTCGCTTGCTGGACCAGACAACCCTGACAAAGGCTGATCTGGAGATGCAGATCGAAGGTCTGCAAGATGAACTGGTGTATATGAAGAAGAACCACCTGGAGGTTTGTAGTAGTTTTCCAGCTGCAGAATAAGTTTCTTTATGTGTGATTTATCTTGCAAGTTTGGGCTATAATGTAGAGTAAATTGGAGACCTGAAGCTTGAATCTTGTATGATTACAGGACTTGGCAGCAATGAGGTCTCAGTTGACAGGCACAGTGAATGTGGAGGTGGATGCTGCTCCTCAGCAAGACCTCAACAAGATTTTGGATGAAATTCGTGCTCATTACGAAACCATCATTGTTAAACACCGCAGGGATCAGGAATCCTGGTTTAAGGACAGGGTAAGACTTCTTTCTTTTTCACTTTGAATTCTCATTTTACTGATAAACCAGATATTACAGCTTGTAGCTTAAAACAGTGCAGCTTGGATAATTGTTTAATGTATTATTTAAATCATTTTGTGCTTCTTTCTCTCTTTAAGACTGCACAGTTGAACAAAGAGGTGGCCATCAGCACAGAGACCATACAAACCACTAAGACAGAGGTCTCAGATCTGCGACGCACCTTGCAGACCCTAGAGATCGAGTTACAGTCTCAACTCAGCATGGTGAGATATGGGTGGAATGCAGGAAATGAAGGACATAGATACTGTAGAAAGAAAGAAGGCAGCAGTGAAGAGGGGGGTGTAGTAATACATTTTCTGAACCAAAGTCAAGCCAAAATATGATGTAAGAGATAAGGGAAGCAGGCAAAGAAAAGGACACGGTCAGGGAGATTAATACAAAACAGACGGAAAGAAGGGAGAGTGTGAGATACTGTATGTCAAGGATGCTTTCATTTGTAAAGCTCTCCAGATCCCAGAAGTTGAGGTATACAGGAAAGATGAGAAGAAGCCATTAAGATATGTTGACTGTCCTTTGGGAATCTTTTTGTGATCTTTGGTCTTGTTTTTCTGATACAAGGTATAACCCTTGATAACTAAAAGTAAATCAAAGCAAGTGGACAGTAAAATGAAATCAGTGAACTCATTTGACACAAGTTGGTTTTAAAATGCTCAAATACTGTACATTTTACAGGGTGTGGACTAATGCAATTATTCCTTAATCTTTCTACCTGTTCTAACCATCCACACAGAAATCGTCACTGGAGAAGACACTGTTTGACACAGAGGCTAGATACAGTGCTATGTTAGCAGGCTTCCAGAACCACATCAACGCTCTGGAAGCAGAGCTGTGTCAGATGCGTGCTAGCATTGAGCAACAGGGACGAGAGTACATCATGTTGCTTGATATCAAGAGCCGTTTGGAGAAGGAGATCGCCACCTACAGAAGCCTCCTGGAAAATCAGGACATTAAGTAAGATAATCTTTTCATTTAATTCAGAGTTATTAAACATCAAGATGGGTCTATGTTACATGGATCTTATGCTAAACTTGTACTGAAATGACTTCTCTAATGCATCTTTTCTTCTTTGTCTTCTAGGACTCAAGAAATGGGTAATTAAAATCTCCTTTTTGAATTTTGTGGGGGGATGGTCAGTTTTAGATACTCAATTTAACATATTCTGCATTAATACTCTTTCTCTCTCGCCCTTCAGGTGGATCTACCTCTGTCACCTCTACCATCTTAACGCAGCGTCAATACTAATGCAAATCTGACTGCTTTATGAGACAACACCCAAACACATGCACACATTTGGTATAAATGAGTGTTGTAAAATGAGAACAAGGAAACAAGTGTTACAAAACGAAAACAAAAGATCATTTACATTTGTGTTGTAATATGTAACAAAAACCTGTTCCTGAAAATAAAGCTGCTGCCAAAAATACTTTATGTGTTACTCTTTTTGCCTCAGAACTATGGAATAGATTTTAAAGAAAGGATTACAGAGTTGAGTGACTGATATCTGTTCAAAAATGCTGCAAAACACAGGGGAGTCGATTGCAGTAAAAAAAAAAAATACATCTTAAGGCATGCTATGCCTAATCATATAGGCTGCTTCAAAATAACTTTTGTTCAGTGAAAACACTGATTTCATTATCACCAGAAAACAAGAATGAAAGAATCAAAGTGAGACAATGAGAGAGAGAAAGATAAATAAACTAGCTTGAAACAGATCCATCAAAGTTTAGGTTATGACCTGGCTGGCCATTGACTTCCCCTTCATCAGTATAATCTTTGACCCTTATAAAGACGATTGTATAAACTGGAAAAAGGGAATTCAGTCTAGTGTGGAAAGTGGGATAGCACAATATCAGGAGGAAACATCACTCTTGTTATGTATTTTAAATGTCAATCTGATGCTGTATTCAACTTGTTTGAGGATTCCATTACTTTACCCAATGCTAAACTAAACTAAATGCTAAAATGAATGTTAAAATTACATTAATTTAAAAAAATAATTAATTATTTGCTCATTACTTTATCATTTGTTTTCCTTTTTTTATGGGACACAAATGTTTTTCTTTCTTTCTTTGAAATGCCTGAGCTGAGGCTAAAAAATGCTCCACCAAATAATCATAAAACAATCTATTTTTTCAGTGCAAAAAAATCTTTATAATAGTATAATGCAACAATAATTATTGTAAATGTACATTTATCTATTTTTTGAAGTGCTTCAATATGGTTGAGAAGTGGTCACAAGAGTGATGTTTTCATGGTGCAGGATAGCAAAGAATATATAGCCCAAAACAGACCATTATTATTAAAATTAAAGGGAGACATTGGACACCAAATAAGGCAGATGTAGAAAATGAAAACTTACAGGTAAAAGAGTCAATCACCTTATAGATACACACATTGCCTGTCAGTCCACTCAAAAACACGCAAGTGCATTAGCTTGGAGTTTTTGGCATGATCTGAGCTAAAGAAGCACAATTTATGATACCAGTGTTGTCAGATTTATCTGCTCATTTGAAATAAGTTATTTGATCGTAATCTTTACCAAACTTTTTGGATATTTATGTCTTTCCCCATTCAAGTGGATAGGAGCTGCACTTGAAAAGGACTTTGAGGATAGTCACAAGAGTGTAATTTCCCTTTTGCACTCTTGAGACTGATAGAAACAGAGAACTGATAATGATTTATATTTAATAACATACAAAAGTAAATGTGATTTGACAACTATTCCATTTATTTTGACTTTATTTGTTAATGATTAAAGGAATATTCCAGGTTCAATTCAATTTAATCTCAATCGACAGCATTTGTGACATAATATTGATTACCACAACAAAAATTTTTACTTGCCCCTCCTTTTCTTTAAAAAAAGCAAAATTATGAGCAGGGATGGATTTAGGCATGGGCAACATAGGCAGCTTGCCAGGGGCGGCATGGGGCGCCCACACAGACAAGTGAGTGCCTTGAAGTCCACCAGCCATCTCACCCCTTACTAACCTTTTCTGTGTAAACTTATAGCAAAATTTACAACTTCATTGCCATGACGATGTAATGCCAAGAAACCATAAAATGATTGTAAAAATGTCCATTTAAACAACTTTACAGCTCTCAAGTTTTAACAGAAGAATTATAATTTTATGAAACATTTTTACTTTACTTTTCACATTTCTGCCTTTCACATTCACTTCCATTGTAAGTGCACATTGTTTTGTTTTTAAAAACATAAACAAATATGAAACTTACAAGACCATGTGTCCTAATGTTGCATCCACTACAAGCAGGAAGTGAAAAAGGGGTTTTCAGAGTTATATCTGACCATCACACTGTCTGATGTTTTCAGGATTATAAAAACATCTGACGGAGTTGACGCAAAGTGAGGACACAAATTTGATAGGCAGTTTTGTTATGGAAAATATAATGTAAAGGTTACTTTATGTATTGTTTGATATCTTACAGATCCTTACCTTTCATTTGATATTCCTATATGAATTTGTTGCATTTTTAAACACTTTGGTTTTTTGTTTTTTTGTTTGGGAGTTTAACATTGTAACCTCTTGCTGAGGACAGGTTAAGTTACATGTGCTTCCAAGTAAACAGCATGCATTTTTTTAAATTATAATGAAATTATTTAAAAATAGAAGTAATGAAAACCCGGAGTATACATATTTCCTTTAGATTTAACTTTCAGTATTTAAATTGTTATAAATGTCTTGATTTTTTAACATAATGAGGACTTTTGTATATAGGACATGTTTTGTTCCTTATCTCAAGAATCATGCATTTTTGTCATGAGCCCCACTTAATTTCTGACCCTGATTACAACCATTATTGTAAATACTGGAAAAACATGCAAACATGGATGAAAATAGTCAATGAATGATTATACTCAAATGAACAACAACAATCAAATAAACTGCTGATGCATTTAATGTGTTAAATGTTAAGTGTTAAAGTTACATATCATTTGATCAGAAGAAAATTGCAAACAGGTTGCTTTACAAAGTTTGTGCATCAAACTTACTTTATCGGTCTGCACATATTACACATTTAATTTGAAAATATAATAATAATATGTATTTTTTAATAATAACATATTTAATCAAATAAAATAAGACACACTCTGTTGAGTGAGCAACCAAAGTTAATATGTGTGACTTGATAAAGGGTGGTGATTGAAACAGATCATCTCACATCCCTCCCAGGGAGTTTCCTGTTAGACAAATCCTCTATAATCATCCACAGGCACCAAATGACAAAACACATGCTAACACACATACATAAACTCCTGTACTGCCCTAGAGGAGAAACACTGAAAGACCTAGTAACTGTAGATCATGAGGGATATTATAAATGATAAGGGTAATTATAAACCTCAGAAAATGTTATATTGCACATGAATCTTCACTCAAATAAAAGGATATCTCAGACACTGATTCTGTAGGAACTCATTCTAAATGAATTTTGATTGCTATTGCTGTCCTTAGAAAGTGTTAAATCCAATCAAGAGCTGGAAAACAATGTAAGGTTGTACCCAGTAGTGTGTTTAACAACCACGCAAACCACAAAATTGCGTGGGGCCCCCGGACGTTTAGAGGGCCCCCAGTTCAGATTTGGATATTTCAAGATTAAAATTGCAGCTCCAATTTAAGGCAGCATATCGAGGTGAGGTTTGGCTCTAATGATAACGTGGGCTTTTCTGTGACATGGTGATGGTCATTTTCAGGGTGATTCTGTAAATATGGGCTCTTGTGACATCAGTTTTTAAATGTGCATTTTAAAATCTGCAGCAATATATCAGTGTGCTTTGTCCCGCATCCTGTATGTCATAAGCAGTATTTACACATTTAACCCGTGCCCTCACAGGTATTCTGGAAACTATCGCAGCTACTTTGGGCTGATTAACTGTAAATCCATGTAAACATCCACGTTAAGTGTAAATGCTTTTTGCTCTGCTGGTCGCATTATTGACAACTGGAGCATGAACAGACAGCATTTCTGCACGTGTTGCCCTAAGCAGGCTGCATACTCTGTGTTTAGGGAGCGGCGGTACTGTGTACAGAACTACTGATCTAAATTCTTTCGACACTGAAAACAGTAACTACACAGAAGTAGGCAAAGTAAGCATTAATAAAACATGATCTTGCTTGTGAGTAAATGATAAGAGAATTTTTATTTTTGAGTGAGATACCCCTTTAAAGTGATAGCTTAGCCATCATTTAATATTCCATCATGATTTCCTTACCCTCAATTCCAAAACCAGTGTGACCTTCTGTATTTTGTGGAACCCAAAAGATGTTAGGCAGAATGTTAGGGACTGACGGTCTTAGTCACCATTCACTTTCAAAATATATAGAAAAAAACACATTCACTGAAAGTAAATAGTGATTCAGGCTAACATTCTGTCTAAAATATCTTTATTTTGTTACATGGAAGAAAGAAAGTGAAATGGGTTTGGAACAACATGATGATGAATGATGACAGAATTGCCAATAGTAGTAATAATAATAATAATCCTGTAATACATGTTAAATGTGTATTATGAAATGCAATGTAGGAAGTTAACGAGTTACTCCATACTTGAGTACTTTTTAAAATTGAAACTTTCTTACTATTACTCAAGTAATTATTTATGTTAGCACTTTTACTTCTAATTGAGTAATTAATTTTTGAAGTAATTGTACTTTTACTTGAGTACAGTTTTTGCAACTCTAGCCACCTCTGGTGATTGATCCTGAAATTTGGGCCTTAATTATAAGTAAATAACAGATGATAAACAGGACGTGGTGAAGTATCCAATCTGATCTGTGACCTTGGAACTGACTTTTGTAAATGCTTTTTGTAATCTAGCTGTGTGGTTTTAATATACTGTACCTAGACACATCAGCATTGTGTGGTTACAGGAGTTGGCAGCACTGATGTCCTCTAAAAAACACATTTACGTCAAGCACTATGATTCTTTGTCTGAAAAATTATGTTTTTTTTTTTGTTTTGTTTTTAAATAAAATAAATCAAATCAACACCATGTACATCCATAAGACAATGGTGGCTGTTTTTACCATGGATTTTAATGTAATTGCTGTTTCAGGTTTTGGAGTTGGTACTGACCTGTGGCCTACAGAGCCACTTGCTGCCTTTGGGTCATGTCAAAATTATCACATTTACAAGATGGGCGTACATGAATGCCACCACAATGTCAGAATTACCAATGAGCTATGGCTTATGGAGTTGTGGGTGTGTCCGTTAAAAAATCATGACTGAAGCTAACTGGTATTTTTCAATATATATTTTAATTGTCAATGTTGACAAAACAATTACAAAAGTATTAAAAAAAATGGCTGCCAGCATAAAGAGCTAAAGCAGCAGGATGTGAATTTAAACATATATCAGACTAAACTGATGAGTATTCTGTCTAGACTCCCGAACAATGCTGAAGTTTTAAAAAATTGATTCACACCCTAAGTAACCACTGGCACAATGGCTATATAGGTCTGATATGATCATATTCTCTGGATCTGGTTAGTTGCTTCGTATAAATTCCATTCGTTTTGTACACATTTTGTACTGCGTTGCCTGTAGTCAGTGAGAAAGTACTCTTGAGTATCCAGAACAATTTGAACTGCAGCAAAAGGTCTGGTCCTTGTTGTTGCCTATATTATGGCCAAGAACTGCCAGTTTAGATAGGAAAAAAACATCTGACTGACATCTAATATGTCAATCACAGCTTGTTTTATTTGGGGGAAGCCAATCTGAAATAGATAATATCCCTATGTATCATATCATTATTTTTGGTATCTTGACAGTGTTGACCCATATTGAGTGGGAAAGGCAAAGAATGTGGATTTAATACATATTCCATATACAATGTATATAACATGTACCCAAATTGCACAAGGTAAAAGGGTGGTGAAAAAAAATCTGAGATTATCTCACATCCCGCCAGGGAGTTACCTGTTAGCCAAATCCTCTACAAGTATCCACTAGCACCAAGAGATGAAAAAAAACCATGCTAATACACACACTTAAAGGGATGATTCACCCAATAATGAAAGTTCTCTCATCATTTGCTCACCCTCATGCCATCTCAGATGTGCATGACTTTCTTTCATGCACAAAGATAATTAGAAGAATGTCTCAGATTTGTTGGTCCTCACAATACAAATGAACGGTGGTCCAAAAAGGACATAAAGGCAGTATAAAAGTAATCTATACGACTCCAGATGTTAAATCAATGTCTTCAGATAGGTGTGGGTGAAAAATCAATAGATCAATATTTATGTCCTTTTTTACCATAAATGTCTACCTTTGACAAGCCCCAACCACAACACTGAATGTGGAAATGGAAGTGTAGATTTACAGAAAAAAAGGACCTAAATATTGATCTGTTTCTCAACCACACCTATCATATCATGCATCAGATTATATGGATTTAACCTCTGGAATGTTATGGATTATTTTATGCTGCCTTTATGTCCTTTACGGACCTTCTGAGTTCTGGTCACCATTCACTTGCATTGCATGGACCTACAGCTGAAATAGAAATATTCTTCTAGAAATCTTCATTTGTGTCCAGCAGAAGAAAGTCATACACATCTAGAATGTCATTAAGGTGAGTAAATGATGAGATAATTTATATTTCTGGGTGAATTATCCCTTTAAAGTTTTCCCAAAGGTCACCAGACTGAAACAGAAAATGTTTCTCGGATTTACACAGGATGCGGAGGGCGGCAGGCTTTGCTTGCAATCTTGCCGCTTCTGGTTTGTACAGGCATTTTCCATTTACACTTTGAAGTGCAATAATGCCACCCACTGCTTCAGCTTAGTAACTGATGAGATTGTATTCGTTTTCACGTAAGTGACTGCAGTTAAATAAAATGCCACTTATTTTTTCATAATTTTTTTTTTTACTATAAATACTGTAATTATTTACAGTATTTATAGTAGTATACCTCTCCGGGAACCAGCACCTTATCGTGGTGGAGAGGTTTGTGTGCCCTTATGATCCTGAGGGTTGTTTTGTCTGGAGCCATGTGCTCCTGGTAGGGTCTCCCAAGGCAAAGTGGTCTCAGGTGAGGGGCCAGACTAAGAATGGTTCAAAATGACTCATGGATAAAACGGCAAGAGGAGGAGTTACCCTGCCCGGAGGAAGCCTGGGGCCCCTGTCTGGAGCCAGGCCCAGATGGAGGGCTTGTCGGCGAGCGCCTGGTGGCCGGGCTTGTCACGGAGCCCGGCCGGGCACAGCCCGAAGAAGCAACGTGGAACCCCCCTCTACATCCCTTGGGCCCACCACCCATTGGAGGAACCGCAGGAGTCGGGTGCGCTGCCATATGGGCGGCAGTGAAGGCCGTGGGCCTCGACGGACCAGACCCGGGCAGCAAAGGCTTGTTCTGGGGACGTGGAATGTCACCTCACTGGGGGGGAAGGAGCCGGAACTAGTGAGGGAGGTGGAGCATTACCAGTTGGATCTGGTGGGGCTTACATCGACGCACAGTTTTGGCTCTGGATCCGTACTCCTGGATAGGGGATGGACTCTATTCTTCTCTGGAGTTTCCCAGGGTGTGAGGCGACGGGCGGGTGTGGGGATACTCACGAGTCCCCGGCTGAGCGCCACTACGCTGGAGTTTACCCCGTGGATCTAGAGGGTCGCCTCCCTACGCCTACGGGTTGTGGGGAAAACTCTGACTGTTGTCTGTGCATATGCACCGAACAGCAGTTCAGAGTATTCGGCCTTCTTGGAGACCCTGAATGGAGTCCTGAATAGGGCCCCAGTAGGGGACTCCATAGTGATGCTGGGTGACTTCAACGCACACGTGGAAATGACAGGGACACCTGGAAAGGCGTGATTGGGAGGAACGGCCTCCTGATCTGAACTCAAGTGGATGTTTGTTATTGGATTTCTGTGCTAGTCATGGATTATCTATAACAAACACCATGTTCGAACATAAGGATGCTCATAAGTGTACGTGGTACCAGAGCACCCTAGGTCGAAGGTCGATGATCGATTTTGTAATCGTGTCATCGGATCTGAGGCCATATGTTTTGGACACTCGGGTAAAGAGAGGGGCAGAGCTGTCAACCGATCACCATCTGGTGGTGAGTTGGGTCAGGGGTGGGGAAAGACTCTGGACAGACCTGGGAAGCCCAAGCGAGTAGTGCGGGTGAACTGGGAACGTTTGGAGGAGGTCCCTGTCCGCGAGATCTTCAACTCACACCTCCGGCGGAGCTTTTCAGGCATCCCCGCGGAGGTTGGGGACATTGAACCGAGTGGGCAATGTTCAAAGCTTCCATTGCCGAGCCGCGGTGGAGAGCTGCGGCCTCAAGGTTTTAGGTGCCGCAAGGGGTGGTAACCCTCGAACACCGTGGTGGACACTGGTGGTCAGGAAGCCGTCCGACTGAAGAAAGAGGCCTTCTGGGATTTGTTGTCCCGGAGGTCTCCGGAGGCAGTTGCAAGGTACCGACAGGCCCGAAGGGCTGCGGCCTCGGCCGTGAGGGAGGCAAAGTAGTGGGTGTGGGAAAAGTTCGGAGAAGCCATGGAGAAGGACTTTCGGTCCGCACCAAAGTGCTTCTGGAAAACCGTCCGCCACCTTAGGAGGGGGAACGGGAACCATTCAAGCTGTATACAGCAAAGATGGGACGCTGTTGACCTCAACCGAGGAGGTTATTGGGCGTGGAAGGAACACTTTGAAGAACTCCTAAATCCCAACACGCCCTCTATGGTAGAGGCAGAGCCGGAGGATGATGGGGGATCAGATTCTATTTCCCTGGGGAGGTCACTGAGGTAGTCAAACAACTCCGCAGTGGCAAAGCCCCGGGATTGATGAGATCCGACCAGAAATGCTGAAAGCTCTGGATGTGGAGGGGTGTCATGGATGACACGCCTCTTCAACATTGCGTGGAAATCTGGGACAGTGCCTAAGGAGTGGCAGAACGGGGTGGTGGTTCCCTCTTCAAAAGGGGGATCAGAGAGTGTGTGCCAACTACAGGGGTATCACACTTCTCAGCCTCCCTGGTAAAGTTTACTCCAAGGTGCTGGAGAGGAGGGTTCGGCCGATTGTCAAACCTCACATTGAAGAGGAACAATGCGGTTTTGGCCCTGGCCGTGGAACGACGGACCAGATCTTTACTCTGCAAGGATCCTGGAGGGGGCCTGGGAGTATGCCCATCCGGTCTACATGTGTTTTGTGGATCTGGAGAAGGCGTATGACCGGGTCCCCGGAGAGACTGTAGGAGGTGCTGCGGGAGTATGGGGTGGGGGGTCCCTTCTTAGGGCTGATCCAATCCCTGTACGTCCAAAGCGAGGGCTGTGTCCGGGTCCTCGGCACAAAGTCGAGTTCATTCCATGTGGGGTTGGTCTCCGCCAAGGCTGCGCTTTGTCACCAATCCTGTTTGTGATATTCATGGACAGGATATCGAGGCGTAGTCGGGTGGGGAAGGTGTGCGGTTCGGTGGGCTGGGGATCTCATCGCTGCTTTTTGCAGATGATGTTGTCTTCATGTCATCATCAATCCGTGACCTTCAGCTCTCACTGGATCAGCTTGGCAGTCGAGTGTGAAGCAGCTGGGATGAGGATTAGCACCTCTAAATCTGAGGCCATGGTTCTCAGCAGGAAACCGATGGAGTGCGTACTCCAGGTAGGGAATGAGGTTTTGCCCCAAGTGAAGGAGTTCAAGTACCTCGGGGTCTTGTTCACGAGTGAGGGACAATGGAGCGGGAGGTTGGCCGGAGAGTCTGGGCAGCAGGGGCGGTATTGCACTCGCTCTATCGCACCGTTATCACGAAAAGAGAGCTGAGCCGAAAGGCAAAGCTCTCGATCTACCGGTCAATTTTTGTTCCTACCCTCACCTATGGTCATGAAGGTTGGGTCATGACCGAAAGAACTAGGTCATGAAGTACAAGCGGCCGAAATGGGCTTCCTCAGATGGGTGGCGGGCTTCTCCCTTAGAGATAGGGTGAGGAGCTCAGTCATCCCTGAGGAGCTCGGAGTAGAGCCGCTGCTCCTTTGCGTTGAAAGGAGTCAGTTGAGGTGGTTTGGGCATCTGGTAAGGATGCCCCTGGCCGCCTCCCTAGGGAGGTGTTTCAGGCACGTCCAGCTGGGAGGAGGCCTCGGGAAGACCCAGGACTAGGTGGAGAGATTACATCTCCACACTGGCCTGGGAACGCCTCAGGGTCGCCCAGTCAGAGCTGGTTAATGTGGCTCGGGATAGGGAAGTTTGGGGCCCCCTGCTGGAGCAGCTGCCCCCGCGACCCGACTTCGGATAAGCGGTTGAAGATGGATGGATGGATGGATACTGTAATTAGCTATTTTTTATATTAATGTAAAATTATATCAAGGCTAAACAATTTAATTGTAATTGATGGTGTCTTGCCACCTGTCTTCATTTAATGAGTTCTGCATTTTTTTAATGACTAAAGAAATAGACTGCATGTTACTTCACATTTTTATTGGCAAATTGGTATAATATAAATAACATTACATCAATAATTAAAATGGGAGGGCAAGAAATGAACATTCAATATCCACAAAACACTCAATAAAGAAATAAACCACTGGGAAATTGTATTTTCTGTATATCTCAAGTTGATGTTTCAGACACCTGCTGATGAAGACAAAATAAAAGCAGACGGTCCATGGCCCATTTGAATACATTGCACAGTCGTCAAACATAAGCTAGGCCAATACATTTTTCCGTAGTCTATTTTCACCTGGTACACCAATTCGTCCACTCACTTCCACAGTGCTGTTTTCCTATGTCTCTATATTTGTCAGGAGGAAATTCAGCAACAGTGAGTATAATCGTCTCAATGTTGTTTTTAACTACATAAAAGCTACGAGTCGTTTGATTGGTTGTGAATAAATTCAGCTCTGATTCGTCAGTGACAAGCGGCAGCCGCCCAAAGATCAAATATTTGTATCTTGCGGTGCGCAAGCAGTCGTGCCAAACAAAGCATCAGGATTCTCGTGAACGAGCTTGGAAAGCGGCGCCGTTCAACTGCCGCATCCGTCCTGCCGCCTGCCTCCTCTGTCTCGTTGAAAATTAATAAAGAAAGCGCTGTGACCGCGTCCCGTGTAAAACCGCCTTTAATCATATCAAGTGCATGAATATTATCTACGGTTCGCACAACTATTGTTTAATATAACACTAAGCCTATAGATCAGCAGGTTCTGGAGTAAAATGTAGGCCTACTCCTGACACTGAAGGAGAGAAAGATCAACCGAAACCTACAGTGCATAGATTTTCTTTGCAAACAGTAGGCAACACAACTCAAGTGTCCTCATGGTTTTAGATTGAGATATTTCTTTCTCACTGCTGCAGCCTGAGAATAATAATAAAAAAAATGATGTTGCTCTGAATTTCTGACCTTTTGACCTATCTGGTTTCTGATAGGTTTACTTACTGCTTGATCCTGCTGGTGGTTGCTGACTCAGACACACACACACACACACACACACACACACACACACGTTTGTGAGGCTATACTTATGAGGACTTTCCATATATAGACAATGATTCTTATACTGTACAAACTATAGATTATTTAAGTAAGTTTTAAGTGAGTGTAATATAAATATATAAATATGTCATTTATTATAAAACTAGTTGATAAATATACATCTTATATCACTTGTGTTTGTTTGTTTTCTCTCTATCACATTCCTGAGACCAGAAAATATTATCTTCATACTGTGTGATACAATGTGTACATTATACTTTGTGGTATAATGATGTACCACAGAGTTACATGTCATTAAAATGTCTTCAGTAGTTGTGATTCTAGACCATTTTAACTGGGGACCAGAATAGGGCAATTATATTATACTTAAAATTTTCCTCTGTTAAGGTATAAATGTGTAATGAAGCACACAAGATATATAAGTACAGACAAAGGTACTCCATTAGTATAGATAACTGATAATAAATCTGTCTTAAATTAATAGCATACATGGGAACAAATACTCAAATACAGATGTGTGTGTGTTTCATTTCTAGAAATAAACAATGAAACATAAATACGTTCATTAATTTACAGTGATAGTAAAATGCACAATAAATGCAAAACATAAATGTGAAGAATGAATGAACAGAATTAGTCTATGAGCAATTACAGAAATGTTGGTCTGAGAAGAAGAATATTAGGTTTAAATAAAAATACACTTTTGAATGTGTGTATTTTAATTAACGTATCAACCAGTGTATGTATGTTCATACACTTATATACACATAAATTCATCATACAGTGCATTTTAATATGGAAATGTCACTCTAGTGACTTTTATCCTGCGTCACTCTGTTGTTGTATTCAACTAATTTTACCACCACAAGGACCTACTATAGTAGTGGGAATTGGGCATTTCAACATTGGGAGAAAAGGGGATAAAAAAAATAAAAACAATGGTTGAACAATAGTAAATGTTCATAGGTAAGTACAATTTGAAGGGGTTGAAACTTCCATGAATTATGGAAAAATTATCTGCCAGTTCTATCCTACTCCTGTTCTAACTGGCCTTTGCCTTTGGATATTTACCATAATGCCTGTGCCCTGCTGAACTCATATTATTCTTGTTTAGATACAAAGTTACCATTATCACTTTTTGTGAGGTGGGGGATTTTTGGCTAGTGAAAATCTTGAGTAGCTAGTGACCTTGGAAAACCACTAGCCATAGTGGCCAGTGAGCCAAAATGTTAATTTCACACCCCACTGCCAAACATTTGCTAATTTTTCATTTCTGCCTTTTTTCTTACTCAAAACTGATGTATGGCTCAGGAGACTTGGACTATAGATTCAGTTACAGTGACATCGGGGGCCTGGGTAGCTCAGCAAGTAAAGATGCTGACTCTCACCCCTGGAGTCATGAGTTTGAATCTAGGGCATGCTGAGTGGCTCTGGCCAGGTCTGCATCATGGTACCAATGAAACCTCATTGAATTGGTTTGAATTTGTCAACCTGAAACCAACCCTGAGTTTGTTCAGGTCATGTTGTTGTTTATTTATTTTGTTTGGGACGTTGACAGTCATGGTCACTATGAACTGTCCCCGTATGTAAAAGTGGTGAGTAAAGATAATTCAAAGTTTCAGTTCAATGTTCCGCAGAAATATAACAGCATAGGTTAGGAATGACATGAGGGTAAACACTTGAAATATTCACTCAGTGAAAGTTCGTGGCTTGTTCTTGCGTCTGCTTGTCTCGGGCTCCACCTCTTGGTCATGAGATGCTGTTATGGTTCCTGGAAAGAAATTTCACATATTTTCCAGGGGGAGGCGCTATAAATGTTCCATTTCGTCAACTCTGGGACTTTGAAGGTGATTTAATAACATATGAGATGCACTGCAAAATATAAAATAAAAACTGTCATAAAATTAATTTGTTCTCCAATTTAATGTCGAAACTTAATTCATTCATTACAAGCACACATTTGATCATTTAATTTTAACATCTTTTTTATCTGTCGTTGTTTTTTAAATAGAAGATAAATCCTCACAGAAAACTATAAAACCAAAAGGTCTGAGTCTCGCTGTATTGGTCAGGCTGCACTGCAGTGTCTATTCACAGGTGCGATCCCACTACTGATCGACACGGGGGCTTTGACCTGCTCCGTTTCCGACCTGGGCCGGTTGACCCCTCCTTAGACGACCTGGTGGTCCCAAGCTCCCCAAGGAGCACCATATCGATACCGAACTTAGTGTGGACACCCGATCGGCATAGTCCACTACAGCCCAGAACCCCTGAACTCAAGCGATCCGCAGCCTCAGCCTTCCAGTAGCTTGAATTACAGGCGCACGCCACCGCACCCGGCAGTGACGAGAGGAACTGCTTGGTTTTTCAGTGTGCTGATTCTCTGTGGCAAGTGCGACCTCTATTGGCTACATATGGATCTGGGTAGCGTTTTCGTCAGACAACACAACGGATGCAATTTGCATTTTTGTACACACTATTACACAGAATACATAAACAGTATTTTATTATTTTTACACACAGTTACACGGAATACATACACATTATTGTATTATATGTACAAGGGCGGATATATATCGACTGCACTAAATGTTTATCTCTTGAGTAATAGTAATATTGCTCATAAATAGAACATTTTCCTCTTTTCATTACAGAGGAATTCAACTTTTTTTATGCATGCATTCCGCGATGCACTGCATCAACAAAACCCTCCTAGAGCTTCATGCACACTCGGTTAAAGCTTAGACCAATACAAAGTGTCAGCGAAGAGACAGAGCCAATGAGAGGTCACAGTTGCGATGATTTAGGAAGAGGGCGATTCGTCCATGTAACGGGACTCTTCACGGGAAGGGACGTTTACTGCCATCCGTCACGAAATCGAGCGTAATATATTATTTAAGGTAAAATAACACTCATTAATTGTATCGATGGACTTTACTGTGGCTCAATCAAAAACTCGTTTGCGAATATTTTAATACGCGAGATTTTGTTGGTTATGTACATGGCCGCAGCCGCTTGCAACGATCTTTCGTCTTTTTTTTTCAGCGGACGCGGCCGAGAAACAAAGTAATTCACTCTAAACGAACATTTCTGTTATATTAATTTAAATCCACAGAGAATGGGTAGAACTGGTTGGAAGTGCTGAACACTAGTTTGGCTTGCCTTGAATTCTATGATGCATAAAACGGTTTCTGGTATGTTATTCCTCGTTTCTCTTTCTTTTTAGATGCAGTTCATGCTGCTCTTTAGCAGGCAGGGAAAGCTGCGACTTCAGAAATGGTACGCGCCCCTGTCTGACACACAGAAGAAGAAAACCTCTCGTGAGGTGATACAGATGGTGCTGGCACGCAAACCCAAAATGTGCAGTTTTCTGGAATGGAGGGATCTGAAAATAGTGTATAAAAGGTAAGATAATGACACTGGATGATGTTTAAAAATAGAATGAAATAAATTACCAGACTCATTGTGGTTAAGTTTTAGATATCTAGATAGATAGATAGATAGATAGATAGATAGATAGATAGATAGATAGATAGATTTGATTGAAAGATTTTAGGTTTATTTTATATCCCTGTGCTACTAGTTGGTATGTGTGGCTTTGCACTGAAAGAGGAACTGAGAAAAACATTTCACTTTGTGAGTACTGGTATTAAAGATTGTATTGTTACCAAATTTGTATGTGTAAATGGTGCACTTATTTTGTATATCAGATATGCCAGTCTTTACTTTTGCTGTGCTGTGGAGGACCAGGAAAATGAGCTGATAACCCTGGAGATCATCCACAGATATGTGGAGCTGCTGGATAAATATTTTGGCAGTGTGAGTTTGATGTCAGCATTTTTTCAAGTTGCATTTTTTTTTTCTGTCTCAAGCGGTTGGTGGCAAAGTTTGTTGTCTTGACACCAGGGACTAAAACTGGTTCAAGGAACAAAAACCGAAAACAAACAAAATAATTTTGCTGAATGTAACTTAAAATGGAACAACATTTGTTTTAATGCTGGTAACCAGGATTTTTCTTTTTAATGAAACCACAATTATGCCATTTCCTGTTGCCTGAAAAAATTAGGCCTCTCTCATTTTAGTAGAACATAAGCATGTGCTTTAATTCTGAAAGAAACTGCTATTTTAAAACCAATGTAAGTATACAATAAAAATCATTCGGCCGGTAAAAGGGGACGTTTAGTCCATATGTGCCCAGTAGGGTTGCTCTGATACCAAAAGTTTGGCTTCAGTGCGATACCAACCCTGGTTAATCGGTATGGATACTAAATCGATACTATAATCAACAAATAAAAAGCCTCATATTTTTGATGAAATTACACAGAAAATGACTTGATTAAAATAACTGCATAAGTCTTACAAATACAGATGATGCGTTTTCCCTTGCAATTTTTCTGGATTCCATGTTAAATGTTTTAATGAAATGTTATGATCAAATAGTGTTTAATCAAATTGATACATACAGTTTTAATCAAATTAAAATGTAATAATAATTTATTTTAATTCTGTATTTGGTCAAATAAAATGCTGCACAACAGAGCTTCACAGCATTAATGAAAAAAAAACATCGGATTACCTGTGGCGCAAGGCTGCTTACATTTGTGACATTGCTTACAGATAATAATGATAATAAAACCATTATATTTACATACTTGTTATTATGAGTATTGAACCAGTTACTGTTTGGAAATGAGGCTGAGGAAAGCTGGAATGGAAACAAAACAATACTGTTTCTGCTCAGAACAAACCGAAATGTAAAACATTACATTTTTAGTCCCTGCTTGGCACTAATGACAACATATTGGGCATTCTTTACTATCTTTTACTCTCTGCATAGTTTCTGCGTTTTTCTTTAGTGAGGAATTAAATGTATTTTAATTGTTCATTTTGTAACATTGTTCTTGAACACTAGGTATGTGAACTGGACATTATCTTCAACTTTGAAAAGGCCTATTACATCTTGGATGAGTTTATACTGGGTGGAGAAGCCCAGGAGACATCAAAGAAGAATGTTCTGAAAGCCATAGAGCAGGCTGACATGCTACAGGAGGTGAGGAAAGCACACATTGCTCTTTTTCACCTTGTTTGAACCGTCAGCATGCTGATTCCTTCTGATTCTCTTGCAGGATGCCGAGACACCACGTAGCGTTCTGGAGGAGATTGGACTGACATAAAACTTTAGAATTCATCCTGTCCAAATACGAACACATCTTCTTCTGTGGACATGCTCTCTATGTCTGCTTTTTAGGTTAGCAGTGTTCTAAAATCCGCACTTCCAACAGAAACAATTAGGTATCGAAGTCTGTATTTTTTACTGACAATGTCTTAGGGAATTGAGCACATTGAAATCTACACCTCTAAGTTCTGGTACTGTAGATATGCAAATTTCCCATAGTGTTCATCTGTTTGGGTTCAGGTTTAGGACAGTACATAATAGCACAGATTTGTGTCCGCATCATCATACCTTTCTTGCCATGTCCTCTCTCTTAAAACATTACCTCTCACCTTCAGCTGCCTTAAAATACTTATCTGATACAATTTGCCAGTATTTTATGCAACTCCCTGTTGGTCCTGATCAATGCAATGTGGGCCTGAATCTGTCTCTGTTTAAGAAAAGAAACTGCAGAACTGTTAGGGACCAAACTTTCTTATTCTGTTTAAAAAAGGGAAATACAAAAAGTGACGACAGATAACATTGCAGACATTTGGTAGAACTGTAAATTGGACACTGAGAACTTTTTTCAACAATGTTTAAGTCTTCGTGTATTCAGTATTAGTGACCAGATTAACAACTAACGGTTACAATTTTATGTCCATGCCAAAGAATCTTCTTCACCATTTTCATGCATATTTTTCATTTAAATCACGTTATCTTTGTATACTTTCTTATTAGACTATGATTATCTACCTTTCTCTTGGAAATACATGTCCTATGAAGCTTCATCAAAACGAAATTAAAAATAAAAGTGAGATAATGCAGTGTTTTGGCCACATCATTGTAGATCCCTTACTTATATATACAGTTGAAGGCAGAAGTTTACATACACCTTAGCAAATGCCTGTCTTAGGTCAGTTAGGATCACTACTTTATTTTAAGAATTAAATATCAGGATAATAGTAGAGAGAATGATTTATTTCAGATTTTATTACTTTCATCACATTCCCAGTGGGTATGAAGTTTACATACATGTTAGTATTTGGTAGCATTACCTTTAAATTGTTTAATTTGGGTCAAACGTTTTGGATAGCCTTCTACAAGCTTCTCACAATAAGTTGCTGGAATTTTGGCCCATTCCTCCAGACAGAACTGGTGTAACTGAGTCAGGTTTGTAGGCTTCACATGCGTTTTCAGTTCTGCCCACAGATTTTCTGTTGGATTGAGATCAGGGCTTTGTGATGGCCACTTCAATACCTTGACTTTGTTGTCCTTAAGCCTTTTTGCCACAACTTTGGAGGTATGCTTGGGGTCATTGTCCATTTGGAAGACCCATTTGTGACTGAGCTTTAACTTCCTGTCTGATGTCTTGAGATATTGCTTCAATATATCTAAATAATTTTCCTTCCTCATGATCCCATCAATTTTGAGATGTGCACCAGTCCTTCCTGCAGCAAAGCACCCCCAAAACATAATGCTGCCACCCCCATGCTTCACAGTTGGGATGGTGTTCTTTGGCTTGCAAGCCTCACCTTTTCTCCTCCAAACATAATGATGGGCATTATGGCCAAACCGTTATTTTTGTTTAATCGAACCAGACATTTCTCCAATATGTAAGATCTTTGTCCCCATGTGCACTTTATGGCAGTTTAGGAGCAGTGGCTTCTTCCTTACTGAGTAGCCTTTCAGGTTACATCGATATAGGACTAATTTTACTGTGGATATAGATACTTGTCTACCTGTTTCCTCCAGCATCTTCACAAGGTCATTTGCTGTTGGTCTGGGATTGATTAGCACTTTTCACACCAAATTATTCTCATCTCTAGGAGACAGAGTGTATCTCCTTCCTGAGTGGTATGATGGCTGCATGATCCCATGGTGTTTATACATGCGTACTATTGTTTGTACAGATGAACGTGGTACTTTCAGGCATTTCAAAATTGCTCCCAAGGTTGATCCAGACTTGTGAATGTCCACAATTTTTTTTTCTGAGGTCTTGGCTGACTTGTTTTGATTTTCCCAGGACGACAAGCAAAAAGACAGTTTAAAGGTAGGCCTTAAAATACATCCACAGGTACACCTCCAATTGACTCTCATTAGCTTATCAGAAATTAATTGCCTAAAGGCTTGACATAATTTTCTGGAATTTTCAAAGCTGCTAAAGGCACAAACTTAAGTGTAATGTAAAGTTCTGACCAACTAGAATTGTGATAGTCATTTAAAAGTGAAGTAATCTGTTGGAAAAATTACTCATGTCATGCACAAAGTAACTGCATAAACAACTTGCCAAAACTATAGTTTGCTAATATGAAATGTGTGCAGAGTTTTAATGACTTCAACCTAAGTGCATGTAAATTAGAATCAGCTTTATTGCCAAGTATGCTTACACATACAAGGAATTTGTCTTGGTGACAGGAGCTTCCAGTGCACAATACAAAAACAAGGCAAAAACAGCAACAAGACATAGATAATAATAATAATAATAACAAAAACAACTTATGTATATTTCTGACATCAACTGTAGATGCTGTAATTAGATTGTTTAAGTAGTTACTGGCTTGCTAAACAGCCTTCATACTTAGGGTAACCCTAAGTATTAAACTCGTCCAACATTATTTGTCCTACAAAAATTATCGGTTCTTCAAATTCTTCAGCTGGGTAAAAACACCTGAAGCACTGAAAGAGGGACCCAAGCCAAATCTAGGGGCCAGAATATCAAAGACTTGGAGTGTGTGAGTATCTAGCTTGAACACCCTAGTAACTACACAGCAAGGTGCAGACAACCACCAACAACACCCTCGCATCATGGTGGCAACTTTTGCATGGGCAAGCAGAATCCCCTAGAATTGCTTTCCAACAAAATGTCATTCTTAAAGCAATCACCCTTTAGCACTTTTCCCAAGTTTTCAATTTAATGACAAATATACAGACAACACATCTATCAGCATTTATTACAGCAATATCGAAGCATTTTGCTATGCAAACTAAAATAAAACAATGGCTGCTTTAGGAGAACAGATATACAGTTGATGTATATATTTATCCAGATTGTGTGGTGTTCTCAGAGCTGGTAATGTCTGCAAGTACGAAATGGGTTTCCTCTTGTGGCTGACAACATTCTAAAGACTGGGTCTCTACTGTATCTTCCGGTGAACATGCACAAGTCTCCACAGCTGCACAATCTCCAGCAGGGGCCTCTGTGCTCATGTTCTCTGATTTAGTTGGAGCCGCATCACACTCCTCATTCCCAGAATCTTCACCAGACCCTGCGGAACTCGGGGTGCGTGATTTACTCTTCTTTCTTTTGTGTTTCTTTTTGCCCTTTTTCTTCTTCTTGGTCTTTTTAGAGTGCTTGTGGTGATGTTGAGCTGTAGATCTTTCTGTGGTGTCAGAGTTCTCTGGGCTTTTGCTTTCTCTCTTTTGAACTCTCCGCCTCACAGACCCATTTTTGGATGCAAGATCCGGACTGTGTGATTTTGATCTCTTTTGTCTTGAGTCTGCTGATGTACATTCACCATGCTCCAGCCGGTCCCTGTCTCTGCTTTGTGATCGGCTCCTGCTCCTTCTGGACTGCTCTCTCTGAGGTCGTGATCTTTTTATCACTGACTGTTGCGACTTCCTTCTCTCTCTGCTTCTGCTACGACTCCGCTTCTCCCAGTTTCGACTGTTTCTCCGCCTTTCCCTGCTGCAACTCCGCCTATCTCTGTGACTATACCTCTCACGACTGTGACTCCTTCGATCCGTCCTCCTGCGCTGAGATCTCTCAGGGCTAGTCAAACGCTGGGACCACGTTCCATCTCTGCTTCCAAAGTGCCTGCCGGAAAAGCCTCCACCACGGTCAGGGGACATATGAAGATCACGATCTGCCTCCCAGAATTCATTGCCTGGGTTTCGGAATACATGGAGGAAGTTGCAGTGTCTCCCTTTTGGACATTTCTGTCTGTCAAATAGACCTGATAGTATAAGAAAAAGAAAATAAGCATACGAAGAACAATTATACATAAAGAAATGTAAAATGCAGGTTAGATTATCAAGTTGAGAAAGGCTTATAAACAAAGCTCTGATTGAGAATCTGTTGTATTTGACTCATGTTTTTCTCACCACATATGGCTGTTTTCCATCTAGTTACTGGGGAGTATTCACACTGCAGCTGCTTTCCAGCATACCAGCGGCCATTAAACATCATGAAAGCTTCATTACACTGCTTCTCCCTGCAGGCATAAAAACACTGATATTAAATCAATAGTTCACCCAAAAATTTAAATGTGAATGACTTTCGTACTTCTGCTGGACACAAGGAAATATTTTTATAATAGATTAGCTCTGTAGGTCTATAAAATGCATGTAAATATGTACCAAAGTTTTGAAGCTCCAAAAGCACATCCAAAAGCAATCCATACAACCCTTTTTTACTATAAATCTCCACTTTCACATTTTTTTCTTTCGTTTTTGACAATTTACATTCTTTGTGAATATCGCCATCTTCTGGGCAGGGAGGAGAATTTATAGTAAAAAAAGTACTTTAACACTGATGTGTTTCTCACCAACACCTATTATATAAATTTTGAAGATAGAGATTTAAAACACTGACTCCTATGGATTATTTTTATGCTGCCTTTATTTAAATTTTTGGAGCTTAAAATTATGGTACAAATTCACTTGATGGACCTGCAGAGCTGAGACATTCTTCTAAAAATCTGTGCTTGTGTTCAGTAGAAGAAAGTCATACACATCTGAGATGGCATAAGGGTGAGTAAATGATGAGAGAATTAAAATTTTGGGGTAAACTATTCCTGTAAATTGTATTATAAAAATAATTACATCAAAAAATCTAATTTCGAACAAATGTAATTATGGCTTTGGTTTTTACACTGAGGCAATAAGTAATACTGGACTTACGTGTCATACTGAACATAAACGTTTCCTCTCAAGTGGGGCTCGAAGTTGCAGCTCACCTATTAAAAGTATGGGGCAAGATTAATTTAGCGTTTCTATTATGTTGACCATTTAATAAAATGTTTGTTACCTTGAACTGCACCACCCTCCCTGCATTCTTGAACTCTGGCAGAACGTCTTCATAGAAGTCCAGAAACTGCTGGTGCACCTCTTCCTCGCTGTATTCCAGGCTGGCATCAGTATCATAGTCATCACGTCTACTTTGCGACATTCCAAACGTCACAAACATCCCCCTCACCATCATAGTGGTGCTGCATGTTGGGTGGTCATGCTTACGGGAGCACCTATCCATTAAACACAGGTAATTTAGAAGACAGAGCAATTAGAGACAAAAACTTTGAAAACTCCCCAAAAAATATGATTTGAATAGCTTAATAAACTTACCGGTCCCCAAACCTACAAGCACCCGTTTTAAGGAAGAAGGGGCAGTTTGCTTTGTCCTTTTCTGTTCCGTGATCCTTCGGGGCATCAGGGTTTTTCCAGGGACCACTATTTTCCAGCTAAATGAAGCAAAATAGGAGTTAGAACAAATTTTATAAATTAAAAAAACCCTGCTGTTTCCAATAGATAGATGACATGAGAAGCTAGTTTTTTCTTGTTTACCTGACTCTCTGCTTGATCCAGTATTTTCTGCACAGCTTCCTATAAGTGGTGCAAAACATACACAGTATGGCAGGTGAAATTCTGTGGTGTGCAAGCACATGTCTGCTAGAATTTGTTAAGACAACTTGGCAGATTATTGGTATATTATGGACTAATGCAAACCGTTTTTTGCAGTTAAAATTGGACTGATTACAATGAAGACATTCTGTATTTTATATTGTTTTAGTTCACATCTTGTATTGCTTCATTGTATCAACAGGCGACATTTTTAAAAGATACATTTTCTTCAGTTGATCTGGACACTTGCTGGATTATCAAACATTTGTGTGTATCTTAGTTAAGGAAATTAAGGAGCATTTCATTTTGAATGTTTATAAAAACACAATATGTACACATGAAATAGAGGTACAAAAGGCATGTGGAGTGTATGTTAACCCATGATTGAAGGAATGATCTTTTAAAGGGATAGTTCACCCATTTATTTACCCTCATACCATCCCAGATGTGTATGACTTTCTTCTGCAGAACACAAAGATTTTTAGAAGAATTTCTCAGCTCTGTGGGTCATCACAATGCAAGTGAATGGTGATCAGGCCTTTGCATCTCCAAAAATCACAAAGGAAAAATAAAAATGATTCATATGACTCCAGAGTTTAAATCCCTATCTCCAGAAACAATATAATAGGCGTGGGTGATAAAAAATAACAATATTTAAGTCCTTTACAGTTAAAAAAGGACCTACATTTCAATCTGTTTCTCACCCACACCTATTATATCGCTTCTGAAGATATAGATTTAACTACTGGATTATGGATTACTTCTATGTTTCCATTATGTGATTTTTGAAGCTACAAAGGTCTGATCACCATTCACTTGCATTGTGTTGACCTACAGAACTGAGACATTCTTCTTCTGGAGAAGAAAGAAAGTCATATACATCTGGGATGGCATAAGGGCGAGTAAATAATGATATAATTTTCATTTTTGGGTGAACTATCCCATTAAAGCAGATTCATTCATGACATCTGGTACTGACATAAGAGGTATTAAGATATAGAGAGGATATATGTAGACATCAGCATCTTTATCCTCCGAGTACACAGATCACCTCTCTCTCTCTCTTCTTCTGTTCTTTCTGCTCTCGCTCTTCTTTTTCTTTCTTCTGTTGCTCCTCCCATTCTTCTCTAATCCTCATCTATTGTTTTTGCAAGGAAAGAAGGAAACAAAACAGAGGGTTTTGAGCCATTACATGCATTTTGATTGAAACTGAAGGTTTTCATTAGTTCATGCCATCATAGAACGTCACTTAATTCATTTATTTAAAATTAAACACTTAGACTTTACAGTATTTCTCACTACTTGTATAATTTAACCACAACAAGTCCATGTAGACAGTAGACATTAACTCTATATAATATTGGAAGGGAGACATTATATTAACTACCAGCTCACCTCTTCCTCCTCCTTCCTCTTTTGCACTGCCTCTTCTCTCTCACTCTTCAGCCTGAATTCTTCCTGTGCAATTCTCTCTCTCTCCATCCATTCCTGATGTAAACGCTCACTAGTTTGCAACACAGTTTGACATGTTTTTTACCTGCATTTTGTCCAGTTTACCATGACTGATCACATAGAACTTTGGAAGACAAACCTCTCCTCCTCAGCATTATCTTCTTCATCAACTTCAGTCTGGTCTTCATCATTTTGTGACTGATCTAGAGATGGAAAAGATAATTTGCATAATGACAGCTGAAATTATGTTGAGGTCCATGTTTACATGGAAAGGGGTAAGACGTGATAACTCGGACCAGTACCTGCTTCTTTGATTTTAGCAAGAGCTTGACGCTTTCTTTTCCTTCTCTCTCGTTTAAGAACTGCCCGGCGTTGTTTTTGACTGAAAAAGTTTGTTTTTTGTGTTAAAGGTACGGTAAATATTTCATTACTGTCATCTTATTATATCTGATATGATTTTTTAAAGAATCACTGTTGTTTATAGCTGCTGAAACATAAAACTACAACACGAAAAGCCCCATACAACACCTGAGCACATGAGCATTTTCACAGTCATCTAACCGTCTCTCAGTGGTCAGATTTGAGTCCTGCGTCTCTGAAGGATCTGTCTGCAAAGAGCAAGATTCATTAGCCGTCATTTTTGACCATTATATACATTTCGCGTTGGTAGACAACTGCAGAAGCTTTCAGTAGATTAAACACATTTGACATCAATCCGTCAATTCGCGCATGTAGATGACGTCACATTTAGTTGTCGTCCTGTAATAAGGTGCTGAACGCGCATGCTCAGATTGGCAGTGAGCAGTTCGATCTGGACCGATTCAATTAGCGAATCGGTTCATTAGGTTCGTTTGAATGAACATGAAACCCGGAAGAGAATTTGCATTTCCGAGCTTTGGAAATTCCAACTGGAATAATATTGTAGAGAATTTACCGTGGGAAAAAGTATGGTCTTTGTCTCTTAAGTATCTGCTTACCAATAAAGTAAAAGAAATAACATTTAAATTAATTCACAAATGTTACCCAACCAAAACCTTTCTTAGGAGATATAAGTCAGACATTGAAGTGAATTGCTGTTTTTGTCACTCTCCTGATGAAGATGTCATTCACTTGTTTTGGCAATGTACCCACACAGGGAAATTTTGGTCAGATTTGTTAATGTTTATCCAATCTTATTTTGTAAGTGACCTTTCTTTCTGCTTTAAATATGTTTTCTTTGGTTTGTTTGACTACTCAAAAGAGAAAACAGGACAATATTACATAATTAATTTGTGTTTCCTTCTAGCTATATTTCACATACATAAATGTACTGGCTCTAAACCTCTCTTTTCTCTATTCAGAAATGATCTAAACAATTACATGGAAACTATCCAAAGCTCTGTTAATCCCAAAGCATTGAAAACTGTATCTATATTCATTCTTTGTCTTTTTTGTTTTGTTTTTTCCATGTTTATCTGTATTGCTTTTATGCTTTGTGATATTTAATAAATAAAGTTTAAAAAAAAAAGCTTTGGAAATTCCAGAGCAAACCCATGGCAAATTAGCCTTCCAGGTTTGCCTGCAAATTGACCTTACATCTGAACAGCTCTATTCACTTTAAAGTGATCTAAGAAGTTTCTGCAAGGCATTCTAAATTACATTTTTTTGGGTAAAATATTTGTCGCTATGCTTACATTATCAAATGTAGGCTACTCTTCCAACATTATTGTGAACAGCAAAATTGTATAATTTAATAATTGTATTTTATATAATAATTTTATATAAATATGAATTGTTTTCAATATCATTAAACCAATTCTCATCTCACAGTTGTATTACTCCTACATTATTTACAGTCACGTGATTTACAAATGCTTTTCGAATTGGTTTTCAAGAAGAATTGGTTCACAAGAACGACTCCGTAGTGAAACGGAGACCACGAGCGCTTCTGGGATGCAAGCGGGTTTAGCAAGCAGTGACGGAACCTGAAGAGTGAAAACCCCGAAGCCTGGGTTTTTCGGTTTATTGGAATTAATTCCCGTTGTTCCTTCAGTGACTACCCTGCAGAAGAACACGCCGAAATGGCAGACAAAGAAGGTAAAATTTTTGCATGGTGAATTACATGCAGTATTTTTCTTTTGGCAGAGTTGGTTAGCTTTAGCCGCATGCGCTAATGGATGTGACCCACATTCTGACATTATAATGAATGAGTGTCACAGTCTGATACAGTTTTTTTCTTCTTCTTCATCAAATGCACATGGTTCACGTAATTTAGGGCTATTGACATGATAAAAACCAATCTATTGACTTTAATCAGCTATTGTTGCTCAGTGTAAATTGAGCTGCTGTTGTTCAGTTCTCATTGAAATACTACAATGAATTATATACACTACTATATGAGGGACATGAGTAGTCATGTGCACACAATTCCCAGTTATTTTCTATAACTGTTATTTTAGTTGTTATTTTGAAATATACATTTGCAGCTTTTGACTTGAATTTACCTTGCTCTATCTGTTTTCCCTAGTGTACGATGATGCTGTGGAGGAGCGAGTAATAAACGAGGAATACAAGATCTGGAAGAAAAACACACCATTCCTGTATGATCTAGTCATGACACATGCACTTGAGTGGCCGAGTTTAACGGTGCAGTGGCTTCCTGATGTGAACAGGTAATTCAATAACAAGCTTGTCCACCTGCTACTGTTGAAACAAAGAAGACCGATAGATAAATAATTGTCTGTCTTCAGCAATTGCTTGATATGCATTTTTGCAGGTCTGAAGGAAAGGACTATGCAGTTCACCGGCTTGTGTTGGGAACTCACACGTCAGATGAGCAGAACCACTTGGTCATCGCCAGTGTTCAGGTCCCTAATGATGACGCTCAGTTTGATGCGTCCCACTACGACAGCGAGAAAGGAGGTAAGCACTGATCTGACTTTGAATGTACACTAAATTTGTATTCTAATAAGCTTTGACGTCATGATACTGAGATGATTTGATTTGTGTTTGTGTTTCTTCAGCAGGTATGATTGATCTCACTGGACATTTAGGGTAAAGCTATTTTCAGTTGATCAATAAGTATTTTTAAAACGCATGCATGCAGGGCATAAAGCAGGTCATTGCTGAAGGTGCTATCATTTTATACAGTGATGCTCACACTTATTTAACACAACCCTCATTTTTACTGCTGCAATGTTTTTATTTTTATTATTATTATTATTTCACAATGAGCAAAAAAAAGTGTTTTGTTATATTATTCAAACTGATTTGTTCACAAATTAACCTGATATTACAAGGATTAAAATACATTTTACATCAGTAGCTGAACATTTGACACTTGTAAGTGAATGTATATTGGCATTGTTCTTAAGAATTTGGAGGATTTGGGTCAGTGAGTGGAAAGATCGAGATTGAGATTAAGATCAATCATGAAGGAGAGGTGAACAGAGCCAGATACATGCCACAAAACCCCTGCATCATCGCCACCAAGACCCCCACCTCTGATGTTCTGGTGTTTGATTACACCAAACACCCATCCAAACCAGGTCAGTACCTTTCAACCAGTGTTCATCTGGTTAAAGAAATTGCTGACAAAAATGTTTATTGAAAAAGGTATTCTTTTAACTTTGTCGATGATAACGAATGCAAGACGAAAAAGACTCACCATGAAGATAAAGGATTTTAATTCAAACATACTGTAGATATTACGAGAAAAAAAATTATACTGCAAGATATTAACACAAACTGAAGAAACATCAAGAGAAACATCTGTTTTTAGAAGAAGAAATATCTTGAAAGAATTTATTCATATAATCCAATATATTGGGGTTTTCCTCTCTTGAGACTCATGAATAGAAATTGCTGAACAGCGACAATGAACCACTTTACAAACGGGTGAAAGGGATGGTTCACCCAAAAATTAAAATTCTCTCATATACTCACTCTCATGCAATCCCAAATGTGTATGATTTTTTTTCTTCAGAGGAACACAAGGATTTTTAGAAGAGTAGTTAAGCTCTGTAGATCCATACAATGCAAGTGAATGGTGATCAGAACTTTGTAGCTCCAAAAATCACATAAAGGAAACATTGAAGTAATCCACATGACTCCAGTGGTTAAATCAATAACTTCAGAAGCAATATAATAGGTGTGGGTGAGAAACAGATCAAAATGTAGGTCCTTTTTTATTCTAAATCTCCTCCTCTCTCTTTTATATCTGAAAGTGAAAGTTAAAGTGGAGATTTTTAGGAAAAAAGGACTTGTATAGTGTTCTGTTTTTCACCCACACAGTTAATATGACTAAATTTAAAGGACATGTCCGTCAAAAGACTGTGATTAAAACAAAAACTATAAAATTTAACCCTTCAACTGATCCAAAGAAAAAAATTTATACATCTTTGATCTAGTATATTATTACCTTAAATTCTCATTTTTAAGGTAAAATCTAATTTTAAGACTTTCACTGTTACTAATGACTCTGAACTATCCATTCGCAGACCCCAATGGGGAGTGCAGTCCAGACCTGAGACTGCGGGGGCATCAGAAGGAAGGATATGGTTTGTCCTGGAACCACAACCTGAGTGGAAACTTGCTCAGCGCTTCAGACGACCATGTGAGTTAGCTTATGGCTGCAGATTCAAAGGAAAAAACAAAATCTAATTCTGCACTCAAATGTTGTACTTAGAATTATTAATTGTTCTTCACTATTAGACGATCTGTCTATGGGATATCAGTGCTCATCCAAAAGAGGGGAAGATAGTGGACGCCAAAACCATCTTCACAGGTCACACAGCTGTGGTGGAAGATGTTTCCTGGCACCTTCTGCATGAGTCACTGTTTGGCTCTGTGGCTGATGACCAGAAACTTATGATGTAGGCAAAGCATTACATTGTGGAAATAATATTAAACTTCTTGTCAGAATAGAATATGAAAAACAAATAGTTTCGGAATGTTTTTATTTATATTTGAGTTCAGACATAAATGTCCCTCTCCTTCAGCTGGGACACACGATCCAATAACACAGCAAAGCCTAGTCACTCTGTGGACGCCCACACAGCCGAAGTCAACTGCCTGTCCTTCAACCCCTACAGCGAGTTCATTCTTGCCACTGGCTCAGCAGACAAGGTCTGTAAAAGTTCTAAACAATACAATCACTTAAACATATACATCTGTTTTCAAGATTTACCCTCTACTATACTCACATTTGTTTCTCACTGTAGACTGTTGCATTGTGGGATCTTCGTAACCTGAAGCTGAAACTTCACTCATTCGAGTCACACAAGGATGAAATCTTCCAGGTAACACTACTGTAAAAGTACCTTATGAATGTATTATTAAAGATTTAATTCTTATGTAATAATACATAAGTAATTAAGCATGTTAGCATTGTTTAAGTTTTGAATTGCTTATATTACTGTGTTTCACATTTGTGGATGGTGGTTGCTCTTGACAGGTCCAGTGGTCTCCCCATAATGAGACCATCTTGGCCTCCAGTGGCACAGACAGACGTCTCAATGTTTGGGATCTGAGGTATGGCATATACCATATACAAGTAGGGTTGCAACGGCATGAGATATTCACGGTATGATAACAGTCTCAGAAAATATCACGGTTTCACGGTATACGGTATTACACAATTACTATTATCAGTAAAAAAAGAAGGGTTATTTTATTTAATTACTTATTTTGAGCAAACGCTTTATTATAATTGAAACTTGAAACCATTTATTTTATTGAAGTATGTGTAAAAAAAAGTCTCCCTTTTGAAAATAAAATAAATAGAAAAAATAAGAAAGCTAACAGAATTATAATAAACAGAATTATATACATGATAACTATAACATGTAATATAACTAAAGCATGTTAAATTAAAAGCTCACACAGCTGATGTATTTTAGTTAAAGTAATGTCCATTGATTATTAACAATTAACATATACTGCTGCTGTCTGTACCTTTATCTCAGTGGTTCTCAACTGGTTTTGCTTCTGGACAGATTTTACATCGGAAATCAAGTGGCGTATCCTAGGTTGCATTTCCTTTTATGTTGCATAGATTTGTTCATGGTTTTCAAGTACAAGACATGCATCAAGTGACATATTTTAGTTGTTGACATCAGGAAGTTTTCTCTCCCCCCTTTTAAAAATTGAAGAGCATATTTACTTATATGAGCACATTATTATCCCATTTGTTAACTAACATTACATATTTATACACATATTACACAGAAGGAAAGGCTCCTTATTACCATGGTTAGGTCAGTGTGCAAGTCTTAAATAATAGTTGCACTCATGCGAAAGTGCAGAAGAGAAGCCTTTAGCTCAGGGGTGGGCAACTATTTTGGTAAAGGGGTCACATCAGGCTTTAAGTCGTGCATAGGGATACACTGCATTGATTTGGATTTTGTGTCTTTTAAAATAGTTGTGTACTCAATTTTCAGATATTTCAATTTTCTGTGACTAATGGAACTATTCTGCAATTGCCTAAAGTATTGTATTACTCAACAAAGATAGATACTTTTCTATCAGGCATTAAAAAACTGAATAAAGGCTTGAGCTTATACATTTATTTTACCATCTCTACTTCCCTGTTAATATATTATTCAATTTAACACTCTCTACATTGCTTGCTTTTGCTCGCACGTCAATGATTATCCCTCCACTTGTCGATGCCGATATCTACTTCTATATTTAATTTAATCACTGAGAAGGTTTACCTGCGAAATTAGTAGCACCAAACATCACAAGCAGCCTCAGAGTATGGACACAGAGTAGCCGTATAACACTTTTCCTTGAGCAGAATATTGCACTACAGATCACTAAATTTGTTCAAAGGGGAAAGCGAGAGATAGAAAAAGGGCACTAGTGTACATGGTTGCCAGATTGCACAAAATAAGTACAACATTTGGCGGAATATTTCCAATTTGCGCAAGTATAAATCTCAAACTGGGGGTGTTGTGTGTCTTATCTGGCAACCCTAAGCATTTAAACGCTTGTGGAGGCGCGTGACGTCCCAATGCAAGTTAACTGAATTATCCAATGAGAAGAAAAAAAACGCTTTTATGATAAAATGAGCCACTGGCCACATTAAACCATGTGGAGAGCCTGATCCAGCCCGCGGGCCGTAAATTGCCCATGTCTGCTTTAGCCGTTTGCGAGATTATCATTAAATCTGCCTCGGCAGTCCTAAATAGTCGATCACTTGGGCGGCCGCCAAAATATCTTCAATGGGATTGGCATGGCATTGCTCTTTCCCTGCTGTCCGCAACCCAGTCCGAATAGACCAGTTGCGAAACACTGCTTTAACTCACACACACTCATGTCAGACCCCCTTGCCTCACTTCTCTCTGACATTTTCTCCGCTGCATTTGTGTGTGTTTGTGTGTGTGTGACGCGACGCAAGTTGATGAGTCTGACAGGAAGACAAGGAGAAATGGAGATGTGCACGCGCATGTGAGATTCTCCGTCCAGTTGCATTTTTTTCTCAGTACCGTAGATAAGCAAATGTACATGGTATGATAACCATCAATTTTCAAACCGTGGTATACTGTGAAACCGGTATACTGCTGCAACCCTATATACAAGTATTAGGGATGTCTTGATACCACTTTTTCCACTTCCGATCCGATTCCGATAACGGAAATCTCAGTATTGGCCGATACCGATCCCGATCCGATACCAGTGTTGTTTTTTTGCATAATCAGTTTATAATATCTTTACATTATTGTGTGGAAATAATTGGGTGTACTCTTTAATATGTAAAGAAACACAAACCTTTAACTTCACATTATTTCAATATAAATGTATAGCTTATTAAGAAACACTTTATTATTAACTAGCATAGCCTACTGGATACTGGCACTCCCCGAGTTCTGATTACACGCACCTGCATATCATTAGTGGCTAATCAATGACTGCATAAATACCCCGCTTTCTCACCCGCGCTCTCTCTCTCTCTCTCTCTCTCTCTCTCTCACACACTTTCACACTCTGTGCCTGTTCTCATCGATAGTAGAAAGTTCTGGAGTCTCAGAAATACTATGTCAAACATGTGTCTTCATTATTGCCTGCAAGTATCATAAAATTGTTGTAAGTTATCTCTTTCATCGTGTCTATACACTGTCTGGATATTACTTACCTGCTGTTTGCCACTCTGCTTAACTGGATTTACTCACAATGTTTACATCACCGTTTCAATCCTCTGCTCAATAAACCCTGCAGAGTTCATATCTCTGCTGTGAGTCTCTCCATGACAGCTTTAACTTTTAAACCCTCACACTTTTTATTCACAGTTTAATTCGCTTCTTATTTAAATTCTGGTTAAATGCACCTCTAGTGCCGTTCTAAGTCCATATTATAAGTGAACCGAACTGCTGAGCATCTACATCTGAGATGTTCGTTTGTAGCGCTCAATTATTGTGCACGTGTGAAGGCTATAAATAGCCGCACGTGTGTGTGTAAACTGAAGCACCATTCACTAACGGGCTGAAGCTGCGCGTGCATTTATATGTTTACTTATTAAACACAGCCTATTGCAATTCACAGAGCTATCGCGTGTCTTCAAGTGGCTTTGAATAAAATGCACGAGTCATATAAACCGCTTTAATGGTGTTTTAACAGTTCTTTTATGTCATTTTTTAAGCTTGACAGTAACGAACATGACTAACACAGAGTATCGGATTTGGGTCGGGCTCGTCAGACCGATACCCGATCCGTCTAAAAACGTCAGTATCGAAGCCGATACCGATCTAGGTATCAGATCGGGACATCCCTAACAAGTATACAGTGGAACAAAGTGCTGTTTCACCAAGTCTACAGAGTAAATTACAGGAAGAACAAAGAATTTCCAAAACCTCCCAATTTTTCCTGTATTGTTGATTGTATCATTATGGTTTTGCCCCCTAAATGTTATTGTAGTAAAATCGGAGAAGAGCAATCTGCAGAGGATGCTGAGGATGGGCCTCCTGAGCTGTTGGTTAGTCAAGAGTATTTGCTAAAAATGTTTCAAATGCCAGACCTACCCTACTAAAAATATTTACGTAATTATGGACACAATGTAACTCCAAAATTGTAATGTTTTTAATTTCACATTTAACCTCAATTATTGTTGTGTTGGAAGTTTATTCATGGAGGGCACACAGCTAAGATCTCAGACTTCTCCTGGAACCCAAACGAACCTTGGGTAATCTGTTCTGTGTCAGAGGACAACATTATGCAAGTATGGCAGATGGTAAGTATTGCAAAACATAGAAACTAGTGATTGGTAAAATAGAATTCTTGAGACTGATAATGACTTGGGATGGACCCCACCGAACCTTACTGAAATGACCTTCCGGTTGAACATGCAGTGCACCTCATAATTTATCTCTGCCTGCATCACCTTTGTCTATTAATTCTCTTTGATGACACTCTTGAAATGGAATACATAAATTAGAATTGAATTGCCTACAAAAGCCATCATCAGCCAACTAACAAGGAACAATGCATCTATGTGAATTTCTGCAGTTAATTCAGGATGGACTTATAAATTATAAAGTTCATTAAAAAAAGTTCCTTTTTTTTTTTAAACACTGGACCTTAATGCTTATTTAAAAAAAAAAAATTAAACCATGACTTGAACTAGACACATATAAACTAATATTGGCATTATATTCATGATGTTTAGCCAGAGTGGAACTGGCCCCCACTGTGAGCATGGTTCCTCCCACGGTTATTTTTATCAATTTTTGTGTTGCTTGCTTATAGGGGTTCTAAATACAATTATTTATTTTTATACACAATTTACGGTAATATTTAACCTAACTACACAATGATCACTAAGACTTTATAGATATTAGTTTAATTTTTTGTTAATGCATGATTTCCTGTAAAGCGGCTTTGAAACTATGCGTGATATGAAAGCGCTATACAAATAAATATTACGAGTAATTTTAATGGCTATGATTTCTCTTAAGTGTGGCTTAATTGGTAGTTTTTGCTTGCACTAGTTACTATAACTTTTAATCAGTGTGGTCTCTGATTAAAATTCACTTCTATTCTCCAGGCTGAGAATATCTACAATGATGAAGAGCCAGACACCCCTGCATCAGAGCTGGAGGGGCAGGCATCATAACTGAAACAGCAGCAGGGTCCACATCTCATTAAAACCCTGCAACATTCTTCATGGCCTCTTACTCTTGCGCTTTTGCATTTCAGTGTTACTCTGAAATGATCCATGTGGTTACTTTCCACTCTACATTTACAAGATCCATTATAATTTACTGGCTCCTTCTGTAAATGCTTTTCTAAATAGTTCACCTCCATTCATTGCTGTAAATTATGGTTTAAGAAAAGTAATTATCTGGATGCTTCTAATTTGGAGAAAGAGTAACCGACTGCACTATATGTTCAATCACTTCTGAGAAGTTACAGCCTGGTGTGGCTTTTTCACAATAACAATTTCTAGTTTTTGTGCATAAATCTGGTGTCAATTTGCAATAAACCTTTTGTAATAACTTTTAAAATGCTTTTGTATTCCTAAATTATTTAGCTGTACTTGCAATTCAATTATGAAAAATAAAAGTACAGCTAAACGGTCATAGGTGTATTTTTACCCCGCTCTTGATATGCAAAATTGTATATTTCAAGCATGAATCTACTGGTTGGTATATACACCTACTAGTCATTTGTGGACCATTTTGAGTTTCTACATTATTTTATAAAATTCCCTATGTCTCATCAAGAAATCCAACAAGTCATGACACACAGTAAAACTCTACAAAATGTTTTATTACAAAGACAGAACTACAAGAGCATTATACAATCTCAGAGGGGTCATGGGCTGAGTTGGGGTAAAAGAAAAGCTCTCTCGAGCATCTTTCACAGTATGTCTTACCTGCAGAGGTAGATTTCTTGCATAACCTGAGAATCAAACTGGGGCATTTAAAAAATAAAATACAAATTACAGTACCAACACTCAAAATTTAGAGAACAACCCCAATTACAGATGTATGCAGTATCTAAATTAATTTTCTTGGAAGATTTTAAAATATTTTGCAAAACAAAGAACATAAAATGTTTGAAAGTGAGGTGAAACTGTTACATTGAGAGAATCCCAAGCCACACATATCAAATGCCAAGACGCTATCATGATAACCATAAACATTGACACTGCAAAATTTGAGGAAAAGGATTGGACAATAAAACAAAAAATGGAGAGAAAAATGTTGGGAAGCTGGTAAAAACCTTCCGTTTCCATTCAGTTTTACTTTACAATTAACAAAGTGAAATACATTCTAGCCTGAATGATGAAATGTCAGTCCATTTCAAATGAATTGAAAAGCAACATCACTCATCAAGCTTGTCAATCAAATGCTTTTTTTTTTTTACTCAAATATCTTCATAAAACCTCATGAATGCTGTTGTGGCGAAGCCAATTGTGTTTAATGTGATCAGTTACACTGAAAGCATTTGTTTAAAGTTTAACTTTCTATATTGTAATTTTGTGTCCAAGGACAAAAAAAAAGTTTTTTGTTGGAAGCCACTGTTAAGGAATGTACTGGCCCATGTCATAGGTAACAGGGCATACACAGAGCCAGATGCTGTTTTAATGTACCTGAGGTATTTATGGAAATTATTTAGACCCTGTGTGTCCACACCATGATAATGAACAGATCTTAAAAGGCTATGAGTGGCCAACGATTAGAAATGGATAATGGATGCATTTCTACATTCATTGATTCAGTTGTCTACATACAGTTTCAGAAAGTCAACAATCCTGAAAATAGATGCAGCTGTTCAGAAAAATGTATAGTTGAAAGTCTTGAATTACATTTTTTTCTTATTACGAAGTCCAAAAAAAGAAAGAGAAATCACATTCAGTATATCCAGTATCAAATACATCAAGGTCCCTTTTAAAATGAGTCATAGATTGATTTCTTTCAGATTTGCATTCAGTTAAAGAATTGAAATACTGTAAACTGTCAATTTTAAACAGGCAAAAAACTGTTTGGATTAAAATTGGATTACCAAACTAATCCAATTAAAACTGAATTGTGAACAAGACTAATCTTGAACTCCCAAGAAAAGAAATTTGATAAAACCAAAAGAAAAGAGAATCACATCTAGTCAACCCCTTTCAGTAGACCAAAGACTTCATTCAGAGACACAACGTTTTTAGGAGAGCTTTGGTAAATGGTAAATAAGAACTTAGGCCACTTAGATTTTCTTTCCTTAATGGCATCATCACATGAAATTTAGCCTGGGTGATTACAGCCTTTTGGAAAATGAAAATAATGTAAGTAAATTTCACCTAATTTCTTAAAAACTGACATACATTGAGATCATAATTTATTATAACATACATTTTCTTAAAGGTCCATTTATATAGTCTGACTTTCTTTTGGCTTCTGGTGGGTTGGATATTCCGATCCAAAAGACAAAATACCCTGTTATCCCTTTCAAAAATAATTGGGGGTTTTAATGAAACATCAATCAACTTGGCATTTTTTTCACACATACACTTTTCTGAAAAGTAAAGATGCCATTCCCTTTGTCCGTCATGTAACAAAAAAGGAAGTCCCTCCCCTTTTAAACCTGTTCCTAGTATTTTACAAAATGTTTACAGATGTAGCAGCCTTTTTCGAAGTCAATTTAGCCCTTAATCAGATTCCCACATTCAAAAAAGCCACAGGCAATGAGGAGACAATCAACATTTTTACCCCTCTCTTAATTTTTAAGATATGCATTTTCCTTTAAGGTACATTTCAAGTCAATTTTTAATCATAGCAGCAGAAGTGTGACCTGTTATGGGCTCTTGTTGGCTCAGACTCAAAATGCCAATAAGTTGGTGAGAGCATTTCAGTGGGTCTCCTCTGACATGAATGCCCCATTTCTCAAGTCTCAAGGTTATCAGGACATCTAGAGCTGAACAGGTAAATGGCCATTTCAAAATAGCATTATTCAACATTATATGCATCCAAAATTATTTATTCTGATCCTAAAAGGTCAGAGCCAAGAGCTACATTTTATTAGAGAAAATAATAATGTGTGACTACAGTACAGTGGAGCAGGGAAGGGGTAAGAACATGGAAAAAGAACATGGAGGGGGGGGGGGACAAAAAAAAGAGACATACGAAACAAAAAAGTTGCATGGCAGACCACATGAACATTTCCTATGAAAATACAATGTAATAGAAAACAGGGAGTTAAAAAGTGCTCGCCACGAAGCCGATTACCAAGATACAGAGCAGTTAGGATCTTCACTGATGTTCTGCTTTTTCCTCACATATTATGTTATGAGAATAACTGTTAGACAAAAATAGATACCTCCACAAAAAAAGAAAGGCCAACCGAAGGCCAGGCTCAGACATCAATGAGTTGTGTGAATGATGTTGTGCCCTCCACCTCAGGCTGAACCCCGAGTTGCTCTATGTCAGGCACCAAACCCTCCATCTCTCCCTCCACCTCTCTCTCCATCTCTCTCTCCATCTCTCTCTCCATCTCTCTCTCCATCTCTGGGTTCGAGGGCTGGCTAGGACGCTCCTCTGGTTGGGGGTCGGGAGGACCCGTACCCTCTTCCTCAGGATCTTTTGCTGGGCCCTGGATAGCCCTGAGTTTCTGGTTCAGGTCATTGCGTTCTCTCTGCAGGGCCCTGCAAAGCTTCTCCAGACGCTCCAGTTTTCCTTGGAGGGCCTTGTAATTATTGTCTCGCACCGTTTTCTACAAGATAAATGCCAGAGAATTTGACTTGTAATACATTCTATAATATTTGGAAATATTTTGGATTATATTGTCAAAGTTCAGCAGAAGGTTTTTACATGAATTTCTGCACTGCTTTACTAGCATCACGTAGAAGAGTGCACTGATTCATTGTTTTGTTGCTTTTTGAGCTGTTTAAGCTCACAAAATTTATTAAGTCTTTTACCTACAGCTTTACAGATAATTTAAATTTGTATGTGTTCATTTACACATTAACACATTTACAAATTTGACATTAGATTCTGACATTGAATTTAGCTCTGCATGAGTCCTAAAAGCAAAATGACGCATTCTCTGCAAGCGCTTCGCATGTGGAGTTTAAAATGGCATGAATCATGGGAATCACGTTTGCTGTAGCAAAGTGGATAGCCATGATTATTATTGTGGAGGAAGAGAGTTTAAGAGATTTAAACTAGTTCTTTCATTTAGTCAACCTCCCACTAAGACTTCAGAAAATGTTTAATGTTACTTGAGTAACATTTTAGTGCCTTTCTGTCTTTATATTGTGGAATGCTGTGTGTGTGTTCCCATTAATTATCTAGACTGTGGCGGCCCGCCTCATAATAACATAAAAGCTCAATAGCATTGTGTTTTGCGCCGTTGCTTCAACTAAGCATCTCTCACTTCCAATCAGCATCTGTGGAGCAAGTTTAACACAGGTAACCACTTTTGCTTCATTTCTTTGAGGGCTCAAATGTATGCTCTAGTCAATTTTGTGTTTTGACCATTTGTAAACTCCATCTCGTTTACCATGGTTTGTGGGTGTGACTTTTTTGCAGTGTCATCACCATTCATATCTATACAACCAATGTATTTGCACAAAATTGTTTACCAGAGCACAAAGTAAGATCTAGCCTTTTAATTTTGCTCTCAAAATGCACCAAATTATTGCATTTAACTTTAAAATGTACAAAATTTTCTTCCAGGAGAGCAAGCCTAGAGAGTCCAAGGTACACCAACCACAGTCTCTCAAAATCCTGAGGGAAACACTGCAATTATTTAGCCTGTTCAAGTTAGCTGATATTGGGTTTGGTTTTTGGAGAGAGGGCTGAAGGGATTAATACAGTGACTAAGTGTGGTGAAAGTTAGCAAACGACTGTATTAATATCAGCAACTTAAAGGTGCAGTATGTAAGATTCAGAAACCCTTGTTATTAATGACACCTGTGGCCATTAATTGAACTGCAGCCAGCTATCTGCTGCTCATGTTCCCACTCCATAGGGATGCAAGCGAGCATTGACCAAAACAATGACGTAACGTACAAAGAATCTGAACGTGATTTACCGGCATCATGCTGACAGATGAGGTAGCATGATTAAAATTACACGGTTATGATTGTTTTACTACAAACTTTGAGAATATACTAAAGCTATGTATCTGCTAACGTAGAATACTGATAAATACATACAGCTACAGCCATCAAAGAGTTTACTGTTGTATAGCAGTTACGTCATATGTTGTACTACGAATAGTAAACCAGCTTATTTGCTTAAATTTATCCTGTATACCTGACTTTTAGTATAAAGTGAAGATTGTTTAAATTATTTAAAATGTACTAAGCAAGGTAGATTGCAATTTGTCAGCGTTAGCAGGCAAGATCAAGTTAGCTAAAATTACACCGATCAATCCTTATGGCACTATATTTCACATGCTTTGCAGTTATGTAAGCTTACCTGTCCAATAAGGAGAACACCAATTCAGGGTCAATTTTGATCCCCAAAACCAAACAAATGTCATTCCAGGAATCAAATGCCCTGCCGATGTTCACTCTAGTTTTCGCTCAACCTTGATCACGTTTCCGCTTAGCCAGATGGGATTTAGTAGATAAATATTTTTATAGAATTTTGTTCTGGCTTACTCTGAATTTGTGTAGGAGTCGGTGTTTGCTGGATTCCATCTCTATGATAACGTTACCTAGTGTGCATAAACGTCACATCCTTTGGATGAAAAGCGACCCGCTCACTACGCATGAAAATGAGTTTACAGGCTTTAATAGGCAACGCAAATTTTTTTTAAGTTGTCTAACAAGCCGTTCACACATTGGCAAAAAAGAAGGCGACTATTACATGAAAATTGTTACATATTGCACCTTTAAGTAATATGAGCCAAATTTTCCCCTCACCTCTTCTGCCATCTGCAATAGAGTCTGGTTGTTGGTCTCCCATTTGGTCCTCCAAAGAGTTGTTTCCTTCTCAAGCTTCTTGATCTTCTTTGTCATCTGACAAAAAAGTCACAAAACAAAAAAGGGTCATGCAAATCATGCCTTTGTATACAGAGATTTAAAACATCATAAGCCTCATTAATTTTCTTTCAGAAAAGTTGTCAGTTATCTAATTACAGCAATTACAAATGTCTCGTGTGTATATTAAGTAGAATCCGGTGAATTCGCTGGAAATTAAGGTGGGGAAATACTGCCCACTCACTTTCTCCATCTCCTGTCGAAAAGTGGTAAAGACCTCGTTGCTCTTGGCGAGGGTGGACTGGAACTCCTCAAACTTGTCCATGTACAGAGTGAGCTGCTGTTTTAACTGATACTCCTGTTCCTTCATCAGCTCACACTTGTGTCTTGACTCAGTTGCATCTTTAAGGAGCTGAACAGTGAAAATACAATGTATATGTAAACTTAATATCATAAGAAAATGAATTGGAATCTCTATTTTAGTGTTGTGTTATGGGTAATCCAATTCCCCTTGTTGTAGGCACCAATCCTTCAGGATTAATCCTGGCTCAGAAATATATTAAGATTGTGACAAAAAGAACTGATCTTCGACTGAAAATACTCACAAACTCTCTTTCTCTCTGCTGTTTCTCTTCCACCTCACGCATCAGCTCGGCAGTCTGCTGGAGTTTGGCATCCACCAACTGCTGTTGTAGTTCCTTGTGTTTAAACACCTTGTCGATGTGCTGAGTAAAGACGAACATCATGTTGTTTACACTATCCTTCAAAATAACACATCACTCAACTAGACAATTAAAGAAATAGGCTAAAAAATGTCTGATGTCAAATACAGCACATGAAAATGTAACTGCTGCTCAAAGCGTTACCATTTCACTAATTACAAAATATTCACAGGGTGCGACGTCAACCGTAATGATTTTGAATTTCTTTTCTAACTACACAACAAAAGGATCTGCAATCTTTTTGTCATGAAGTGACATAATTATTTCATTTGTAGTTGCCTTTAGATTGTACTCAATTTGGTAAGCCCAAACATGCAAAACATAACATAAGGAACATGTTCAGAATTAAGCAAATAAAACAATGAAATGGCGTGAAATTTGACCTTTTTAGCGGTCACATGGCCACATTTCCACCAAGCTGTGACTATCCAAATCTCATATCTTAGCAGTAATATAAATAATCTATTAAATTATGAAACACCTCATCAGTTGATTAAACAACTAATGGAACAGGTCTAAAATGCACCACTTAATTCTCTAAGGGTTTGAGGGTGTTATATGCCCAAGATAGTTTGCAAATTTAACAGATGTTGCCTCACTTCCTCACGGAGCTCATACTGCTCGATGAGCTTTTTGAATTTCTCAGCCAGCTCCATGTTCTCCTGCTGCAGTTTGCTGTTGTGCAAGTTGTGCTGCTCCATCTGGGCCTCGATCTCATTGAGCGTCATCTGGAAGTGCAGCGTTGCCTCTTTACGCCGCTCCTCGTATTCCCTGAATCTCTGCGCATTCTCCTCCTGCAATCACAACAGTAGATGTATGTTTACAAGCACCTCAAAGCCTGCCGATATAACTGACAGCAAATCTGGTTTCCGAACGATCTTAAAAACTGGGTACTCTGATTGATCACCTCATTGATTAACAGACTGCTTTACCTTCAGGGTCTTGTTGTGACGCTGCAGTTCTCTGCACAGACTCTCTAGCTTGCTGCGTGCCAGGACGGCCTTGCTGTGCTCGCTCTGCAGGTGAATCTTCTCTTTCAACACCTGGTTCTGTTTCTTATGCAATGTCTTCACCTGCTTCTGCATGCTTCGACTCTCTTCCAGCTTTCACAGGAAAAACTAATTAAAATCTTTTATCTCCATTGGTGCTCCAGTGAAGAAACTAAATGTACTGATTTGGAGTGATGCAAGGGGAAGTCTTTTTAAATGGATAGTTCACCCACAAATTAAAATTATCTTATGATTTACCCACCCTCCTGGCATCCCAGATGTGTATGACTTTCTTTCTTCTCCAGAACACAAGTTAAGATTTTTAAAAGAATATTTCAGTGCTGTAGGTCCTCACAATGGAAGTGAATGGGTGCCAACATTTTGAAGTTCCAAAATTCACATAAAGGGAGCATAAAAGTAATACATATGATTCCAGTGGTTAGATCCACGTGTTCAGATACGATAGGTGTGGGTGAGAACCAGATCAATATTTAAGTAATTTTTATCTTAAATTCTCTCTGCCAGTAGGGGACAATATGTATTAAGACTGTGAATCCCCCAAAACAGGAGAAGAAAGGAAAAGTTAAACTGAAGTGGAGATTGGGTCTGTCGCTTAACCCACACTAAATATATACTAGCCCAAATACTGCTTTGGAGCGGTCTTTCAAGTCAAGTGTATCCCATAATTCATCACGTTCAGGAGCCCACACCCCGCCTACCCGAGCGATTGATGTATTTTCGCCATGATTATGTCTAGGGAAGCTTTTCAATACAAGTTATTTATTATAACCAGATAGAGAAATGTAAGTGAAGCATATATAAATTTTATTATAAATGAAAATATTCAACATAATTTAACATGTTTGGGATGACATAATAGCAGCATCATAATCACAAAATATTATTTATGTGTATATTTATATACCTTTTTGTTGTCCCGCTCACCTAGTAGACACCTTATATTGTTTGTTCTTGCCTAATATTGCTGGTGATTTTGGTAATTTATCAGCCAGTGTGGCATATAATATACAGACTAGTGAATGTTGTTTTAAAATAAAATACCAATTTCTTTCTAATCTTTATGTATTTAAAATATAAGTTGAATTGCTTTTTAGTTGTTGTATGAAACCACATACTGATAAGATGTGTAAAGCAGTCTGGTGGTCTCATAAATGACAAGCCAAAGCATAAAATTTTAACGGTTTGTATTAGTAGCTATTAATGGATCATATAGGTTTATAGAACATTTTTTATATATAGAATAAGTTAAGAAACAAACTAGAAAGAAATTGCTTATATTTTACAGCGATTATGACCGACTCAATTTTACAGTTAAAGATTTTTTAATGTGCAACTTTTACAATTATTTTCACACAATAAAAATATATATATATAAAAAAAAAAATTTACTTAAATATTTTCTACAGCACAATACACTTCCAACAACCAACAGTGTGTTAATAAATAAATTTTATTGGGACAGGGCCATTGACGGAGCAGTGAGGAGAATTTATAGTAAAACAAATGACTTAAATATGAATCTGTTTCTCACTCACACCTTTCATATCTTTTCAGAAGACATTGATTTAACCACTGACATCGTCTGGAGTACTTTTATGTTGCCCTTATGTGGATTTCGGAGCTTCCAAATTTTGGCACCCATTCGCTTGCATTGTATGGAACTACAGGCGGAGGAATTCTTCTAAAAATATTAATTTGTGTTCAGTACAAGAAATAAGTCATACACATCTGGGACGGCATAAGGGTGTGTAAATGATGAGAATTAAAATTTTTGGGGTGAACTATTCCTTTAAGGACATTAAGCAACAAAAAATATCTATTGTTGTACAATATTCTTTCTCTAGGCCAAAATACATACCAGGTCAGCATATTTCTTACAAAGGGCAGCAAGTTTCTCTTCTGGGTTGGCTAAGGTATGAAGTGCCTGCATCAGCAACATAACCTCTTTGCCTGTGACAACACAAGGGAACAATTATGCACACAATAAATTGTTGTTAACAAACATCAATTGTCTTCATGACTTTGATTTCCCTTTGAAGCAGATTTCTTCCAAAATACACAATGCACCTGCTATCTCATAACCAAGTCATAGATCTACCACTTGTTGGAATGAAGGGTGAGGGTCAAAATCCCTTGGCTCTTCAGATATATCAATACATATATATATATATATATATATATCCTTTTATATTAATATCTATCTGTATTCTGTTGCTTAACTTCTTTAATAAAGTGATGAATTAACTATATGCATGATCACATAATCAATTCTATTTTCTTATGCATAATTGAAATATACTTTGAATCATATGTGTGTTGAATGTTAGTGAGTCTCTTTTAGGAACATTCCAGAGTCTCTCTGTCCTGCACGTCGGCTGAAGGTCTTTTGGGGATAATCTTATTTGTGACGCTCTCCAGCCTCTCAGGGAGGGGGTCAGGGGGATGCGTTAAACATGTGTTCCAGATGTATTCTGTGTTTGATTGTTACCTTTCCATGACTAATTATATGGTTTAAAGTCCTATGTAATAACACCTGAATAGTAGAAGTGTGATTTTCTCTTATTATTTCTTTAGGGAAGAAATGTATGTTATTTCAACCCTCTCCTCTGCCCGAGGAGTGAATATTTTATCTCTCTGTTTTGGTTCAAATGGCCTGATAATGTGTGCTCTGGCTCTCTTGTGCCCAGAGAAGAACTGTCGTTCGTTAGTGTTGTGTGTGTGCGTTTGACCTTCTACCTAGGTTTTGAACCAGGGGTGCACACCAGGCCGACTCGAAGACGCCCCGCGACCATCTGCGAGGTCAATTCAGACGTAAATCTCGGGCGCGGACGACAAGTGCGCTGATTAATGTTGATAGGCCATTTAACTATCTATATGTTGTGACTTTATGTTCTTTTAGCCAATCAGGAGTAAAATAATGGAATGTACGTCCTTGCAAATGGTAAAATTGATGTAAGATTTTGTGTAAGGTACGAGTTAGCTTTCGATCTCCTCGTGAGACTTTGTCGCTGGCTCTACCAATTTCACTGCAAACTATTCTTCAGTAAATTTTGATTCTTTAATTGAATTTCTCGACTCCTGGTTTTCTTTCTCCATATCTGGTCCGGGTCACAACTGTTATACCCCTAACAGGAAAGTTTTGGTTTCAAAACAAGTTACACTCAATCTACAGCATGTGTGGCATAATGACAATTATGACAGAAAATCATTTTGTCTTGCCCTTCAGTTTCTTGGAGAAAAAATTAAAAAGCAAAAATCAAGACTAAAGGCACTTGAAATACGAGTTATGCATGTATCATCACTAGCCTAATGTTGGAGTCTTGCAGCAATACTTTTGAATCATTGCATCTTTTAAAGTTTATTGCTATGCCCTGTTTACTACCATTTTAAGTGCCTTACTGCAACCATGAATATTGTGCCTTACTGCAACCGTGAATATTGTGTTTAAATGAGTAAATATGAGTTTGTGTGGTAATCGACAATACACCACAAATGCTCTCGAAAAAGCTAACCTTATACTAAACCCTAAACATTTCTTTAATGCTAAACACCTTCATAGTGTCACCAACCGAATGCTTTTTGGTCCTTTGTTTTCACAACATTTGGATCCAACTCCCCATAGAGAGGGTCAGGGTTGCCATCCTCCCTTCCTGGCGTCTCTCCTCTCTCCTCGTCCCTGCTCACCAGTCCCACAAAATCCTTCATGTTATCCTGGGATGGAGTCTCCACTTCGGGAGGGGAGCTGCTCCCTTCAACAAGTCCCCGGGCCTCTATTCCACAGACCCCGATAAAATCAGCCTCCATGATTTCAGTCACCTGATGGTGTAAACAGAAAAAGTACAAGAAGATGACTTTAGAAAGCTGAGATTGTGCAGTGTTCACTCTGACAATAAATTGAAAACAGCAACCCCGCCAACGACTGAGCAAATTCATTAAATTCAAAGATACCATTCCAAGCCCTAGTTCAGGGGCCAATATTTATTGGAGATTATAGCCAACACTATCCAAAATGAATAAGGGAACGGGAGAAGATATGAACAACAAACAAGACCACATTTATAACTACGTGCCAATTTATAATATGTAAAACAATGCAGTATGAGAAACTTCTAGACCTGAAATTTACATTTCACACAAACGTACCACCAGATTTTCAAATATGTTAACTTTACTAGCAACTATTTATATTCCAGTTATCTAAATAGTTAATGTAGAAATTATACAGCAGAGTAACTCAAATGTTTAATCACATGGCAAACCAAATCCCCAAAATGGGGAACGGAGTCCATTTATTTTAATCATTTATAACAGTCTCCCGGGTTAAAAGTTTAAAAGGACGAGTTTATTACGCATATCAAACTTCAGATAAAATATTAAGCTCTAAAAACAACCTCGTTGTGAACTCAGCAAAGCGATAAAGCTTTAAACCTCAGGGTCTCTTGCTAACTTCACATTTACCACCGTTTAACACACGCACGCATGCAGTCAACACTTTCATAACGCCATTTCAAAGCAAAACTCTTTACGGTCACCACTGTCCCAGCACTATAAATAAAATATGTTTCTGGTGTAAATCCAAATGTTTAGCGCTAATATTTTGATCACGTGAGTTGAATGTGCTCGTTTAAGTTGGCTTGTCTGCTGTTAGCGAGCTAAAGCTACTTTCTTCGTAAATAACACACATTTATAATGACGAATTAACTTTATGTTCATAAATTAGGTATTTCATAGGAAAAGACACGTTCATTATATTATATCTGCAATCATTCTTTACCAGGGAGCGGGTAGAGATACAGTACCTGTATGTTTTCAATGTTTAATTGGAGACTGGCGTCTGAACGTGAGCGCGTCGCCATGTTGTGACGCAACACTGAGAAGCGAAAATATGAAGACTGCATGGACACAAATAAAAATCCTGTCAAATCACAATATGGTTTATTATTTAACTATTCCGTTGGATCATTGAGTTTGTGTTTAATCCATCGTTCATCTCTTTTAATTTAGTCAGATATTAGGATTGTTATATTGTTAATCTGAACATCGTGATATTGTTATTATGTTGAGTGTACTTCTACTTATTGTATACTCGCGGCCAAAATCTTGGAATAATAATACGATTTTGCTCTTATTGAAATAAATTGGTACTTTTGTTCACCAAAGTGGCATTCAACTGATCACAATGTATAGTCAGGACATTCAAAACGTGAAAAATTACTATTACAATAGGGAAAAAAAAATATCTGAATTTCTTAAACTACTTCAAAGAGTACTCATCAAAAAACCCTCCATGTGCATCAATGACAGCTTTGCAGATCCTTGGCATTCTAGCTGTCAATTTGTCCAGATATTCATGTGACATTTCACCCCACACTTGCCATAGATGTGGCTGTCTTGTTGAGCTTGTTGCTGCCTTACACACCTTACAGCCTAGCTGATCCCACAAAAGCTCAATGGGGTTAAGATCCATAACACTCTTTTCCAATTTTCTTTGCCCACTCTAACACTTTCTTTTTGTTTTTCTGTTTCAAAAGTGGCTTTTTCTTTGCAATTCTTCCCATAAGGCTTGCACCCCTGAGTCTTCTCTTTACTGTTGTAGATGAAACTGGTGTTGAGCGGGTAGAATTCAATGAAGCTGTCAGCTGAGGACATGTGAGGCATTTATTTCTCTAGAGATTCTGATGTACATATGCTCTTGTTTAGTTGTACATCTGGCCTTCCACATCTCTTCCTGCCCTTGTTAGAGCCAGTTGTCATTTGTTTTTGAAGACTGTAGTGTACACATTTGTATGAAATCTTAAGTTTTTTGGCCATTTCAAGCATTGTATAGCCTTCATTCCTCAAAACAATGATTGACTGACGAGTTTCTAGAGATACGTTTCTTTTTTGCATTTTGAACTAATATTTACAATCAGATTTACCTCAAGGATAAGGTGCTGGAGTGATGGCTGCTAGAAATGGGGCCTGTCTAGATTTGATAAAAAAAAAAAATAATAATTTAAAATTCAAATAGTGATGAAGCTGTTTTTTTTTACATCAGTAATGTCCTGACTATACTTATCAGTTGAATGCCACTTTGGTGACTAGTACCAATTTCCTTCCAAAACAGCAAAATCTGTACAGTATTCCAAACTGTTGGCTGCCAGTGTATTTATATGTATGGCTGCAATGTCTGGACCACTCTCATAAGATTTTCACATATAATTTTACCTGTGTATTGGCAAAGTGGCATTACAAGTGAGTTAAGTTGAGTTGGATTAAGTGTAAGGCACACCAGCACACCTGGTCACCCACATTTTTAGGCTACTCCAGAGAACTAACACTTGGTTTTATGTTTCTTTTGTCTGTTAATAAGCAAATATGTCAATAAATAAATGAATAAACATCTTAGAGAAGATTCCTTAAATACGTTTCCCTTTGCAAAATGACAGAATCGCCTCTTGTCCACAGACTGCACATTTTGTCATGTGTTTACATCCCATACTTGTTTTAAGCAGGTTTTAGGAGCTGATGAAAAATTACCTAAATTCTATAAAGTTTCCATGGGGAAACTAAACACTTCAGAGTATGACCTCTAAGGAAGAGAGAAGTGACTCTGACTATTCACCCCTGATAAGCTGGTGATTGGTGAACTATAGTAAATAGGCAGTACATTGGCCCATCATTACTTTCAAAGAAAATTATGCTGGATCTTTTTCTGTAAAGACACCTCTGCCCCACAAAACTGGGGGAACTAATTATGCATGCACTATCACTTGCCTTAACTCTTTAATTTGATACTAAATGTGCACTCAGTAATTTTTCCTCATTTAAAAAGTTTTAGTTGTAAAGAAATTATTTGAAATTTTGAAACACATGTATAAAACCTGACCACTGACATGAGATGAAGGCTACAATCATATCAGTATTCTTATAAAAGCTAAGCTGTTTTATTCTTCATGGAAAGGGTCCCCTAATGGGGGCTGCCATGTTAGGATCACATGACCAGTCAAATACTACATGGTTAATCTGCGTGATTTGCCCTGTTATTAGACACATTCTCACAAGGATTAAATTAATCATGGCTGACTGTGAATAGTGAATCTCTCTTTTCTACAATGGCATCAGTAACTGTAAACTATTGTGTTTGAATGATGCTACATTCACACCCTTAGGTGTCAGTGTAAATCCAAGATGACATATTCCAATAATTTCTGAGCGCATAATCCAGTACTAGATCATGCATTCATGATTTTCCTTTAAAACAATCATCCCTTTGGCCCTAACCTAGAGCAAGTTGAGCCACGTGGACATGTTTTATGTTATAGATGCTTTCTTATAATTTCAGTTGTTGTGAGATATTATTACTTGGTATATTAGTTTTTACCTCTTCAAATTAATTATAAACTGGCACCCACTCTTCCTTGAATTTAATGTGTAAATTCCTAAAAAAGAAAACATGAACATTAGTAATTGTTTTTTTTCTCCCCTTTTCTCCCCAATTTGAAATGCCCAATGTGCTTGAAGTCCTCGTGGTGGCGTAGTGACTCGCCTCAATCCGGGTGGTGGAGGGCGAATCTCAGTTGCCTCTGCAACAGTCAATCAGCACATCTTATTACGTGGCTTGTTGAACGCATAACCACAGAGACGTAGTGTGTGTGGAGGCCCACGCTATTCTCTGCACCCCACAGAGACTGAGAACCACACATTATAGTGACCACGAGGAGGTTAGCCCATGTGACTCTACCCTCCCTAGCAACCGGGCCAATTTGATTTCTTGTTAGACCTGGCTGGAGTGACTCAGCACACACTGGATTCGAACTCACGACTCCAGAGGTGGTAGTCAGCATCCATACTCGCTGAGGTACCCAGGACACCATGCATTTTAGTATTAAAATTTAAAAATAAATATTACAAAAGGAAAAAATATATAAAGTTGAATGTTCCATTTCCAAAACTTTATCATAGTGACCTGCTCAGGGTCAACAACGCTTAAGCAGAGGAATGAAGCATGCTACAATTTAACTGGCAGCAAGGCCTCTAGGAGGCAGCACCGTATTAGCAACAGTTTTAGTCTGCGAGTTTACCTGAAAAGAAGAAGAGAGAAACCCATGGCGCGATAATGGAGTTATAAAAGCAGTTGTGGGTTGGTTTGGATGTAGTTTTTGGTAAAGCTCAAATAGACTTGTCAATATAGATCACAGTCGAACACTATGAGTAATGTTTAGCATTTATAAGCGACTGTAGTGTCTCTCAATTAAAAGAGTGGATGACTGTCTTACAGTGCTGTGGACCAGCTGTCTGTCTCTGTTGATTTGGGAAAATGCCTCATCTTAAGCTCAGAGGAGTCACATTGGATTTTCCCTTCACTCCATACCCATGCCAGGAGGACTACATGAGCAAAGTCATCGAGTGCCTGCAGAATGTGAGATTACTCCACTCGGTTCAGTCACCATACAATCCTGCAACTACTGAGCTTGGAGCTTACTGTCTGATAGTCACTGAATTAGCTTTTAATATGATATGACAACTACTTTAAAGGAGCTTTAATGATGGAAAAGGTCCCAAAGGGACGTGTGATTGCAGAACATCAGATTATGGAGTTTTTGTTTGTTTGTTTGTTTAGTTTTTTGTTTTGCGTTAGAGGTAAAATATCATAGAATATGTCTATAAATGTCTTAATACATGATATTTTCAGACATTTTTGCTTTACTTAGCCTTTGATTCACATATAATTCGCAGACTGGAATTTCAGTGAAATGTAAAAGTGATTTTACAAGATTGAGTCTTCCTGAAAGGTCACATTGTCCTATTCATTCTCTTTAATAAATGTGAATTTGCCTTTTGTACTGTTTCAGAAAGTAAATGGTGTTCTAGAGAGTCCCACTGGCACTGGTAAAACCCTCTGTCTGCTGTGTGCTACACTCGGATGGAGAGAGTATTTCAAAGATACAATCTCTGCCCGCAAGATTGCAGAGAGAATGGGAGGCACTGAGCTGTTCCAAGACAGACCGCTGTCATCATGGGGGACAGCAGCAACTGATGGGGACACACCAAGTAATTATTCATTTTCAATACCATTTCAAAGAATGCCAATTTGATTTGTAAGCTACATCATAATTTGTCCCAGTGATAGTTGTTTTTCTGTATAACAGTAGATGGTGGGACTTGGTTAAACTCCACAACATGAGTGTCATAATCAAATCAATTATATTTGATTTAGCATACTATACAGACATCCCCAAGATTATATATGCATCCAGGACCCATTCCCAGCTAACACAGGTCATAACTGAGCTGAAGAACACATCATACAGGTCAGCTCACTTTAACATCAGATATAACACCAGTTAACATCAGATCTGTGCTCACTGAGAAACTTGTGAGTGTATACTGCTGTAATGAAACGTATACAAACCTAAGTTCCAAATGTGTTGGGACAGTGTATTAAATGTAAAAAAACAAGACAAGATCAATCTTGGAATGAGTGAATAATTATTTACCAAAAAAGTAGATTGTATTTGTGCTGTTTATAAATAGTTTACACTCTCTTTTTTTTTCTCCATTTTATTCATTATCCCAACTCATTGGAATTGAGCTTTGTAGTTAACATTTTCTATTATACAGAAATTGTAAATAACAGATCACATTGATATTTCTTTTTTATTGTAGGCCAAAGGTTTGTGTTTTGGGATCTAGAGAACAGCTCTGCATAAACCAGGAGGTGATGAGACATGAAAGCAACCACATTAAGGTAAAATCACCTATTGTGTGAGTGAGTGTGTGTGAGACAAAAGACACTTGATTCCAGATCTGATTCTCAACACTTTATTTATAAAATATGTATCTTATTTAAAGGTTCATATGTGCAGAGCAAAAGTGTCAACCCGCTCCTGTGTCTTCTACAACAATGTTGATGGTAAGATCATTTTTGTGGTAATTTGTCAAGATGGAGTAAGTGAGTTAGTTAAAGGGATAGTGTGGAGTGTAGGGGGCGGGGCCGGGACGGAATATTGCGTGCCCGGTCCCCAATCGGCCTGATGCGGCGCGCGAGGGATAAAGGAGGCCGGTGACGATGGTTAGAGAGAGAGAGAATTATGGGCATGTCCGTCATGTGTGCGTTTATGTTTATGTGTTTGTGGTTTAAGTTTGCATAAAATTATGATTTATGTTGACAAGCCGGTTCTCGCCTCCTCCTTGCCCATCATTAACTGTGTTACATTGGTGCCGAAACCCGGGAAGGAGGAGGGATGCCCGTTGCAGAGTCCTCGACACTGCCGTCCACCCAGGGGAGCGCCGCTGCCATCTGCCGGGTGACTGAGTAGCACGACCGCCCGGATGCGGGGAACGGACGCCGTCCTCGACGGATTGAGACAGCCCTAAAAGTGGCCGACTCATTGATCAGTGCCCTGACTATTGAATTAGGGAGCTGATTGAGACACACCCAATGACTTAATTGAAATAAATGTGTAAGATGTAAATATACAGTGATGACTGATTGTTTTTTTTTGGCCTAATGGGAATTTTAGAGAAAAGCACTGACAAGGAAATCATGAATTCTATCCTGGATGTGGAGGATCTAGTGAAAACTGGCAAAAAGCAAAGGTGAGACACTTCAACAATTTCATGGCCTTAACTTAAGCTGTTTTTTTTTCCCCCTTTGTGAAAAATGATAGTGATATTATAAGATATTATATTAAAAATTGTGATATTATATTAAAAATTAAATAATTAGCTTGCAATAATTACATTGTCATTGTACTAAACACTAAAGCTGAACAAAAGATTAATATATTCCCTGGAAAATATTTAATAGTAAATATTGTTACAAAGCAACTTTACAAAGAATAGTGAATTACAAACCTTATTTCTTAAAACATTGTTTTTCCATTATATAAGTATATGCTGATTTGTTTAATTTATTACTGTTGTCTGTCATTATGGCAATGGTCAATGAATTAAAATATTTTTGAATAATTTCATGATTTTAGAATGAAATGGTAAAAATGTCAAATATTAAACATTTTCACAAATTATAATTTTTTTGTGTGTGGACCCCCTAGCACCCCCTTGTGGCCCATGGCGGTTTACTTTTTAACCGCTTAACTAAAGCACTGAAATAAATATTGGCATTTTAAACTGTTGATTCTGTCTCTTTCTGACATGTTTCCAATGAGAATCTTTTAAACCGTGATATTGATCAAACTGTTTGTCCTTGTAGAGTTTGTCCATACTACCTGTCAAGGTCAATCAAGCAACACGCTGACATCATCTTCATGCCCTACAACTATCTGCTTGACCCAAAGGTGAGACATACCCTCCCCTCCCACGTCAACACTTTAGATATACAGTAACTGTACGTTGTAATGATTGTTTTATTTAATATGTGTTCTTTGTCAAAAAAAACAACACTATTTCCCCCCCAGAGTCGAAGAGCACACAATATAGAGCTGAAAGGAGCTGTGGTGATTTTTGATGAGGCTCATAATGTTGTAAGTGTCTTCATGTTGTTTTAGACGTTGTAACCATTCAGCATGCTTTTTAACTCTCAATAGTCCTTAAAATGAGGGAAGTCTATATTTCTGGACTTTTTTTCTACTGTTTATCTACTTTTTCAGGAGAAAATGTGTGAAGAATCAACCTCGTTTGATCTCACCCCATATGACATTATATCTGCCATTGAGGCTGTGGATCGATTGCTGCGGGAACAGGCCTCAGACATCAGCAAAGCAGAGTCTGCAGAGGATTTTAATGTGGAGTCACTAAACTCAGGTTAGTTTTGCATAAATTTGGCAATTCATGTTCATTTTGTCAACATTATTTATAAAACTACTTGCAGTTCAAATATACTTTCGTTATAGATTTATCTATTCTTCTGGATGGAGAAGAACTGCTAAAATACAAATCAATTTAATAAATAATTCCCTTATTTAATCTTTTCTTTATTATACAGGATTGAAGCTGGACATTACTACAATTGCTAAAATAAAACGTAGGTTGCATTCTTAAGATGTCTACATGTGTATATATTATGAGTAATCTTTGAGTATAAACTGTCCTTTGACAGATTGGTATGGCCTAACTATACACGTATATTGAACATAAATTGAGAAAAAAGTTATTTAGTAGTTTCTGTGCTGGTGCAGTTACTCCTTTGGCCAGTATATATGTTTTCCTTCTTTTTCTAAATCTTTTCAACATAAAGTATTGTAATTTTCAAAGTATCACTACTGAAAAAAACACTTTGCTAAGAGTATAAATAAAATATCTTGCAGAAATTTTGATGGATCTGGAATCTGCCATTAACGGTTTTGAGATGCCTGCAAATAATCAAGGAATCACTAAACCTGGCAGGTGAGTAGAGCATCACTGAACCCGTGTTCTCATTCAGTTTGATGTCGGAATGTTCAGGGAATTGTCAGTGACCTTGATTTATTGACTTACAGGGATCGTTCACCCAAAAATGAAAATTCTCTCAATTTACTCCCCCCTTATGCCATCCCAGATACGACTTACTTTCTTCAGAACATAAATGAAGATTTTTAGAAGAATATTTCAGCTCTGTTGGTCCATTCCATGCAAGTGAATAGTGGCCAAAACTTTGAAGCTTAAGAAAGCAAACAAAGGCGGTATAAAAGTAATCCATACGACTCCAGTGGTTCAATCCATTTCTTCAGAAGTGATATGATAGGTGTGGCTGAGAAACGGATACATTTTTAAGTCCTTTTTTGACTATAAATCCTCCTTCCGTCCCAGTAGGTGGCAATATTCACAAAAAATGCTAATAGCAAACAACAAAAGAAGAATTTGGAAGTGAAAGTGGAGGTTGATGGTAAAAAAGGATTTTAATATTGATCTATTTCTCACCCACACCTATCAAATCACTTCAGAAGACATGGATTAAATCACTGGAATCATATGGATTACTTTATCGCTGCATTTGTGATTTTTAGTGCTTCAAGGTTCTGAGATATTCTTCTAAAATATTTGAGTTCAGCAGATGAAAATATCATACACTTCTGGGATGGCATGAAGGTGAGTAAATAATTAGAGAATTGTAATTTTATAATGAACTTCCTTTTATGAATCACACTTTTTAATTGCACAATGCTTATTTATGTCTCTTCCTTTTTTAAAGCTTCATATATGAGCTTTTTCAAAAGGCTCATTTGAATTTTGACACCAAGACAGCTACAGTGGAAGCCATGGAGCAGATCACAGGATATTTAGCAGGAAGTAAGTATATATGTAGAAAGAGTCTCCCCTTCTCCATGTACAGCATGTTACATGATTGTTTTCATCAGTTCAAAATGAACATGCATGTGTAACTTTTGTTTACAGAGCCTGGTGTCTTCCTCAATACCAGTGGACTACAGAAAGTGGCAGATATCATTCAGGTCAGGAATGTAATGCTGATTAGAGAGGTCAGTTGTCTAAAGCTTTTCTGCCATATTTTTATGATGTTCTTTTTTGTATTCTGTTGGAGTCAGTTGGTGTTTGGGGCAGAACCTACAGAGGACAGCAAGAAATCAGAGATGGGCAACAGCATGAAGGAGTTTAAGGTTTGCTTTAATTGTTTTCCAAGTTACTTCTGACCTGGACATGTAGCGGTGTATTATGATTATGTATAATCATACAAGTTATGGAAAAGATGGATTGATGTTATGCAGTTATATTTAATCTTTAATACGGTCTTATGTCAAACATTAGATCCTTTTCTTTTCACCTCCCCTCTCTACTTCTGTGCTCTGAATCTGTCTCATTGCAGGTCCACATTCATCCAGACACCAGTAACTTCAAGAAAAAACAGAATACTGATGTATGGGCTTCCTCCTCTTCCAATAAACAAGGTGTGAGACTCTGATTCAAACATCTCCTGGACATCTTGTGTAGCAAAGTCTTTTACTTAGCTTTACTTGGCTTTGAATTTACTTCCCATGCGCCCTGGAAGTTTTCCAGTTATGGAAAATTACCTTAATGTCCTGAAAATTAATTAGTTGTCCTTGAAGATGTTTCAGCAAAGGCGTAGATTTGGCTTGAACATTGGGGGCATTGCAGTGTGAAGCATTTACATGTTTCCATTGATCATGCTATAAAAATTGTGTGTGTGGGGGTTACTTCCCCACCATCCACCCAGGAATCTACACCCCTGTGTTTCATTGAGGCAATATTAAGAACTATATACGCAACATGGAGCATGGACCTTTTGCAATGCATAGTGCAGTTGTACTAAAGCAATATCTCACTTGATGTTGTACTATTGTTGTTATTGACGTGGCTGAGCTGAGTTATTACTTAAAAGTATCTTGTGTGTTGTTACTTAAATATTACAGGTGATGGCCCTATTAAAGGAATAGTTCTCCCAACATTAAACTTGCATGTCAAAGCTATATGATTGTATATTTTATAGGGAATGTGCTGAGCTACTGGTGTTTTTCTCCGGGGTTCAGCATGCAGGATTTGCTCAGACAGGGAGTACGCAGCATTATTCTGACCAGTGGAACCCTTTCACCTCTCTCATCCTTCACTTATGAAATGCAAATGTTAGTACTCTTCTCCTCTTCTGAGTTTCTCAGTTAATGCTGGTTGAATGCTAATTTGCTTTACGCTGTTTTTTGGGGGGGGGGTTGTCTTCCTCAGTCCTTTCCCTATATCCTTGGAGAATCCTCACGTCATCCAGCGTGATCAGATTTTTGTCAGCATCATTGATAAAGGCCCAGATGGGGTGCAGTTGAGCACAGCCTTTGATAGGAGGTGGGTGCTTTATTAAAGACTGTACAGTCAATCTCTCTGATATTTGCCAAATTTTCATTAGATAACATCCGCATATGAATGTCTAAAATTGGATTATAGGGCAAACTATACTGTCACTGAAATTAAAGGCTAAGTCCTTAAACAACTAAATAAATGTTGAGATGTGTGGTGCTTTATGTTTTTGAAGGTTTGTTCCTGAAAACATGTCATCAATAGGAAACACTGTTGGTGAGAGATCTCTTTCAGTCCTCGAACTCCGTATGTTTACATGCACGGTTATTATCGAGCTACAGCGGGTTTGTGCGTTGTTGAGCTACAGTCTTCATCTGTGTGTCCTAGGGATACATGACGCAATGCGTATTCAGATATTTGAAGGAAGAATGTCAGCTGAGAAGGTGTTAAACACACATTGCACCTCTGTCTTCCATAACATGCACCTGCACAATGCAGAGGCCAATTGCGGTCAGTTTAACATGTATACATGCTGGACAAAGCCGAGCTACAATCACATTATGTCTTAAAGTCCAATTTCACAAAAATATGACTGTTACAATTTAAAGGGACATTTCACCCAAAAATACAAATTCTCTCCTCATTTACTCAAGCTCATGTGATCCTTGATGTGTATGACTTTCTGCAGAACATAAACAAAGATTTTGACGAATATCTCAGCTCTGTTGGTCCTTGCAATTCTAGTGAATGGCGGCCAGAACTTTTATACTCCAGAAAGCACATAAAGACAGCATACAAGTAATCCATATGTCTCTGTGGTTAAATCTATGTCTTCAGAAGCAATATGATAGGTGTAGGTGATTATATCAGTATTTAAGTATTTTTTTTTTCTCTATCAATTCTCCTTCCTGCCCAGTAGGTGGCGATATACACGAACAATGCGATTTCTCCCCCTTTTAAAATATTTATCTGTATCTCTCCCACACCTATTATATCTCTTCTGAAGACATTGATTTAACCACTAGTGTTGTATGGATTACTTTTATGCTGCTTTGAAGCTACAAAATGTTGGTACCCATTCACTTGCTTTGTGAGCACCTACAGAGCTGAGATATTCTTCTAAAAATCTTTGTTTGCATTTTGCTGAAGAAAGAAAGACATACACATCTGGGATGGCATAAGGGTGAGTAAAGGATGGGAGAATTTTATTTTTTTTGTGAACTATTCCTTTAAATATTACTTAAGCGTTTACATGACATTTAAAAAAATAGAAATGTATTGTTTTTGTCTGACTGAAATCAAACTTTTAAAGTGCATGTAAACATGCAAACATGAAACGATGTTCTCTTATTATCAATAATATGAGCAGATGTTCAGCCTGAATATCAGTATGATAATTGTGCTTATTATTTGGTTTACAGTCAATCTCACAAAGGTAGTGCCTCATGGGCTGCTGGTGTTCTTCCCTTCATATCCAGTAATGGACAAGACTCTGGAGTTCTGGAGGGTGAGTGTGTTTGAAAGATATTTTATGGAAACTGACAAGTAAAAGTTACAGTAACACATGGGGAAAATATGTGGCTGACTCACTGACCCGTTTACACCTGGTATTAAGATGTGTTTTTAGTGATCCGATCACATGTGGTCAGTGCTAAATACAGGTCTAAACAGGATCTTAAGCGTTTTCTAATTGGATCACAAATACACCACATTCTGTATGAATGTGGTCGAAAACGCATCACATTTGAGGTGTAAATGCTAATATGTTCTGTATGTGTCCCGGCAGCAGCGAAGCGCCTCCCCTCACCTGTCAATCAACCTCTGCGCTAAAACAAGAGTTTCAACTTTGTGGGTTACGAGGGGCTTTAAAATATAAATGACACCATCCGATCGGAATATGTACAAAAGCGGATACATGCACTAACACGAGAACTTCAGGGATATTCTTGAGTGGCCACGTTTACATGCAACCAAATAATCAGTTTAGAATCCGACTGATAGCTCAATCGGATCGAAAAGCCTTCATGTAAACACAATAATGAACCGATTGATCTGGATCCGAATGAAATTTCCATCCGATTGAAAGGGGTGCTGTAAACCTAAAATAATCAGCCATGTAAACATTTGAATCTTTCTTGGTTGTATTCAAAATACCTTGCACTCATGTGCAGAGAGGTGGTGCATATGTATGTTTATACACGATACTCTTCATGTGAACCTACAAAGCAATGACAAAACGCATTATTAAGGGTATGCAGGCTCACACTGAATATTCTGCAGGCACATATTTTCTTTCATGAAAGCACAAAGCAAAAAAGTAAGTTGTGTCATTCTTAATAGGGACTTTAAGCAGCAGGTGCAGTTACAGCGTTGACAGTCCATCTTATGTGACAAGATTAGGAAAGTAAATATTAGATTATGTTTTACAAGATATGATGCAAAGTGAAAACTGTAAATAGAATAAACATCCTCCTCAAAACTTATGTTAAATTAAACACAGTTATAGGCTTTGAATAAAAAAACTCAAAAGTATTGGTAGAACTTTAATAATATTATCTAGATATTTATTTAATTTTTATATTTTCTCCTGATTTGGTATGCCCAATTCGCATTACTTAGTAGGTCCTCATGGTGGTGCGGTTACCTCAATCCAGTTGGCAGATGACAAGTCTCAGTTATCCTCCAATCTAACCGTAGGCATCTCCTGGATGGAAGTATAAATTAAAGGCTCAGTGGGTCAGAGTAGGGTTGCAACGGTATGAGATTTTCATGGTATGATAACGATGATATCATGGTTTCACGGTATACGGTATTACACAAAGTATTATATCTCAAAAAAGCAAAAACGGCTTTTTAAAACAATTACGGACTTTGGTGCCATTCTCACTTTCTCAGCCTTTCTCCACTTCTTCAGAACACAACGACTGACGCTCTTCGCATGTGCAGAACTTTGGTTCGGAATACATGTATTGCACATGTAAACTAATACTTGTATCGGATTGCAAAGTTTATGGGACATATAAACGGTACATTTGGAATTGACGAATATTAGTGCATATAAACCTAGCCAGTGTGTCTGAAATCAACATATAAGGACACTTATGAGAAGCACGAACATCTGCAGCTCATGTGAATACAGGTAATCCACTAAAATAACGGACAGTTCTGCTTAAAATGTTGCGTTTGTGCTTAGATTAAATTTCAGTGGCATCTGGGTGAATCAGCATGCTGTTTTTTTGCTTTTCTGACTTTGTTGTGCTAGAATGTCAAGCGGTAAAATTGACAAATTGATTGATGTATGAAACAGAGTCCCGCCCCTCCAAATCTGATCACAAGTGGTCACAGTCAATTAAAGTGGACCAATTACAGCTGTTATGGTCTGCGTTAACGCGATGCACAGTTACAGGCTTAAAAGGGGTGAGGTACGTTTAGGTGGTCATCAATCTGTCAGTAACAAATCAGTCTAATAATTAATGAAAATAGAATGAAGTGTGTCAGAATAAGAGTATTCATTTGCTTTTCAAAATGTTGTGAAGTAAACAAACATCAACAGAAACATTTGAACTCAAGTAGCAATATTCTACTGGGTGAAAACATTTCTGTATATGATCCATCTGTTAGACATTTTCTGCAATAATACTTTTTTATGTTTCTTTTTGTATTGTAATATTATTTTGATAAGTTTCCTTTATTTAAATATAGATTCATTATATAAATTTTTTTTTCTTTTGCCAACTTTTAGCCTTTATTAAAAACACACCTTCCTCTCTTGCTTTCCTCTTCTCTTCTTCAGGCTAATGGACATGCAGACCGCATTGAACACGTGAAGCCTATGTTTATAGAACCCAGGGGTAAAAGCACTTTTACAGAGGTAACCACTACTCCAAATAATCATTTAATAACGTGCACTCTGGATAAGCTTGTATAGATATTCACAAAATCATGGTGTTAACACAGCTTGATCCTCACAAGCCATCAGTCAACACTTCTTAGTTATTGGGCTATTGTAGGTGATTGATGGTTACTATGACAAGGTGAATGACCCAAAATCCAGTGGAGGCAGCTTCTTCGCTGTATGTAGAGGAAAGGTGAGACTATAAATATTTCATGCAATAAAAAATGCAGTTATTGGTTTTCAACAAACATCAGTTGGATCAACACATTTATTTTTTTCTATCTATCTCCAAGGCGAGTGAAGGACTGGATTTTGCAGACACATACGGTCGAGGAGTTGTGATTACAGGCCTTCCATTCCCCCCCAGGATGGACCCCAGAGTGGTGCTTAAAATGCAGTATCTGGACGAGATGTGCAAAAATAAAACCAGTGGAGTAAAGGTACCTGCTTTTCATGTCATTTGCCAATGGTTTTTAGTAAAATGCCAATAATACAACTCACTGATAATTTTATTAGGATCTCTTTGGTCCTAATAAATTGCCTGACTTGGTCTTCTGCTGTTGTAGCCCATCTGCCTCAAGGTTTGACATGTTGTGGATTCTGAGATGCTATTCTGCTCACTAAATTGTACAGAGTGGGTATCCGAGTTACTGTAGCCTTTCTGTCAGCTCAAACCTATTCTCTGTTGACTTCTCTCATCAACAATGCATTTCCATCCGCAGAACTGCCGGTCACTGGATGTGTTTTGTTTTTGGCACCATTCGGAGTAAACACTAGAGACTGTTGTGCGTGAAAATCCCAGGCGATCAGCAGTTACAGAAATACTCAAACCTGCCCATGTGGCACCAACAATCATGCCACGGTCGAAATCAAGATCATCAAATTTTTTCCCCATTCTGATGATCAGTGTGAACATTAAGTGAAGCTCCTGACCTGTATCTGTATGAATTTATGCACTGCACTGCTGGCACAGGGTCGGCTCATTAGATAACAACACGAATAAGTATGCATACAGGTGTTCTTAATAAAGTGCAATAAAGTCTTTAATCAGTGTTCCCGCGGATCCTTAAAAAGTTTTAAAATGTCTTAAATTCAGTTTTCCAAAATGTAAGGTCATAAATATCTTGGATGAACAACAAAAGTCTTAATTATCATTTAAACAGTTCTTAAATTTGGGGGCAGAAATACAGGAATATATGACGTAATCTGATTTTCAAAAGAATAACATTTTATTAAACAAATGCATGTTCGGCATCCTTCAAAGTGAAAACGTGGCACTTTTGTATTTTCTCCAAGCACGTGGGGGCTTGTGAGTGTTTTCAGCTGTTGCAAAACAGTTCGCAATCATTAGGCCATATTGGAAATGTATGACAAGTGATTACTAAAATCAAATGTGTGTTGATAAAATATGACATAGTTTATATTGTAATACATTGTAGATACATTGTAGGAGTAGAGCACATTTTATTTCCCTCATCTGCTTGAATGAGCAGCTGGAACCAGTGAAGCGCATATATTTCAAAATAAGAGTCCAAATAAAATAAGTGTATTTCAGCCTTTTAAATTTATTATTTCTTCGCTATGAATACAATTTTCTTTTTTTTTCTGGGTTTTTCTGCACCATAATCTGCATCTAGAACTTAATTCAATTTGGACCCTTGTAGCCTTTGTCTGGCCCTGCCTATCACAGGAAAGGAAGACTAACAACATTTAATATAGGCTACCAATTTTAAAGGAGACCTATTATTCCCCTTTTTTTACAAGATGTAATATAAGTCTCAGGTATCCCCAGAATGGTTCTGTGAAGTTCCAGCTCAAAATACCCCACGGATCATTTTTTATACCATGTTGTTATTTTCAGTTAAATTAACACAGGCACAATTTATAGCAAGGACTAAAAACTAAATGGTTTTTGTTCATTCTGAGCAAAAAATTTATATTTTTCACTCCCTTTCAGAAGTTCCGCAGCCTCCTTTGCAAATGGTAACCGGTTAGAACAAAATAAAAAGAATGGTTAATAGGCAGTACTCTGTGCTAAGGGGTTGGTGAAATACCAATTGCAATGTTGCCAGGTCTCATAAGAGAAACAAGCAAACCTGGTTTGGAAAACAAGCCCAAAATAAGCCCCTTGCCTCAGCGAAAAAAGAAAAAAAAAAGCAACACTTTATCCCTTTGTGGTGGATTTGTCAGCATAAAAAGCACACAGTTAACTACAGATCTGCTTCTCAGTCAATACGTGGCAGCATCAATTTATGTATCATTAATGTATCACATCTTACAATAATTCAGTGAAGACTTGGAAACAAGTCTTTTTACCTCTTCTAATGTTTTCCTTGTATCTGGATTAACCGGCGTGCATGTACGTATATGTCATAATTCTACATAGTTGGTAAAAACTATGTAGTTTATTCCTCTTTTGTAAGTCGCTTTGGATAAAAGCGTCTGCCAAATGAATAAATGTAAATGTAAATGTAAAAAGGTCTTCATTCACAGAATGCTACATCCAGAACAGGCAGTTAGGCAAAGAAAGGTGTGATGCAGCGGTTTCCTTCAAGATCAAACACATGTTTTCAGGCAACATGGAGTGGTGTAGTTTAAAAAAATTACTGTTATAAACGATTTAGCCTTCTCGGAACAAATGTAAGCATTTAAAATATGTAAAAATTTGGAAAATGTTTAGGAACATTTTGAAAATCACTTGGTTCCCATTTTTGGTTATGTTCTGCAAAAATTTTTTCGGTCCTTGAAACTATTTAGTCCCTGATTTATAGTGTGTTCCAAAACGTATTTCAAGCATTTAAGCATTCAAATTAAAAGTTTTTTGAAGATCATGAGAAACAAATTTAGTGTCCAAACTTTTGACTGGTAGCATATAAAGTCTTAAACTGCACCTTTAGTGAATTGAGTAATAAGCCAGGTACATTTCTTATGGTCTGTCTTGTTATTCAGTATCTGTCCGGGCAGGAGTGGTACAGACAGCAGGCCTCTCGAGCTGTGAATCAAGCCATCGGCAGAGTGATTCGCCACAGAGAAGACTACGGAGCCATCTTCCTCTGTGACCACAGGTCAGGACTTATTATTGCTAGAGCAGAGATTCTCCTTTTGACTGAGAACATTGGAGTTGGATAATAATTTTCTGACTTTGTAATCCAGGTTCAAAGGCACTGAAGCCCGTAAACAGCTTCCTTCATGGGTGAGACCGTATGTTAAGATTTACGACAGCTTTGGTGCCATGGTCCGCGATGTGGCTCATTTCTTTCGGACGGCACAGAAAGCTGTAAGTTCATTTTAGGATAGGGTATAATCTAAAATAGATGATACCACAATTTAGTTTCCTAGCAAACTGACTAAAAACATGTGCGCCTTGAAGATGCGTTGCTGTTGTGAAACTGTTTGGGGTGCTTTCTAATTTTTTTGTGGTAAAAAATTACTAAGGCTAAGACTATTTTTTTATCATGAAATTTGATGATAGTAGTCTTGATGGTAGTCTTTACATTACTAGACATGCACATTCATTATTTGCATTGTGTAACAGAGACCAGTTCCTGTGAAGAAAGGAAGAGCAGTGGGGAGTGAGAATCAGGCCTCGCTCAGCACTGGCTCCAGCTTTCCTGCTAAGACACACTGGCTCAGTGACACCTCACAAAAGGCCAAAGCTCTAGACTCGCATGTCCCCAGCCTAAAGAGGAGAAAATTGGGTGAGCTCGCCTCTATTTCTCTTTATTTTTTTCAGCCTTTTTGGCGAGGTTATAGTGTGACTGCAACTTAAGCTTGTTTTGTTTTACTTGTTGTTATTATTGTAATTTTTTTCCTGTCTATAGGGTCAGCTAGTGGGTCAGGGCACCCAAATCATTTGGGGAAAAAATATATAATTTGGAACAAATGCATAAATAATCATTTGTTTTATTATGGTTGTTTTGATGCATTAATTTTTAGCTAATTGTTGCGTGTTAGGTTCAGTGCAAGTCAGCTGAAATGACTTCAATGTTTTAGAGTTAGATGAGCATTCTGGACGGGACGGGGCAGCAAAACTATGCATTCAATATGAGATGGAGATGACAAGTAAAAGGAAACCCATCAGCCTGCTGGATGCCCTGGATGACAGCACCAACAAAGAGACGGAAGACACCATGGTGGGGGAAGAAAGGGTAAGACAAGAATTATAATAAAATATATATATATATATATATATAATTTTTTTTAAATGGTGATGCAATGACAAAAATAATGACAAAATAATTTTACAACATCTCTTTTTATTAATTACCTTAATTTAAATAATAGAATTATTATTATTTTTTTATATTTGTCTTAAATAATATTGAAATGTATATTAGGGCTGTCAATCGCTAAAAATGTTTTTAATCGAATTAATTACATGGTGTCCCGATTAATTAATCGCATATACAAATATTTGCTGAGAAAGCCCCTCATATAACAATAATTCAATATATAAAGATTATACATATTTATATCAATATATAATTATACATAGTTATCTTTTAAATATTAAAAAATTGTGTATTATATATCTAATAAAAAATATTCAGATAATTAAAATGGATTACATTCTTGTGGCAGAAGAGTTAATCATTGATAAGACGATACAAAAAGCACCTTTGGAATACAATGTATTGTTTACTGCCATATTATTGATCATAAGTCAATCATTGGCATACAGTTCACAGCAATCCATTTCACAAGTGAATTTGTCAATCAGTTGGAGATTTATTATGAGGGCTTGTTTAAGGACCCATCAATTTCAACAAGCGTTAGACATGCTTGTGTAGCATCTCGGGTTTGTCGTGTCATAAACATAAAATGTTTAGCTCACTGTTTCAAGTTAAATATAGTTTAATTGTCAAACTTTAAACACATCTTTAGATCCCTTAGTTTGCATTTGCGCTCCTTCAAGGGTTTTGAACGTAATGCATGTCTGTGTTGTGGGTTGTTTCTCATACAGCTGAAATTTCACTTACTGCCCTCTGGAGTAAACAGGTGGTATTCCAAGCTTTCATTTCTCAGGACTCTTCCTTATTATGGTCTGTGGGCATTGCGATTTTAATTGCGTTAATTTTTTTTTAACGCGTTATTTTTTGTTAAATTAATCGCACTGAATTAACTAATTAAATCGACAGCCCTAATAGATATATATTAGTACATATACACAGCTCTGGAAAAAATTAAGAGACCACAGAAAAATTATCAGTTTCTCTGGATTTACTATGCGTTTGAGTAAAATTATCATTTTTGTTTGATTCTATAAAGTACTGACAACATTTCCAAATAAAAATATTGTTATTTAGAGCATTTATTTGCAGAAAATGACAACTGATCAAAATAACAAAAGATGCAAGAGAAAACAAGTTCATATTCATGAACACAATACTAATGTTTTACTTAAGGAAGAGTTCAGAAATCAATATTTGGTGGAATAACCTTGATTTTCAATCACAGCTTTCATGCGTCTTGACATGCTCTCTACCAGTCTTCCACATTGCTGTTGGGTGACTTTATGCCACTCCTGGTGCAAAAAATTCAAGCAACTCTGCTTTGTTTGATGTCTTGTGGCCATCCATCTTCCTCTTGATCACTATCCAGAGGTTTTCAATTGCATTCAGGTCTGGGGATTGGATTGGCCATGATAGGGTCTTGATCTGGTTGTCCTCCATCCACACCTTGATTGTCCTGATGGAATAAAAAAATCCTTAGAGTTGGGGAACAAGCAGAAGGAAGCAAGTTTTCTTGCAGGAAACCTTGTTACATGGCTTGATTCATGCGTCCTTCACAAAGACGAATCTGCCCGATTCCAGCCTTGCTGCAGCACCCCCATATCATCACCAATCCTCCACCTGGTCATCTAATGGTTAGCCGGAGACCCGGAGAGGCCTTCAAGCCACAGTGTCTCACACCCACTGTGAAATTTGTTGGAGGATCGGTGATGATCTGGGGGTGCTTCAGCAGGGCTGATTCATATTTGTGAATATGAAACTTGCTTCCTTCTGCTTTGACAACGTTCCCCAACTCTGAGGATTGTTTTTTCATGCAAGATAATGCTCCATGCCACAGCCAAGTCAATCAAGGTGTGGATGGAGGACCACCAGATCAAGACCCTGTCATGGCCAGTCCAATCCCCAGACCTGAATGCAATTGAAAACCTCTGGAATGTGATCAAGAGGAAGGTGGATGGCCACAGGCCATCAAACAAAGCAGAGCTGCTTGAATTTTTGCACCAGGAGTGGCATTAAGTCACCCAACAGCAATGTGGAAGACTGGTAGAGAAGATGCCAAGACGCATGAAAGCTGTGATTTTAAAGTCAGGGTTATTCCACCAAATATTGATTTCTGAACTCTTCTTAAGTTAAACATTAGTACTGTGTTTTTAAAAATGAATATGAACTTGTTTTCTCTGAAAATACTGCATCTTTTGTTATTTTGATCAGTTGTCATTTTCTGCAAATAAATGCCTAAATGACTATTTTTAATTGGATTGTGGGAGAAATGTTGTCAGTATTTTATAGAATAAAACAAAAAATGTCATTTTACTCACATACGTATAAATGGCAAATCCAGAGCTGTATATGGAGGCGAAGACATTCTGCCCAAGATCATTTTGTATTGTACAGAAGAAAATAATACAAGGTTGGAATGATATGAGGCTGAATTATGACAAAATGTATATATGAAATTAATAATTGGTTCTCGAGGAGTTTCATTCAGAAACATAGGTGAAATTGACTAGAAAAGGCATACGAGCGATTGAGAGTAATTCAAATTAATTTTCCTACATGACTCCGTCTTTTGCCACTGTGAAGTTTTGTCTAGGCACCAGACTCCACTTTGTTCAGAGAAATTTTAAGTGAATAACTTAAATGAATATTTATGATCGGAGTGTTGAATGGTACCCTTTGATCTCCTTTTATCTGCTTCTCTTTGATCAAGTTGTCTGTCACAATTTCTCATATTCCGTACCATAATATGATCACATCTTTTGACAAATTTTCCCTTTCTCTCACTGGTCTTTGACCCTGCAGGCGAGTCGCTTGTCCACTCTTTCTCTCCAGTATGACAAACGTCTGGATGATGAATCGAGGGGTGGGAAACGGAAAATTAAAGTGGTTCATGATCGGGTGAGGAATTTTTGTCTTATTTAATTTTTGAAGTTTGCAGCATGGTGTTGGGTCCATTGTACCAAATTTGTAGACTACCTCAAGATGCTAAATTGATGTTGATAAGCTTTTGTAATGCAATCAGGGGATCATTTTCCAGGGACTCAAATAAGTTAAAGATTCAGGCTAATTTACAATATATAAACATTTACAATAAATATCTGGAAACATGGATATCAGGCAGCACTATAAAGAATAGAACAGACAGAAAATGTTATATAAATAAACCAGGGTATCTGAATATACCACTAAATATGAAAGTTATTCTCAATGTACTGTATATGCAACCCTGTAAGTGATTACCAATAAAAATAGATTTGGGCGTCAAAATGATCAGTCCTCCTGTTTCATTTTTTGTTAGAATATATGTATTTATGTCTTCTGGTGAATTTTTTATTTTATTTTTATTTTTTTTTAGAAAGAGGTGGCTTCCTGTTCTGCTAAGACCAGCCAGACCTTCATGATAGAGCTGAGAAGATGCCTGAGTCATGAGAACTTCAAAATCATCATGGAAGCTCTGCAGGCATACAAGGCAACCGATGACCTCAGTGGCCTTCTCACTAATGTTATTGAACCCCTCATACAAGACCCCAACACTCACAGCCTACTTAGAGGTGCGAAACCTTAACATAGCCGTCCCATGGGTCGTGCGAGTTACTTTTCCACAGCTCTTTGTATTTAACCAACTTGCTTGCTTAAATTTTAGGAAAGTGTCTTCCATTCCCATTACTTATCTCTAGTCATAACAGGAATCAAAACTCATAGATTTTGGGGTTTTACTCAACCTTCATTCAATAAATCAATTATTTCAAAGCAAAAGGGAAACAAGTTAGTAATTTTTTTTTCCTTTTTAACCCTGATTTTTGTTTTTGTTTTTTGGAAAAGGTCTTTACCAGTTCATCCGGCCACATCATAAGAAAAAGTTTGATGAACGTTGCTGGCACCTAACGGGTGAAGGCTGTGGATATAAACCTGAGCACTCATTGTCCAGGGAGGAGAGAGGGGCTCTTAGGCAAAACACAGGTAGCATGCAGGGGCACATACTTTTGGCCAAATAGTGTACCAGTGGGTTCCAAATGTCCAAATTCAGATTGAAAATCTGGGATTATTTTTTTTTTTAAACTTGGATATTTGTGACGTTGACCATGTTAACTTTGTATGTTTGCTGGGATAACATGGATCATTCGATTGCATTCTGTCATTAAAGCTAAAAGCGGGTATACATATACTAAACATTTATTTTTATTTTATTCATGTTAATTTTTTCCATTTAAAATTTTGACTCATTGTTATGATGATAATATAATCTGTAATTGAATGATAAAGAAAAAAAAAAAGCATATTGGACTTTTGGACCTCAGTGTACATTCTCTTTGCCTAATTGCAATTTAAAATAGTTTTGCTATGTTTTAACGTTTTTAGCAAAAGCTGAGACTTCACTTGCAAGCTCAGCCAGTGAGCAGCTGGATTTAAGTCAACAGCTGAACCAAGGTGGTTCTCACCTGGAAACCGTAGAGCTGAATGGAGGGCAAGGTAAAATTGGAGGTATGTTGGAGTTTAGCAACAACCTTGACTTGAAGTTGTTGAAGCAGTACCAACAGTGAATGCCAGTGAAAAAGTTTCTACAATCACCTCCTCATTATCATTCTGTGTTGATGCAGTCAAGTTATAGATTACTGATATTTTTTGATTGTTTTAGTTTCTGTTTTTGAAGTGTGTTTGTTTTGTTAAATTATTTGACAGTGAATGTGAAACGTGAAGACCAGAAGCCACAAGCATCCATTAAAGACAGTCTGTCCTGCTCGTCTCTGCTGTCAGATATAAGACAGGCAATCGGTGCAGAGAAAACTCGACAAATGTTTCTAGCTTTGCAGGCATACAAGGCTACAAACAATTATGAACAGATGGTGTCAACTGTTGTGAGTTTATTGACTGAGAGAGATGAAGACATCAATTTACTAGCACGTTAGTCCCTTTCTGTTCTTAACCATAATTCATAACCATTTTCCTTAATGTGTATCTGTTGGAAAAGAGAATGAATGTGTGGTCTGGTTTTGGTTTAGGGTTAGCTGTGCTTATACGACCTCAGCACAGGAAACAGTTTGGTGAGCTGTTAAAGTCGTTGACCGGAAATGATTCGGTTGCATATCAAGATTTAGACGTGTCATCAAGTCAGCCAAATCAAGGTATTCTTTTACATTTTTCATATGTTATTCATCAAGATAATTGCTATATATGTCCTTAATTACTTTTTCTTTGCAGCTTCTCAGTTATCTGCAGGAAAGACTCAAAGCAAGATATCATTCTTCTTCTCTTGAATGTTGCTGAGTTTCATTCATTCTGACCTGTCTGCTGTAATGAGGTCTCTGAGATATTGAATCAGTATCTCTTATTTTATTTTTTTTACTTTGGGTATACATGAGATTTATTCAGTAATCTGTTCAAAGAAAAATGTCCTTCTACTGACATATAATTGTAAGTTATATATAAAATTTCATATTTTTCAATACTGTAAAACAATTATTTTAAAAATGAATAAATTTGATCCTAAATTAATTCTTTGTGAACTCAATTTTTAAATTGTGTTTTACATATTGTTTTTTTTTAAATAAATGTTTTATATTGGAATGGTTTGTGGGTCAGTGAATGCACACATACATCTGTCATGTACAGTGCATCCGGAAAGTATTCACAGCGCTTCACTTTTTCCACATTTTGTTATGTTACAGCCTTATTCCAAAATTGATTAAATTCATTATTTTCTTCAAACAATACCCCATAATGACAACGTGAAAGAAGTTTGTTTGAAATCTTTGCAAATTTATTACAAATAAAAAACGAAACAAATCACATTCAAATTCACAGCCTTTGCTATGACACACAAAATTGAGCTCAGGTGCATCATGTTTCCACTGATCATCCTTGAGATGTTTCTACAACTTGATTGGAGTCCATCTGTAGTAAATTGGACATGATTTGGAAAGGCTCACACCTGTCTATATAAGGTCCAACAGTTAACAGTGCATGTCAGAGCACAAACCAAGCCATGAAGTCCAAGGAGTTGTCTATAGACCTCTGAGACAGGGTTGTATCGAGGCACAGATCTGGGGAAGATTACAGAAAAAGTTCTGCAGCATTGAAGGTCCCAATGAGTACAGTGGCTCCCATCATCCATAAATGGAAGAGGTTTGGAACCACCAGGACTCTTCCTAGAGCTGGTCGCCCAGCCAAACTGAGTGATCGGGGAGAAGGGTCAGATGGAAGAAACCGATGGTCACTCGGACAGAGCTCCAGAGAGGAGAACCTTCCAGAAGAACAACCATCTCTGCAGCACTCCACCAATCAGGCCTGTATGGTAGAGTGGCAAGACGGAAGCCACTCCTCAGTAAAAGGCACATGACTGCCCACCTGGAGTTTGCCAAAAGGCACCTGAAGGACTCTCAGACCATGAGAAACAAAATTCTCTGGTCGGATGAAACAAAGATTGAACTCTTTGGCCTGAATGGCAAGCGTCATGTCTGGAGGAAACCAGGCACCGCTCATCACCTTGCCAATACCATCCCTACAGCGAAGCATCATGCTGTGGGGATGTTTTTAAGCAGCAGGAACTGGGAGACTAGTCAGGATCGAGGGAAAGATGATTGCAGCAATGTACCAAGACATCCTTGATGAAAACCTGCTCCAGAGCACACTGGACCTCAGACTGGGGTGATGGTTCATCTTCCAACAGGACAACAACCCTAAGCACACAGCCAAGATAATAAAGGAGTGGCTATGTGACAACTCTGTGAAGGTCCTTGAGTGGCCCAGCCAGAGCCCAGACTTGAACCCAATTGAACATCTCTGGAGAGTGAAAATGGCTGTGCACTGACACTCCCCATCCAACCTGATGGAGCTTGAGAGGTCCTGCAAGGAAGAATGGGAGAAACTGCCCAAAAATAGGTGTGCCAAGCTTGTAGCATCGTACACAAAAAGACTTGAGGCTGTAATTGGTGCTAAAGGTGCTTCAACACAGTATTGAGCAAAAGCTGTGAATACTTATGTACATGTGATTTTAGTGTTTTATTTTTAATACATTTTGTAAAGATTTCAAACCAACTTTCACATTGTCATTATGGAGTATTGTTTGTATAATTTTGAGGAAAACAATGAATTTAATCAATTTTGAAATAAGGCTGTAACATAACAAAATGTGGAAAAAGTGAAGCGCTGTGAATATTTTCCGGATGCACTGTAGGCGCAAGGAACTTTGATGTTCTGAGGAGGGGACAAGGTTTGTAACAATCCATGAACTAGTATGGATGAATCCTCAATCAAGAACTGTGTTTTGCTCAAGAACAGTATCATACACAGACAAGAGAAGCATGCAATTAAAAATTTGAAAAGAATGAGCTGTGATTAATAATGAACCTTTTTTTTTTAAATTAAATATACAGTACACAAACTACAAACAAATAGCACATAAAATGCACACAAATTAAATTAATATAATATAAATGTATAAAAAATAAAAAAAACATAACACTAAGAACTTACCATCAAGTTAAAGTGACCATATCGGATGACCACTAAGACCTCAAATCTGGGCCATAAATAAACTATTTACAATCTAAAATAAAATTGCAATGTGTGCCTGTTATTACTTGAAAAATAGCTAACTATATCTTTAAATAATCATATTGAAGGAGCAATATGTAACATTGATATCAAGCATTTAAAATAGGTACTGCAGTCTAGAGGTCTTGACAGGTCCAAAAATGTGTACCCCAACTGAAGAGATCCGGAAATGTGCTATCAGGAACCGACCCAGACCAGTCTATTATTTGAAAGTTTGGACCTGGACCCGTGCAGAACTTAGAATTGACGTAAATGTATTTACTCTGAACAACTTGGACCCATCCATTATTTTAAATGTGGACCCAGACCTGGCCGGGACACACGGACCCGATTGAACCCAATCGGCAGCTAAGTTATGAATATAAAACTTTGTGTCGAACCTAATTTAACGTTAGTAGCCTTCTCTCCTGTACCTGACCGTGATGCTATATACTCCATCCTCCTTGCCAAGAAAGTTGGTATAATAACATCCATGTTGTTCCTCTCTTACTGATAGAAAGAGCATTTCTAATCCACTCATCATTTCAGCTTCAAAAGTCCACTTGTTGTCACGGTGGCGGATGACACGCGACTTTGCAGTTTTTTTGTATCTCGCATAATACGATAACTTCCACTTTTTGCCCTTTTGAACAACAATAATGATTGATCATTCAGTGCAACGGCCGCTGACATTAGAATTAATTACTAATTTTCTGCCATCTGTGTTCTCTGAGACGTGTCTGACCATAGATTTATGATATACAAAATGAACGAACTCCAACCACAATATCTAAAAAATCGTACTGAGGCCACTAATGCACTTTGGTTTACGTCATGATCTGTCAAACACCGGTATTGCGGAATAAGTTACACCTTCTAAATAAAAGATCCAATCGTCAATTGGTAAAGTCATCACTGCAGATGCTAAGCAGATGCTAAACAGATGTTTGCCCATTAACTTGTTTAAAATTTCGGGCTGTCGAAATACTATTGGGAAATGGGCAGTGGACAGGATCACACAGTCCAAAACACAAACAGAAGTTCAAATAGGAACTTAAATCTTCCCAAAGAGATTGTACATGTTTACACTTATATAATAAATTATGCAGACTTTCTCCATATTACAAAAATTGTACAATTTGTATATTGTACAATTTAGTTATTATGCCATTACTTAATATACTTCTTTTGTTTAAAGAAATGTAATATTTTTCAGGTAGTAACCAGGCTTTTTTTCCCAGTGAAAAAAAAGAAAGAAAGATTTATTGTACAATGAACTGTGATGTAGGTTGACGATTGTGACGTCAAAGTTGAGCGGCACCCAATGAAACACACTGAAAGAGAACCAGACCATCTTTAGCCAAAGAGAAGCAAAACAATGCCAAGACTCCGACCCACGGAAATATAAAATGTAAGATCATTATTATCAAAAACATTTAGATAAGTAAAATCATGTTTTTGAATGAAGGTTGCAAGAAATTAGCAAGAGATCGTGTAAAACCGCTGGACTTTCCTTTTATGTTAGCCTAAAAGCTAACCGGCATGATTACATACAATCCACTCAACCTACACATGTCCAACTTATCACACAAAATCACCAGATTCAAGACAACGTAATGATAGATGCTTAGATGTTGAAATAAGTGGATAAGCCATAACTCATGGTTGCTAATCTGCAAATGCATGTTTGCTAGGAGAAACGTGTTTTTTGTATGATTTTTGTTTATGAATTTATCAGACATGACATTGCTTATCTTAAATTCTGTACAAGACACGTGTTCGCAATGTACTGCTGCTGGTCGTCTCACTTTTTAGTTGATCTGTTACTGTAGTTCTACCACAGTGAGCTCCTGTAATGTAGTCAGGAGGACCCTGATCATCACAATGGATGAAAGCAGCCTGGAAGAAGCCATCAAGGCCTACAACGGTCAGCTTCAGCAGGTTGATCTGGCGTTAGCTGCTGGTCTGGGTTCAACTGAGCAGGCTGACCTGCTGAAGCTAAAGGAAGATCTGCAGCAGCTCATTGAACTAACAGAGTCCAGCCTAGTGTCGGTCAGGAAAAGCAAATTGCTAGCTTCACTAGAGAAACCCTCAAGGAGCCAAAATGTAACATCAGTTACTGAAGAATCGAGTTTGGATGATGAGTTTGCAGCGTTCTATGCTGAACTGTCGGAGGACACTGCTGAGGTCAGACAGAATGCTGAACATGATGATGAGGAACAAGAAGAATACAAGACTGAGCCAGATGAAAAGGAGGATACATGTGGAACAAAAGTGTGTGCACCCTACCGTACCTCTTGGGGAACACTAGAATACCACAACGCCATGGTGGTTTGCTCGGAGGAGCCAGAAGGTGAAGATGCCCAAGTCCGGGTGCTTTACCTCCATCCCACAAACAAATCCATGAAACCCTGTGGATTCTTCCTTGAGGGCAAGTGCCGTTTCATGGACAATTGCAGGTACAGATACAAATTCTATATTAGCTGCAGACATTTTCAGTTAAATTTACACTTATCCATTTGGCAGTTGATTTTATCCAAAGTGACATGCAGTGCATTCAAGCTATACATATTACCATACTACAGTTTTTCATTTTTACTTTCAGTTTTAGTGTAAACATTGTATAAAGGTAGTTTTGTTGGTATATGTAGCTTTCAAAGTTTTAACATTTGATTGGAAATCAAGCATGTCAAAGCAGACAGTTTTATTCGTATTCACATTATCCAAAATAGCTGCCTAAATCTTATCCTGTTTACTTTAAAGGAGTAGTCACCCAAAAATTCATCATTCACTCAGCCTGAGGCCATCCCTGATGTTCATGACATTCTTCCTTCTGCAGAAAAACTCAAAGATTTATTTGAAGAATATCTCAACTCTGTATCATCCTTCACTTTCACATTCTTCTTTTGTTTTTTGGTGATTTGCATTCTTCTTGCATATCGACATCTACTGGTTGGGACTGTTCAAATGTGGATATTTATAGTAAAAAGTATTTAAATATTGATCTGTTTCTCACCCACACCTATCATATCGCTTCTGAAGACATGGATTTAACCATTGGATTCGTATGGATTACTTTTATGCTGCATTTGTGCTTTTTGGAGCTTTAAAGTTCTGGCCACCATACGTGCATTGTAAGGACCTACAGATTATTCGATTTTCTTCTAAAAATCTTCGTTCTGCAGAAGGAAGAAAGTCAGACACATCTGGGATGGCATTAGAGTGAGTAAATGATGTGAATTTTCATTTTTGGTTGAGCCATCCCTTTAAAGGTAAACGGCACCACTAGAAGCACTAAACTAATTTGCAAAAATTAACTGTTTTCATTAAGTACTGTTTTTGGGAAAACTGGTAGTCCTGCGCCAAAAACTCAATCGGCATTCATTAAGCCAATGGTTTTATATTTGACCCACTCTTACTGATCCCTTTTGTGCTGCTAGTGAGACAGAAATGACACTTCACCTTAAGATACTGAAATGGTAATGACATGCATGCATTTATGTATGTGTGTTTGTCAGGTACTCTCATGGTGAGGTGGTGTGTGTATCAGAGCTACGGAACTTCATGGAAGCAGATATTAGTAACATGGAGTCAGGCTCTGCATGTTTGGCCAAGCATGAAGATGGCATCTGGTACCCAGCCAGAATATCAGGTGCAATACCAAAGTTATTTCACCAACATCAACAAAGAACGGAAGAAGACAGATTGCTACAAGATAGGATTTTGTTTGTTACAGAACAAATCTCATCAAGTATCTACAAGACATAGAGAGATACATTATTGATGCCTGAGGCAAAATTTCATGGAAAACAGCAGCAGCATCAAACATAGACTGAACTAAAACACAACAGTACATGCACACAGGCAAGTAAAACAGCTGATGGCGCAAACGTGTACAATAAGACATCCTGCTTCCTTTTTCTCCAGAGATTGAAGATGGTTTTTACACAGTAAAATTTGACTCGCTGCTGTTGAAGGAGGCTGTGGTGGAAGCTGATGGGATCATCCCTCCTCTTCGTCAGGACGAGTATTCCACCTCCTCGGACTCTGAGGATGATCCTGACCATTGTGATGGTAGCTATTTTATAGGTGCTAAAGCGTAAATTACACCGTTCCCTGGGAATTGCATCAAATTACCTTTAACCCCCCACACCTATTGTCATTACAGTAATGCAAAAAAAATCTCATTCTCATTACTATAATCTGTGAGGAAAATAATGATATAGTATTTAAATTGTAACGTATTTATACATCATGGTCACATTTTTTGTATTGTATTACAGTAATTATTGAATTTACAATGTAAAGTACTGTATTACAGTTATAAGAATCTAATGATATTTACTACTGAGAATTACAAAATAAAGTAAAACATAATTGTTACAAATAATGTCACAATGTTCTTAATAATGTTACAATTATCAATAGTCTTAAAATAGGCTTAATTTCATAATGCAAAATATATTTATCTATCTGTGAATAGTCTACTATTGCATGAGTGACAGTGTGTACAGTAAGTGTACAGTAAGTAACTGCAGTTAAGCAATACTGACATTTACAGAATATTTAAAAATATGTCATTAACATGTATTAACATGTCTACCTGCAGTATAACAATTATTAGATGCATTTTGGGTTTAAATTAAATGTATGTGTTACAGTGCTCACTTCATCTAAAGAGGAGGATTTGTCCAAGGTAACCAGTACAGAGTTTTGTGGTTGGGAGGCTCACACACGTGGCATTGGCTCCAAGCTCTTGCTAAAAATGGGTTATGAGGTTGGGAAAGGTAGGTGGCACAGTCAAACATCAGAATGTAAAAATCATCAGAACAGATCTTTTGAATACACTTAATGGACAAAAGTATGTGGACACCCCCTTCCAAATAATGGGTGGGGTATTAGATATACTCCATACAGGGACATTGCTGAAAATTCTGTGCTTACAACTTTGTTGCAGCAGTTTGGGGCATGCCCCTGTGCACAAAACGAGGTCCATTAAGATATATCCTCACAGAAATTACTGAGTTGGCCAAACCGTTAATTATAATGGGGTGTTCATGTACCGTATTTTCCGAAATATAAGTCGCAGGTTTTTTTTTTCTTCATACAAAAGTTCCTGTGTCCAAAGCGACTTATTTATATAATTTAAACGTAATTGATATCACCTGGTCAAACACACTGCGCACCCAAACACCTATGCTGAAAAACACAACTACCATCTTTTTGACTGATATATTCATCTGTTTGTATGTATCCTATATAGAGCCATTTACTAAGTGTTTTATGAAATCCGTAAAAATATTTTGTCCCATCGTATCATTATTGTGCTAACAAATAATGAAATACAGCAACTCCTCATGTCCCCACAATATGACGTTTCATCACATCCTAAGTAAAATGTCACTCCACCAGAAGATTAGTGCATAGCAAATAGGGTTACAAAAATTCATGATCGACAGTCAGTTACAGATTAACGAGTTAACGAATACAAGCATATTCTTTCACTCACAGACTAAAAGCTATTTATTTGTATACAGCAGATTTACACAAGGTTTTTTTTTTTTCATGAAACATACAGAATATTATTTTTTTTACACAGTATTACTTAAACAGATGCTCCCAATTAAAATTTGCCCAAATAAAACTCTGATCTTCATAGAGCGCATCTTGACATTCTAAGCGGCTGAAAGGAATTCGGCTGCTCCTAAGTCCCAATGTCTGCCGCATGCGACCTCTGTCAGTCTTTCAATGCGACTTAACTGGTTTTTTTTTGACCAGTGTTACTTTTTTTTTAAGCTATGACTTTATTTCCATATTATATGGTTATTTTTGCTGTGTGCTATATGCTAGTATAGTATTTATACTATAGATTTGGATCAGGTATTTTCTGTGTATGAATAGGTTTGGGGAAAACACTCTCTGGTCGTGTAGAGCCAGTTCAAGCAGTAGTTTTTCTAAAAGGCCACTCATTGGACCAGTGTGCTGAGTTGACTCAGAGAAAGACTGCAGCTGCAGTTGCTAAGGATAACCCAGCCTCTCATAAACCGAAGGCTAAAAAGAGGAAAATCTCCATCTCAACACGTCATAATGTTTTTGATTTCCTGAACTCTAAGCTTGGTGATCATGCCACGCCTGCATCTCATTCAAGCTCATCAGTCTCTGGCGCAGAGGCTTACAGGGGCGGAAAGAGCACAAAACGCTCCCTGAATGTTCGTCTCTTCCAAGCCACAGAGAAAGTAGCTCAGACAGAGAGAGAAATCCAAAGTCTTACCAAGTCTCTCAGAAAACGAAATGGAAGGTAGACTCTCATCAACCGTCCTTTGTGTTACTCCCTCTCTCTCAGTAGCAATCTAATTTTATTCTCCTTTTCAGTTTCTTTTTAAACTGAAGTCTTGTGCTTTCTCTCTTGTCCTAAGGGATGCTACAGTGGTCAGTCGAATAGAGGAGAAGATCAGCGCCTCTCGCAAGTTGCTGGAGCAGTTGAAGGCTCAAGAGCAGTCCATCCAGAGAGAGCAGAAGAAAGCAGATACACATAAGAAAATGACTGAATTCTAAGTAAATAAAACTTCAAACTGCTGTCATTTTTATGCTGTTATATGGTTACAGGGGATTTTTGTATATTTTGCAACACAGCCAGGTATAGCGGTTCTGTTTAAATTAATACTTTTTATAAATATGTGTATATGAAAAGTCTGCATGGAATTATTATTATTATTATTTTCTTTTTTTGCTCTTCAGACAGAGAGCATCTATGCTTACTCAATATCACATAATTAATGGTTGTTTTATCATTTGGCTTAATATTTCAAAAATGGTCATGAAATTATATTTTACTGGTCAAGCTCTTTAAGTTTCACAAGAATGGTTTAAAACTAAATAAAATACAGTTATAATACATCCAACAATGTTTACATTTATAATATGACCACACTATTGCACAGTCTTACTTTACTGAACCAGGTTGCTGTACCTTGAGCCGTCAATTGACTGCAAAGTAACAGAAAAATAATCACATTAGTCCTTTTAATTTCTGCATCGAATCTAGTTGCACCATTGCTCCCTGTTCTTCTATTCCAATCTTTTCTATTTGCAAAAGTAATGTTTGGGAGTCTAACGTTTATATGTCCTTTTGACACATTAAAGCTGAAGATATAAATGACCATCTTAAGACAAATTATTATGTGAAACATCTTATGTGCCTAAAAAATTTGCACAGTACTGGATATATAATAATAAAAATATTAATTATTTAAATAATGATTATTATTATTACTTTAATTCCAAAGTGGAATATTTAGGTTGATTTACTTCAAAGTGTAAATTGTGATGCTTTTCTAGATTGTGTTCTTTTTTAATTTGCGTGCATATTTTTGTATACGGTGTTTGTTCGAACTCTTAACTGACCGTTTGAGTTAGTTTGCTGCTGTTCCCATGGGAACCGAAGTTTTAAACGGTGATGTTGAGATTTGATGTTTCATCACAGGTAAGACAAATACTTACTTCAGTTTAATAGTGTAACTAGCAGTCTTTTTATTATTCACACCACTAACTTGGCAATGTGTCATCATTATTATGTTTTATCTTGACCGTCAACAAACTACGTTTTTCCTCGTTCCTTTTATCGACGCATATACCCTCTGGGGCTCTATATGCGCTGCATCGCTAAATACAGGATTAAGCAAAAGCATTAACCGATTTTTGCTCAATCAATAGCAAACAAATAACCATATACCATACCATTACACAAATGTACCAAAGCAACCATATTTCCCGTTCGAGAAACTGTAAAACTGTTAACTTGGTGTCGCCTGCTTTGTAAAACTACTGTCATAAAAGGTTATAAACAATACGACAAGATTTTGAAAATGTCATAAATTGTTTGAGAAAGGCGCGTAGGCTATATTAAATTATTATGGTTTTACAGTTACAACAATTGTTGTAACTACGGTTGCCACCTTGGCCCTGGACACCTGATCAGTGACATAAACATATTGCTGGACCTGTACAAGAAATAAAACATTATTTATGATTGTTTTCTCCTTGTTTGATATGGAAATAGATATCGCATATGGATGACTAGCAAGTCTAGCTGGATAACTATATGTAAAATACGTAAAAAGTAATTAAATAGAAAATAATTAAAAAGCCATCAAAATAATTTAAGTTAACAAAAATATAACTTGTTTGGTTATGACACGTAATAAGTGTACATCACGACATCAATCCAGGAAAATCCAGTACTGGTGGTAAAAGTATTTTTAGTTTAAGACTCAAGAGTCTAAACTCAGTCTAAGCGCTAGGAGGAGAGATGTGCTGGTGGAATCGATCGCAACGGTTTCAGATTAACCCATGTCTCATTCATAGATTAGACATTACGAACGTAATTCTCGCGCTCGCTCTGCACAGACAGAGTAAGGAGGATCCCGCGCTGATGACGTGTGATTGTCTGCGCGAACACGGCGGTTTGCGAATATAGATTGACAGACCGAATGCAATGATTTGTCGATAATTTTTTAGTACTGTCCCTTCCACAGAAGATATATATATATATATATATATATATATTTACATTTAGACAACTTAAATTATTGTTTGCTATCAGGATGTGAAGAGACTTTCAACCAGTATAACAAAAAATAAATAAATAAATAAATTCTGGAAAATATTTGCTCACCCTAGTTTTAAATGGAAAACACTCTGGCCTATAAATCATTAAATGAGACATGATTAATTCTAAATTTACATACCCAGTCCTTGCATGTGCACAAAACGTGGTCAAACTCCACACATGCAATCCATATAAATCCTTCAAAGATAACCCATAACAAACACTCAATTTAAAAATATGAATCTTCTGAACACAAATTTTATGCAATTTCTAAGCATCTTGTGTAAAATTTGATATTTACCCAAAGAATTCTCAAACAATTAACAAAAATGGGAACTCTCTTGCACAATGTATGTTCTCACATCTCTAACATGAGAGAGTGCTAAAAAGTAGGTGTCACAAAATCAGGTTCTTAAAGGGGCCATGTCCAATTTACAAGTTAAATGTAATGAAATTTCTCCACTTGGCTACACGTGCATTATTATTTATTTATTTATTTTTTCAGAGAATGGCCTTGAAATGAATGTAGTATCCCTCACAAAGTACTGGTTCAATGCTGTCAGATGACTTTGAACCATGTCATCACCCAAGAGAGAACCTCAGGGAAAGGGCATTGCAAGACCTGCCATCATGCAAAGCAAAAGAGAAGACAAGCTTGACTTCTCATCAAAATGCAGTGTGGAATGTGTAACCACAGCATTACCAGCATTTAAGCAAGAAACCTCACTCTTCCACCACACACTTACAAACAGGGCCCTGTCTCCACCACAATATGATCCATCTCTTCTTAAACTACCTCAGTTAGTATCAAAGGTGGGAGTTGAGCCTGCAGTCAGAGAGTCTGTGTGGAAGAAAGGACCCCGTTTGATGGTATCTGCACTAAGTGCTGATATTCCTGTCAAAGCAGTGCAACACATTGTCAGTAAATTCGAGTAGGTGGTCTTGGAACTTTTCCTATTGCCAGCTTGTTCTATTCACTTTTAGTTGTTTTTGCTCATTTGATTGTAATTAATTGGTCTGTGTTTTCAAGTTTTGACCATGAGAAACCCATCATGCCACAGGAAAGGACTAAAACCAGGAATAAATGCAGACCCAAATCCAAACCACTCACTGGAACTGAGGTGGTTGAGATTTTAGCAAAGAAAAAACATCGGGGAGAATATGATTTTTATGATTTGAAGGCTTCTGAAGATGGTCCTTACAGGTGCCAGGCATTGCATTGATCATTTTCATTCACATAATATTCTGATATCTGTTACATGAGATTGAAAATTTGGTTTATATGCTGAATAAAACTAATGTATATGCTCTTATATCATCAGACCATATGACTTGCACGTGGTCCCAAGCAGTGCAGCTGGCACAGATTACTACACCTTCACCCCTGCCAGCGTAATTCATGTGCAGGATGGATGCTGTGTTGAGCTGTGGACCCTAACAGAGTGGTATCGAGAGTCTGTGTTATGGCGGGTGCTGAGAGACATCCCATTTTTCAGAGATGATTTACTTCGCAAGACTTTCAAAAGGTGATTCAGCTAAATCTTAATGGAATATTCCAATACAAGTTAAGTTCAATTTGTGGCATAATTTTGATTACCACCACAAAAATGTATTTTGACACGTCCCTCCTTTTCTTTAACAAAGCAAAAATTTTGATGCATTTAAAGATTTGGAGCATTTAAAGACAGAAATGTGAAGCTTATAATTTTATAAAAGCATTTGCATTAATTCTTAAAACTCATGTATTATTTGAGCTGTAAAGTTGTTTAAATTTTAATTTTTACAGTCATTTTAGGGTTTATTGACATTACATCAAGGCAATGAATTTGTAAAATTGGCTATAACTTTACACAGAAAAGGTTATTAAGCAATTTTATCATATAAAATCATGTTTGTATGCTTGTTATTTATTTTATTTTATTTTAACATAAAAAAATGGCCATCACTCACTTCCATAGTAAGTGCCTCATTATAACCCAGATTTTTGCTTTTTTTAAAGAACATTGGTAATCAATATTATGCCACAAATATTGTCGATTGAGCTTAACTTGTATTAAACCAAGAATACTCCTTTAATATTAAAGCACTTTGGAATGTTTGATCTCACATTGCTTTTATCAGAAGCCACTGTTTGGCCATGTGTTTGTAACCTTGACAACTTTTTCAGGTGGCACAGGAACGTACATAAGGCTTCTGTCCAACACAGGATTGACTTACTTCCATCTCAGCTGTTGATAGGAGTGCCGCAGTTCAGGGACACCTTACTACATCTCTCCAGGTTTCTATATTCTATTTTAAATAATAAATTAAAACGTTTTCTATTGATAAATGTCTGTTGCTATAAATGTAAAAATGTAATCTATACTAAACTATACCAATCAAAACTTTGAAGTATTTGACTATACTCATTTTAATTTTTCTTAGATTAATCGAGGAGCTAAAGCAAATCAATTGGCTACCACAGGACGATTCAAGGACTTATACCCTCTTAGATTTCCAAACTGCACTCCTGGAAAAGAATCAGGCAGCTCAAGTTTCTTTAGATAGTTTCCTAGATTGCCGTGCTGTAATTCTGAATATGGTAAATGGCATAGCATGCTTTTTGAAAATGTAAAAATGTGAAGATATACAGTATCTACAGTAAATAGTTTACATGCGCATACATGAAAGAGAGATTAAGTACAGTCATACCCTGCCCTCGGTAACGTGCAGACATGTAATTTACTCGCAGGTAAAGGATAAGAGTTATCAAGCACGTCAAGAACTCCAAAGGAAAGTGGAACACTCGAAGCTTAACCATGGCAGACAATCCATATACCTTCATCACACCTACCTTAGAAACCTGCAGAAAGAGCTCAGCCAGGCAGAGCGAGCCCTTCAGCAGCTGGAAAACCTAGCTGCTCTAGCTGACTGCATGACTATTCAAAACCTTGTCACCATCTCAAAGCAGGAGGTCACAACTTTCCTAAACAATGTTTTAAAGGTGAGTGACATGGTTCTAATTTTCAGTTGCATTGTTGTGCCTGGTCATGCTCTGGTTCCCAGACAACAAAGGATTTTTTAAGCTACTCTCAATCATGAAATCATTTTACTGTTATTACATGGGAAAATTCATATTATAAAACTATCTTTAAACTAAGATGACTATATTTCTGAAATGAAAAACAGGAATATTTAAAGTTCAGTGTTCAATAGGTCACTGAAATTTCAGATTACTTATTAAAAAAGAGGGAAACTCGGATTATATGTATTTTGACCATGGTGAATGTGGTAATGTGCTGAAATATGCACTGAAAGAAATGATTTTGGTTAAACTTAAAAAAGTACATTAACATTTATTCATCTGGCTGACGCTTTTATCCAAAGCGACTTAGTAACCAGGTTGCCTTAAAACATTGAGTTCAAACTAACAATTAGTGGAATTAACTTTTTTTAAAATTTTTTTTACATTATATCATTGCATTGCCATTGTGCCATTAGTTTACTCAATACAAACACAGATTCTTATGTTATCTGAACAAATTATAATCTAAGTTGAATCTAAGTTGATCTGCCAAAAATATAATGTAACAAGTCATAGAAATATATTTTTTTTCAGTGTGGTATGTCATGCTCCGTTGAATAGTAGCCTATGTCTCAGTGAAATTCAAAAGGTAAAGTTGATCATTTTTAGTGCTCTTCTGTTTCATCTTTAATGAGTTCTTTCTTTTCTATGCTGTACAGATGTCATTGTGTCATTGTGAACTAAACAAACATGTATAAAAAATGAGGAACTATTGCAGCTGACTCCACAACACAGGGGTCCTGCCGTTTGAGCATCTTTATCATTTCATGGAATACAATGAAGAATGTAAACATATAGCATCAAAAACATATTTTATCATATGACACAAAGATATTCAATATTGTATAATAATGATAATAATAATTATCATAATACTTAATGAATGTATTTAATTATACATTTTTATTTATTTTTCCATGTTATTAATGTCATATTCTTATTTTAAATGTATGTAGAGTATAAGTTAATACAGCAAATGAGTAAATATTTGAGAAGGTATTTCTCAGCTTAACATGATCAGTAAGCAGAAATCTCAGACAGGCGAAAAGGAAATGAAATATATAGGTCTGTCTATGCATTATCTTCAGAGCAGCGATATACAGTGCAGCTTAATTAAAAGCTTATCATTATCGTATTAATTTGGCAATGAATAAAATATCTAAATCCAGATGTTGATGCAGATGAGGAAGCACATGAGAAACTGGCAGCGAAATGTGTGTCAGTTTCTGCTTGTTGTATTTTAGGACAGACATTGAAGCAGGGATTATCCATAACCCTCAAGCTCTACAGTGTCTAACATTTAATTAACCCAAATTAAGACATTGGGCCAAAGCTAGGCCACTGAGACTGTCATGATCAAAATAAGGGTCTATAAGGTTTTATAAGGGATGGCTTTCCTTCTTTCATAGCTTCTTTCAAAATAACACTGACCAACTTTAATTCAAAAAACAGATTCAAAACATGTCATAACACTGATACATTCACGTGACTCAGAGCTGTTTGAATAAACAACAACTACACTGCATTATTTAGCTAATAAACTACAAATGCAAATGAGATTTTATAAAGAAAATGACCCACCTCATGTGTTTTTATTTGCTGATCCCATGCCATGATGAAGAGCATGTGGAACATGGACCTGACCACCTTTTATTTTGATCAAGTTTTATGTATTATGGTGCTCCTTTTCAGTCACTTGTTTCCCTTCCATGTTATGAATGTCATATTCTTCTTTGAAATTGGGGTTGGTGGGCCGATAGCACTGATATACACAACAAACAATGATAAAAGATAAATTTAGTTTTTCATCTGCAGGGATGAATTTGATTAATATTCACCAGCATGTCATAGTTTGTGTGGGAATTCCCGCATTATGAAGGCCAAACTTTCAGGAATGTTTTACACTGTGCAATAAAATCCCATGCCAAATTCAGAACCTGTTTAAAATACATAACAATATAACTTTACAATATAAACAGCTAGTATGTGCCTTACTTTGAAGTTTATAACAATCATGATAATTCTCTTCAATTGCCTGGTCCAATTCTTAATGGAAAAACAGGCCCGAGCTCCAGTCGGGGACTGACCACCAAAACCCAGACATCTTATCACCCTACTTCAAACAGCTGTTGGAGAAGCATAATAACTTAACTAACAATTAAATATAATCTATGTGTTAAACTTTCCAGAGAGAGCAGGAACAACAGGGCGGCCTCTTCCAGGCAGAGATTGTATTTGGAGTAGATGGCCAGCTTACCGTTTTTCCTCCATTGCACTTGTTCCAGGAAGTTTTGTTTGGAGCAGTGCTATCTGTAGTAGATTCTGTCCTGCTGGTGAGAAATCTTTTCCAGCAACATTCACTTTGATCTTCCCTTAAAGGGATAGTACTACTTTACTCTTCCTCATGTTGTTCCAAACTAGTTTGACATTCTTTCTTCCATGGGACAAATGTAAAAGAAGATATAAGGCATAATGTAAGCCTCAGTAACCATTCACTTTCATTAAATCTTTTTAAAAAAAAATTTTTTTTTACATACAATTAAAGTGAAGGTGACTGAAGCTAACCTCTCCTTTTTGTTACACGGAAGAGAGGAATTAATATGACTTTGGAACGAAAATGTGAGGGTGAGTAAATGGTGACAGAATTCAAATTTTTGAGTGAACAATACCTTTAATATGAGAAGTAGGTTTCTTAGTTTTAACCATTACTTCAAGGACTTTCAATACTATGACTGGTATTGGTGAGTGAATGCTGAGCTGGTGATTTGATTTACAGGTGTTTGATTCATGGAGTTTGTCATATGATGCTAAAGGCCAAATGCTTAAAAGTTCCACGTTCATCAGTGGTGTTGAAGACCTCGCCAGCAGAGCATGTAACATCATGACTACTGGCACTACAGGTGACTGACTATTCATTAAGGCATGTTAATCAAAAACTAATTTATTACTCCTAAAGGTAATTCAACTCAACTTGACACCAGGAAACCAGAAGTGAAAGACAAAAATGATAGACAAGAAAAACAAAGTGCATTACAGGAATCTGCTGTTGTGTTTTTTTTTTTTAAGGGGTAATTTTATGAAAAAATATCATTTGAAATAAAATGTTTGATGTACTATGTAAACGTATTGTAAGTTTCAGAACTGAAAACTTCCTACTCTGTCCTAAAAGACCATCTATTAAAAATAAGCTGCAAAATCAACTTGATATGAAAATGTTAAAACCCAAAACCAATGAGCGTTGTTACTCATTTCAACAAAATGTTTACATTGAAGTCTGAAAGGCACAGAAGACCTGTTCTAATGGTCAGAGAGAGGGGTCATAAAGAATGGTCATAAAAAAACAAAACAATGGCTTTTGGGGTGTGTGGGGGGGATATAACATAATATTCTAATATTCTGTATGTTCTTTACTACATTTAAAGACAGTGGTTGTGCAGGTCCTAGCAGAGTTGTCTCCCAAAAAGAGTGTAATATGTCACCCCAAACCATTGTGCCAGTCAAAATGAACTCCCTCAGAATTGAGGCACAAAGAGTGCGAGGGTACTATCATTCTCTGTCACGGAGACAGCTAGAATGGAATTTGAAACTCCATATTGGCACAGAAGAGATTCAAAATGAGCTGACCAAGATTACACAGGTATACTGACTTTCCATCAGGACACTGTGTGCTTTAAATGAAAATAAATGCCACTGCTTAGAAGATTGCAATTTATGTCCAGCATTAGTATATATAGAATAAACATTGCAGTTATGATGCTTTAATTCTCTTGTATAGGAAGCCATTGCAGAGGTGCACCAACTATGTGAGAGCCACTCTTGGTTGATAGATGTTCTTGTATTCACCAGCCAGTGGGGTTCAACAGCTCTGGAGGCCTTGCAAGGAGGTTCCTCCATGAAATATGAGGAACAAATCAAGAAACTTCATTTTTGGATGGATAGAGTTCACAGCATGCCATCATCCTTTACCACATTGAATAAACTGTTCACTGTTAAGATCTCCAACATCCAGGACAAGATGGGTGTGATTAAGCCTCTGCAATTCAGATGTATTAATCAAAATGTCTTTGTATACTTCTGATCAGGCTTTTTCAGGTTTTGTACTGGTTTTGTGTTAAGGTTCCTTGTTGAGCACCATTGATGAGGATGTGCTAAATCTACTGTCTGAAGATTTGCACTCACGCTCTAAGAACTTGGCTTCTGAGCTGAAAAGAGCTGTGGAAGTCATGAAGTCTGAGCCAAATAACTTTGACGATTTCACAATTTTTACAAATATGGTATTGACTTTGACCAGTAACTACTGCTTTGTAAATCTTTGTTCATCAATCTGAACTGTAAAATAATTAAACATGATTTAATGCAGGTAAAGCACAGTGAGAGGACATCAGATGATATGAAGCAGAGACTTGAAGACCTCCACTCTCTACAACAGGCTGTGTGGAGGAATTATACACACATTGTGACATCAGATGGAATGCTCTTTTTAAAGCAGGTATATGAGCATTTTAAAGGTGCTATAAGGGATATTAACATTCTGAAGCTTTCATGTCACTGAGCCATTGAATTAACCACGCCCCCTCATTCCAAAACCCTGCCATCCAAAGATAATTTTGAGACCAATATTCAGCAAAAGAGCAGCATTTTTTATTCCAGTGGCTGTCAAATTCAACAGTGGCACACTAGCGCCTCACAAATATTATGAATCATCGCCTGATCCGCTTCAAATATGACACTATGAGAATGAGCAAAACTATTGACAGGTGAAAAGCATCAATGTCCGTGGTCTGCGGTCACATTTTTGTTTGCTGTTTACAAAGTCCACAGCTATCACAGTGATTGGTGAGATATCTCATGATGCTTATTTCATGAATATCTGTAAGGGAGTAGGACTTTTTTTGCATACTTTTCCATGAAAAAAATCGCTTACAGTACCTTTAAGGCATCATAGGCACGATCCCAATTAGAAGGCTATTTCAAAAGATAGGTACCTTAAAAATGTTGCCTCCAAAATTTATGCCAACCTTATGCCAAATTCTAAGATAGCATTGCAAGTTCTTTCACAGAAAAAACTGATGAGCACGATGAAAAAATAAATCCAAGGTGGATGGGCAAAGCAAGAGAAATTTTGAATAATTTTGGATGTTAAAATTTATATATATATACAGTGGGTACGGAAAGTATTCAGACCCCCTTAAATTTTTCACTCTTTGTTATATTGCAGCCATTTGCTAAAATCATTTAAGTTAATTTTTTTTCCTCATTATTGTACACACAGCACCCCATATTGACAGAAAAACACAGAATTGTTGACATTTTTGCACATTTACTAAAAAAGAAAAACTGAAATATCACATGGTCCTAAGTATTCAGACCCTTTGCTGTGACACTCATATATTTAACTCAGGTGCTGTCCATTTCTTCTGATCATCCTTGAGATGGTTCTACACCTTCAATTGAGTCCAGCTGTGTTTGATTATACTGACTGGACTTGATTAGGAAAGCCACACACCTGTCTATATAAGACCTTACAGCTCACAGTGCATGTCAGAGCAAATGAGAATCATGAGGTCAAAGGAACTGCCTGAAGAGCTCAAAGACAGAATTGTGGCAAGGTATAGATCTGGCCAAGGTTACAAAAAAATTTCTGCTGCCCTTAAGGTTCATAAGAGCACAGTGGCCTCCATAATCCTTAAATGGAAGACGTTTGGGATGACCAGAACCCTTCCTAGAGCTGGCCGTCCGGCCAAACTGAGCTATCGGGGGAGAAGAGCCTTGGTGAGAGAGGTAAAGAAGAACCCAATGATCACTGTGGCTGAGCTCCAGAGATGCAGTCGGGAGATGGGAGAAAGTTGTAGTAAGTCAACCATCACTGCAGCTATCCACCAGTCGGGGCTTTATGGCAGAGTGGCCCGACGGAAGCCTCTCCTCAGTGCAAGACACATGAAAGCCTGCATGGAGTTTGCTAAAAAACACCTGAAGGACTCCAAGATGGTGATAAATAAGATTCTCTGGTCTGATTAGTCCAAGATAGAACTTTTTGGCCTTAATTCTAAGCGGTATGTGTGGAGAAAACCAGGCACTGCTCATCACCTGTCCAATACAGTCTCAACAGTGAAGCATGGTGGTGGCAGCATCATGCTGTGGGGGTGTTTTTCAGCTGCAGGGACAGGACGACTGGTTGCAATCGAGGGAAAGATGAATGCGGCCAAGTACAGGGATATCCTGGACGAAAACCTTCTCCAGAGTGCTCTGGACCTCAGACTGGGCCGAAGGTTCACCTTCCAACAAGACAATGACCCTAAGCACACCGCTAAAATAACGAAGGAGTGGCTTCACAACAACTCTGTGACTGTTCTTGAATGGCCCAGCCAGAGCCCTGACTTAAACCCAATTGAGCATCTCTGGAGAGACCTGAAAATGGCTGTCCACCAGCGTTTACCATCCAACCTGACAGAACTGGAGAGGATCTGCAAGGAGGAATGGCAGAGGATACCCAAATCCAGATGTGAAAAACTTATTGCATCTTTCCCAAAAAAACTCATGGCTGTATTAGATCAAAAGGTGCTTCTACTAAATACTGAACAAAGGGTCTGAATACTTAGGACCATGTGATATTTCAGTTTTTCTTTTTTAATAAATGTGCATAAATGTAAACAATTCTGTGTTTTTCTGTCAATATGGGGTACTGTGTGTACAATAAGGAGGAAAAAAAATGAACTTAAATGATTCACAATCCACACAATACTGACAAGTATAGATACAAAATAGCTTAAAATAATAGAAAACTGTCTATTTTACCCAAAATATGTCTATGTTGTGTATATAAATGCTCCTTAGGGTATCGCATCCTTATGCTTGTGTCACCTGTATTGAAATCAGTTGTGAATCTAGTCTACCGTGAAGAGCGCTTTTTGTGTAGCACACCATTGCTGGCTATGTACAGTGTTCCAAATCAGTAACTTTAGAGGGGTCGATTTCAGTTATGTTGCTGCCTCAGAAGGAAGCTTCCTATGTAGACATGTAGCTCACTAGGTTTTTGGAACAGACACATGTTCATTGAAATGTGTCTCAACTAACAAACAGCCAACTATTTTTGCAGATGGATGACTTGTGGAATCAGTTTGTTCCACTCTTGAAACAAGCTGCAGACATAGAAACCCAGCAGCTTCCTTCTAGAATTAATACACTGGACAGCAACGTTTCCTCATTAACAAACACAGTACATAACCTGGTTTCAAGAGCCACCTCTGGAGCCTACCTTGAGCCTGACCAGAATGCCAAGGAAATGCTTGTCCAGCTCAATGCATTGTGCATTCAATTAAATATAACTGCTGAACAGCTAAAGGATCAGAGCAGAGCCAGTGAAAGCTTGAGAGGTATGGCAATATACACATGATCCAGGACACCTTTCTTTATATATTCATTTTGCAGTGAGACATTTTGATTCTTGGACTCAGTAATACAGCCCCTCTAGATTACCTGTATATATAGTTTTTTGTGTTGTTTTTTTAAATCTTCTATTGGTCTTTTTGGAATTATTTGTTCTTCAGTGGTTCCAATTGTTTTATTTCTTTTTTGAGGGCACCCACTAGATCTTACTTTTGTGACTGAAGCACAGCAGAATATAGGAGCAAGAAAAGGCCTCTGGGAGCTTATGAATGTTTCCTCCACACAAATCCAAGAGTGGAAGCTACTGAGGTTCAGCAAGGTATGTAACTATCATGTGATTATAAAGAGGAATTCTCATATGTGCATAAATAAGACTTTATTTCTCTTGCATCTATACACTTTCAGTTTGTGGTGGCTAAAGCCCAACACAAGGCTAGTGAATGGCTGCAACAGGCAGAAGCATTTGCGAGAGTTATTCCCTCACATGATGCCGTGCTACAGAAAACCCTACAGATTTTGCAGGGATTCGATCAGCTACTCCCTGTATTAAGCAAGCTATGCAGCCCCACACTGAAACACAAACACTGGAGAAACATCTCAAAGGGTAAGATTGTACAGTTGCATCAGAAAATGCCTGATATTTAAAAAAGAACATACATATGTGTCAAGTAGGATTTTAGGTAAAAAATCATTGATAGGGCTAGTATGAAATGAAAGTTTATGATATATTAATCAACCAGTGATATTGTTGTGTCTGTAGGAATCAGCCTGCTGTATGATCCAGAACTGAAATTAACACTGGCTGATCTTATGTCCAAAGAATTACAAGAGCATCAAAATGAAATAAACAAGGTTTATTAGCATTTGTTCATATTGTTTATTATTTCTGTGGTGCTCAAATTCATCTACAAAATGTTTTTAGATTTCTGTAAACTATGGGTGTGTTTGTGCATTGGCTTTCAGATCTATCTAGACGCCAAAGCTGAGGCAGATATGGACCAGACATTCCAAACACTTCAAAGCCACTGGAAAGGGGCAGCATTTTGTCATTCCAGGTTCATTATTGCTGTTCAGCAACAGCACTATCCACAACTAGGTGATGCAAAGGGGGTAAACACTTTTCCTTCTCATGACTCACCTCGCAATGCACTAAAGCATCACATTAGGGATGGTGGAACCTTCACTATTGTTGGTAAGACCTGTATACTGTCGCCTATGTAATGGATTTCATTCAACTGCACATATGGTACAGTTGACCATTACACATAGTATGACATACTGTATCCTCAGTTTTGTTCCTTTTCTCAAACCTCTGACCAGGTTTAGAGATTCTTTTGGCTCAGACTAAGGAAAGTGTTTTGATCCTTTCTGAGATGTTGCATTCTCCACATGTTGCTGAGTTTCAAGAGGTTGACCACTGGCTGCTGCTTTTACAGGAGCTGGGTATGTTTTCACAGCTCTACAAATACACCATAGGTGTCTGCTATTTTTCATTGCCCCTTTACTGCAGATGAATTGCTGGATCTTTTTGGGAGATATCAGCAAAAGTGGATCTTCTTGAGCAAAACGTTTAAGGAAGCATTTGTTGACATAAAAAACTCAGAGATTGTAAGTTTTATGTAATCTTTCGTTATTATTTTTTAACCCAAGGTTTATTTACTTGAGTTTAAGTGAAGAATTTTTTGTCTTACTAATTTTCTCTAACTTCGGTTGTAGCAAGAGAAGTTTCACCCAGTGGATAAAATGTTTCAGGAAATAATTCAGATCACAGTTGATGAGCCTCATGTATTAAGATTTGTTCAACTGACGAAGACAAAAGAGACCAGTCAAAGTTTCCAAGGACAAAGTCTTTGTGCTGTCTTCCTGAATGGACTCATAACAATGGAAGATATTTCCAATCAGTTGCTCTATGTCTTGGAATCACCACGAAGCCAGTTCCCTAGACTCTACTTTCTCAGTGATGAAGAGGTGATGAAGCTTCTCTCCTTGCAGCTCCCAGGACCTTCTTCCCTTTTACCACTGGTACAGAAATGCTTTAGGGGTGTGAGGTGGCTTGATATTCAGGGTGAAGGCGATGTGAGTCATAAACATGGCTTGACAGATCTATGTAATGAGTTCATGCGGGTATGTGGTGTATATGGGGCCTTTAGGGAACATGTTCCCTTCCTCTGTCCTCTTGAATCAAATCTCAATCCTGTGGCTTGGCTTGGTCTCTTTGATCAAATGTTATATCAAGCAATTAAACAGACAATTCTGAAATGCCTAGCTGTCCAGCAATGTTCAGGGCTAGAACAGCTTGAGGACACTACAGACTTGATTGGGAACAATAAGAGTAACAATTTAGAAGTAGCTCATGAACCTCCCTCACTTTTGCAGCTTATATCACACTATCCATTACAATGCCTTTTGGTGGCCGAAGAGGTTTTGTGGTGTAGTATGATCCAGAAGTCTTTCTATAGTTCAACAAAATCCACATGGGCACCAATCAAGTCCCAAAATATAGCAAAACTGCACTATTTGTGTCAGGTTATAAAAGACCACTCTGCAAATTCAAATGATAAACGCATCATAATAGCTCTACGTGCTTTGGTTATGTTGACCATGAAGCATTCCCAGCAAACTGATGGGCTTGTTGAAGTAGAAGGGGAACTGGAATCTTCTTTTGAATGGCACAAGTTACTGAAATATCACCTAAGCTCAAGTAATAATCAGACTCCAAGTGACATATTTACACCTCAAGAGGATTTGGCATATAAGGACCAGGATGTCTATGTTGATATTTTGTGCACACAATTGCAATATGGCTATGAATACATAGGGCCTGAGAACTGGACAATGGTGACTACCCCTTCAACTGAACAGGCTTACATGGGCATAGTCTTTGCCTTATCCACCTACAAGTCTGCTTTCATCAGTGGACCCCACATGTCGGGTAAGCAGCATACTGCGGTGCAGTTGGGATATGCATTGGGAAGACAAGTGGTCAGTATGGAGTGTTGTTCAAAGACTGTTTCCTCAATGGTTTCTCAAATGCTTCTTGGTGCTCTTCAAACTGGTGCTTGGCTTGTGCTTGATTCTGTGGATTCAATGGGGCAAGGGTCATTGTCTGTGTTGGGACAACATTTAACAGATATTCATCAACATTTCTCAGCAGTTCAAAGACATGTACAACAGGAAGGACATGAGCCACTACTTGATGTTTTCTCAAAACTGTCCTCCTCAGTTAGTAAATGCAGCAATAGTGAATTTCTCAAAAAGCATAGCAATACAGTGAATAAGGTGGAATGTAAAATTCCTTGGAAAAACAAGTTAAATTATGGCTGTATCACAATTGCAGCAAATGGGTACTCAACTGAGGTACCTGAAAACTTGAGAGTAGCTACCAGGCCTGTCTCATTGATGCAACCAAACTATAGGATCATTTCAGAAGTGATGCTGGTTTCATTAGGATTCTCTGAAGCAGCAACCATAAGCCGCTGTCTGGTCTCTCTCTTCAGCCTTGCTAAGGATTCACATTGCCTTCCTGATTTTGTCTGTGGTCATCAGACCTCCTGGCTTGTCCTTCTTAAAAATGTGATTACTGCCTCTGGAACACATTTGCATCACAACTGTCATTTGGAAGGAACTGACAGGGACACATTTTATAGACAGAGTTGGAGAGGATCTGCTACAACACTTAAGCCACTTGAAACAAGCCAAGGCCATTATTCATTGCATTTTAAGTCTGTCAATCAGTCTGATGCGTTTAAAAATGCAGAGTTAGAGGAGCAAGCAGTAATCAAAGGAGTTCTGTCAGCCATGCAGTTTACTGTTTCAGATTCAAAGAGAGCATCACAGTTTCTTAAAATTTTTGAGGAAATCTTTCCAAAAGCTGGGTATTTTTCAAGTCTCCAAAAGTCTGAGGAGAGAGAACAAAATGTCCTTACAAATGCAGTGAAAGAAGAGTTACAGCAAAGAAGATTTTATGCAGAAAGACAGATGCTTCAAAATGTGCTGATATTGTATCAAGCTTTGAAGCTCTCCAATGTTATAGTGCTCATTGGACCAGCAGGAAGTGGCAAAACAACTTTGTATCAAGTTCTTGCGAGTGCACTTCAGAAACTTGCCAAAACTATTGAGGCTGACTTTAATGAGGATGATAATTATTCATCTTGTCCTTGTTGGAGCACCATAAACACAGAGGTCTTATTCCCAAATTCCTTCTCCCACGAAGAGTTTTTTGGCAGTACCTGTGACCTGTACAAATCTTGGTGTGATGGGGCTTTCACCAAAGCCTTAAGACACTCAAAACAGCATGAACATTCGCCCATGGCTTCTTCCAAAAGCAAAAATAAAACTGTACAAATAATAAAGAGAGTAAAATGGATTGTGCTGGATGGGGATCCACTTGGCAAGCCATCTTGGTTAGACTGTTTGACTACTCTTTGTGATCTTGAAGGTCCCTTTCTTTGGCTTTCATCAGGAGAGAAAGTTCAGCCATTAAGAGCGGAACTGAAAATACTAGCTGAGATCATAAACCTTGGTGAGGCATCTCCCTCTTTAGTGACACACTGCAATCTAGTATATGTCTCTGGAGAGAACATGTGGAGAGCTGTGTGGAAGACTGAGATGGATGTGCTCTCTAGGGAGCAAAATCTAGATAAGATTACTCTGAAAATGTGGAGGCACCTAGCTGAAGATCTTTTCTCAGACACTGTAATGTTTCTCAGACATAAGACACTTTCTCCAGTGATGGCCTGTGATGGATGTGAAGGCATACAATCATCTAGAATTACAGATGGCTTGCAGGAAGTAATGTCATTCATTAGAATTCTTCATGCCCTTCTAGAGCATTTTAGGAAAGGAGCAGGCTTGAAAAATTCTTCAAGACAAACTGAGACAACAGGTAATATTCCACTTTATCCTTATTTATACACATTTATACATGAACAGTATGTGTTCAGTGGATATGATTTTGTGACTCAAATGTTTGCTTATTTAGAGATTTAGTTACCTCACTATCAATGCCTCATTAATAAACCCGTTTGTTATAAATTCTGAAACAACTCTCTCTCAAAAATATATCAAACCAGTGCTCAAGCCAAGCTGTGCTGATTTCATTGCTCCCTCCACTCAATGGGGATTGGGAGCAAGAAATGTATTTGTTGTGGCTTACATTTGGGGATTTGGAGGACACTTGCACCCTAGGTACTGTATGTGTGCAATACAGACGTATGTGTAGAAAATATACCATAGTTATGTTTAGTAAAATTCTTGTTATGTTCTAATTTTAGACACTGGACACAATTTGATCTTTTTGCACGAGAGGCCCTGCATAAGAGCCTTTGCAAAGTTGAGACTCCACCTGAAGGCACAGTGTTTGAGCATTTCTTCGAATTTTATGAGGAAATAGGAGAAACAAACAGTTTCATCAACCCCACCAAGCATATGAGTCTACAGCTCTCCTTCACATATGTGCCCCAGGTTTGCCTGTTTTGTCTTTTCAATATTTTTTATTTTTTCACATAAAAGTGAGCTATCATTGATAGTATTGGAGTGGTGGCGGTGTAGTGGGCTAAAGCACATAACTGTTAATCAGCACATAACTGTTAATCAGAAGGTCGCTGGTTCGATCCCCATGGCCACCACCACTGTGTCCTTGAGCAAGGCACTTAACTCTGGGGGGGGATTGTCCCTGTAAAAAATGCACTGTAAGTCACTTTGGATAAAAGCGTCTGCCAAATGCATAAATGCATAAATTAAAAGGTGTTGACTGAATTGTGTATCTCTGTACTTGTTGGCCCTTGACACAGTATGAAAAGCATGCATATCTCCTGGAAATTCTGCTGGATGCTCATCAGCCAGCACTTCTTGTGGGAGAGTCTGGCTCTGGCAAAACAATACTGTGCAAGTCTTTATTATCACAAGGCAGACCACACAAGCATTTACCAGCTAGTCCGTGTCTTCAAACTTCTGACTTATGCAAGATATTCAAGGGAATGGGCTACCAAAACACTCAACCAGAAAACATTGGGGATGCCTTAAAACAGCCAAACTTACTTCTGTTCATCGATGACCTGCATGAAGCACCATTTGGTGAGTCCTTATAAAAGTTACAGTCTGTTTTAACAAACCAAAATTTTAGTCTCACATGCATATTTATGCTTAATTTATTTGTTATTTATCCTTTACCAACTAACAAGCAACATAAATCTGTCACATGTGATGTATAAGTTGTGAATTTTTTACTCGTGACTTCATTTGCAGATGCTTGTGGGAAAACATCAATGACTCTTGAGATCTTGCGGCAGTCTATTTCGAGGGGTAGAGTGTTGAATTCTGACGGATATCACCTCAAGCTGTTGCAAACAAGAGGCATTAATTATCTAGGCACTTGCAGTGCTCCTTACGTGGGCAACAGAAATTGCATTCAGATTTCTCCTCGGCTTTATCGGCTGTTTACCATCTTGGCCCTACCAAGCATGACTTTGGAAATCTTGTTTTCTATCCATTCTTCAAAATTGCAACCATGGTTGAAGGAAATAAAACCAGTACAAAGGGTTGCAGATATGGCAAACTGTATCATTACTTCAACTCTGAATGTCTATGTTGCTGTGCTTGAAAATTTTACAACTGCTTCATGCAGTCTAAACGTATTGTTTTCTTTGCATGATATTCGAAAAGTGTTTCAAGGGATGTGCCTCTGGAGGCCAATGCTTGATACCCAGCAGACTGTACTAAAGATGAGCTGTCTGGGTGTTAGGACCTTCTCTTCAACTGAGAAAACTGCCTGTCTTCCAGCAGTTCTTAGTCTTGCAGCCCTTGAGCTTAACATTGCTCGCCTGTGGATGCATGAGTGTTTGCGCACCTTTGGTGATCGTCTAGCTTCAGTTGAGGCATGCAAAAAACTTGTTTCAATTATAGCTGAAGTTTCTGAGAAGAATTTTGGCACTAAGTTGTCTACTCAGTACCAAACAACCCCAGCAGATATATCCAGTCCTAATGATCAATCAACAGTGACAAACACTCATAATCTGAACCAACATCTACTTTCAACCCCATGCCAGTTAGAAAAGAATGCTCTTCCTGTGCTAGGACTGGCAGACATTGAGTCAGTACAGACAGAGAGAGTAGAGAGCTATGTTTCAAAGAGCAACTCAAGCCTGAATTGTTCAGAATGTGATGAGGATGCATCCTTATACAAAAAGAACAAATTAAAAGATGATGAAATTGTTGAGCGCGAACCAGTAACATCAGAGTGTAAATATGAATCTGTAAGTGAATCACTATGCAGTCAATCTCCTTCTGGTGAAGAGAAAGATGTTTCAAAGCTAGCATCACAGAAAGAGTTATCCACTCAACATGTCCCTTTAACAACATGTGAAATAAACACCCCAAAAATATTAATTGAGCTTCTGCAGGAATGTGCTTCTTCCATCCAAAATGTTGTCTTCAGTCCAGAACTTTGTGGGCAACTGAACAACAAACTTCAACATCATAGTTTTAAACGCAACTCCATGTATCAAGAGAGAGACGTGGATGTGCTGATAGACCAGCTAGTTCATGCTATTAAAAGCAGGGACGAAAATATAGAGGAAAAGTCTGATAACAATTACTACAGCCCTACATGGGCTGTGCATCATCAGAATGTATATCAGCTTGTGCGTATCCTCCGAGCTTTTCTTATTCCCGGTGGACATGGAGCTCTATTTGGAACAGCAAAGAAAACGGGCAGAAAGTCCATTATACGCCAAGCTGTCGCTCTGGCAGGATACCAACTAATTGAGGTTCATCCTGGAAATGAGGCGAAGTTGCGGGAAATGTTAAAAGAGGTTGGGAACCAAATAGCTGGGAATGGTGGATCGTTGGCTCTACTGGTTCACGAGGATACCAGCCAGGCTGTTAAGGAAGAGCTGCTACTAATGATGGCAAATGGAACTCTTCCTGGACTTTATTCAGATGAGGAAGTGAAGAACGTGACACTTTGGATGAAAACACAAGGCATGAAGAACTCACAGCAGCTGTTGAAGGATGACCAAGCTCTTGAAATGTAGGGTAAATGTATCCATTTCATTTTATGTCACTCAAATTTGCGACTTCTGTGTTTTAATTTCATATTTAATTACACTGGCAGCTAAAAGTTTGGAATAATGTACAGATTTTACTATTTTGGAACGAAATTGGTACTTTAATTCACCAAATTGACATTCAACTGATGACAAAGTATAGTCAGGACATTACTGATATAAAAAACAGCACCAACACTTTTTGAAAAAAGTTATTTTTTGTCAAATCTAGATCATATCCAGCAGTCATCACTCCAACACCTTCTCCTTGATTAATCATGCTAAATTGCTAATTTGGGACTAGAAAATCACTTGCCATCATATCAAACACTGTTGAAAGCTATATGGTTAATATTTATTTTTTTTTGTTATTAAAAATTCAAGCGAGTGTAAAGAGTTACCATCCAATTTCCATGATCCAGCTAGACGTTAAAGTTTTGGCTAACCGATTAAGTAAAGTTATGACATCTCTAATACATATAGATCAGGTGGAGTTCATTCGGGGCACAGCTCTTTTGATAACATTAGGCATTTCATCAATATCATGTGATCAGTGGTAAATGATCAGACTCCGGTCGGTGCCATCTCACTTGATGCCGATAAGACCTTTGATATGGTAGAATGAGATTATCTTTTTAAGGTTTTGGAAATATACCGATTCAGAAATACTTAATCGGTTAGCCAAAACTTTTTTAAGAATCAGACTGATCCGGGTTTTTGTCATGGTTGGCAGAAGCTTTCCATTGTTTAATGATTCCATATTAAATTCTAACCAATGTGGAGCCAATTCTGTAGCATAAGATCTAAAAAATTCTGTGGCAAAGACATCTGGCCCCAGAGCCTTGCCTGTAAGAAAGGCCTTAATTACCTCTTCAAGCTCCTCCAAGATTATTTCAGAATCAAGAGAATTTATTTGCTCAGTCGTCAGTTTTGGTAGATCTAATGATTCCACAAATTTTCTAATATCTTCATCAGTAGGTGAAGACATGGAACTATAAAGATCACGATAAAATTATTTAAAAGCATTATTAATATAAATGGCTGTGGTAAAAATTTCACCATCAGCAGATTTCACTGAGGGAATGGTAGAAAAAGACTCTCTCTGCTTTTATATATTTAGCCAAAAGCTTCCCTGCTTTGTCCCCCAACTCAACATATGACTGTCTTGCCCTAAATAACCAAAACTCCACCTTCCGTGACAAATCAGTTTTATATCTGTATTTCAATTGTGTCAATTCTTTGAGGCTATCAGACGACATTTGCAGCTATTTGGTTCGTTAAGTAAAGCTTAACATTGTCTTTCTGTTTGTTTTTGAGTTGCCACAGTATGCAATAGACTGGCATGTCTTAAGGTCAATATTAGGACAAATTGGCAAAAAAAGAAAGAGCTTTCTCTAGAAACTCATCAGTGAATCATTGTTTTGAGGATTGAAGGCTATACAATGCTTGAAATTGCCAAAAAACTGAAGATTTCATACAAAGGCGTACACTACAGTCTTCAAGGCAAACTGGCTCTAACAAGGACAGAAAGAGATGTGGAAGACCAGATGTACAACTAAACAAGAGGATAAGTACATCAATGTCTGTAGTTTGAGAAATAGACACCTCACATGTCCTCAGCTGACAACTTCATTGAATTCTACCTGCTCAACACCAGTTTCATGTACAACAGTAAAGTGAAGACTCAGGGGCGCAGGCCTAATGGGAAGAATTACCAAGAAAAAATAACTTTTGAAACAGAAAAATGAAAAGGTTAGAGTGGCGAAAGATATCAGACAGATAATTGGAAAAGAGTGTTATGGATCTTAAACCCATTGAGCTTTTGTCGGATCAGCTAGACTGTAAGGTGTGTGAGAAGTGCCCAACAAGACATCTATGGCAAGTGCTTCAGGAAGTGTGGTGTGAAATCTCACCTGAGAATCTGGACAAACTGACAGCCAGAATGCCAAGGATCTGCAAATCTATCATTGCTGCACATGGAGGATTTTTTTATGAGAACTCTTTGAAGTAGTTTAAGAAGTTGGTGAATAAAAGTACCAATTTCTTTCCATAAGAGCAAAATCTGTACATTATTCCACAATTTGGCTGCCATTGTATTTATAAAGTAGGCTTTTATTGGTTTAAGTCTGATTAAAATCAATCTGTTTGCATTTTGTTCTTGAAATTCTCCTAATTTTGTTGACATATCTAGTATAGAAAGCAAAGTAAATTTCTCTTTGTGTCCAGGTATTTCAAAAGCATCAAAAGAAATATGCATGTGTTCCTGCTTTATCCTCTACTCTTGGACAAGAGTGAAAGACAGTCTGGAAACTCTTTAGTTAGTGAGAAACATATCTCCAAGGCTTTGAACCTATGTTGTTGTGTAGAAGTGTATCAACCTTGGACCACAGAAGCTTTGGTCGAAAGTGCCTTGTATAATTTAAGGGCCAGTCATCAGATACCCGAGACAGATAGTACAGGTGAGTCTATTCAATATAATCTTAATTCTAATCCTAATTTTAACAAATTGATTGAGTCGCAATCTGTTGCACTTTTTCATGTTTCAGTGGTTTGTGTGTTTGTGTCCCACTAGTTGCCAAGGATAACTTAGTGGCTAGTATTTCTAAGGCGATGGCAGGAATTCATCTGTCTGCTACAAAATATGCTGTCACACTGCTTAATTTTCATCCATTCAGTCCTCGGTCCTATACAGAGCTGATGGTTCAGTTCTTCTGTCATTGCCAGCACCTCTTCGAGCAAAACAGATTTCAGGATAACCAGTGAGGATTGCCAGTGCAACACTTTAGCTTCTTTTCCACCATCGGCCGAACAGTTCTCATTGTAAAAACTTACTGTTCCATGCCAGTTGGCATGGTTACATTTTCTTTTTCAACTGTGGTGCTGTAAAATCAGGAGAATCTACGTAACAGATCCATCTGTTGGCGACGGTGTGAGATGTAAAGATTGGAGTGAGTTTAGCAAGATATGGAGGATGATCACATATTTTTTAGGATTATGAGAAAATAGTATATGAGACAATATTGATGTATTTTGAGGTTAAATTAGTTAGTAATCTACTTCTCTGATGAAAAGAGCATGTTGAAAAATAAATGTGGGCTGCACTACTTGCTAAACCGTCATAAAAAAAACATGAAGATACACTAAACGAGTTGCCATGTAATAAACCCATTCCACCATGTAACATTTACCTTGTCTCGTTTTGCCCTTACCTCTTCTTTGCCCATTTTGCCCCTTTTGGTCTTCCGTAAGTTTTACTTTCGGAACTATAAACCTTGCCCGTAACATTATGGACCCAGCGGCCCAACTCTTGGTTTTGCGTCAGGGGAGTCAACCCTTGGAGGCTTATGTGGTAGACTTTTGTGCCCTGGCTAACCAGGTGAACTTTGATGAGGTGGCTCTGAAAAACATTTTTCAATGTGGACTGAATGAGCCAACCTCGTCGTTCATGCCTGGTGGTCGCTGCTCCCTCGACCTGGCTCTATTTATTGACCTCGCCCTACTGTTCGCTGGTTCCTCATTTACTGTGGGGGAGGCAGACACTGAACCAGAGTTCCACGCCATGGCCCCAGTCTCGAAGCCTGCCATGGCCCCAGTCTCGAAGCCTGGCACGGCCGCAGTCTCGACGCCTGACACGGCCCCAGTCTCGACGCCTGCCACGGCCACAGTCTCGAAGCCTGCCACGGCCCCAGTCTCGAAGCAGATCAAGGCCAGCGAGCCAGCGCCCACGCCTGCCACGGTCAGCGAGCCAGCGCCTGTAACCTCGACCGTCCCCATGGCCACGCTCCCTGTTGGCCGAAGGAGACAGAGAAGGAAGTGGGCACCTTCTCCCCAATCTCGTCTTGTGCTCAAGACCACAGAGGTTTCCTCAGAGTCTTTCATGGCTCTGCCGAGCTCTGCTCCGCCCTCAGAGTCTTCCACGGCTCTGCCGGCCTCTGCTCCGCCCTCAGAGTCTTCCACGGCTCTGTTGGGCTCTGCTCGGCCCTCAGAGTCTTCCACGGCTCTGCCAGCCTCTGCTCGGCCCTCAGAGTCTTCCATGGCTTTGCCAGCCTCTGCTCGCCCCTCAGAGTCCTCCAGGGCTCCACCTCTCGGGCCTCCCAGGGCCCCGCCTCTCGAGCCTCCCAGGGCTCTGCCTCTCAAGTCTCTCGAGCCTCCCAGGGCCCCGCCTCTCGAGCCTCCCAGGGCTCCGCCTCTCGAGCCTCCCAGGGCTCTGCCTCTCAAGTATCTCGAGCCTCCCAGGGCTCTACCCCTCGAGCCTCCCAGGGCCCCGCCTCTCGAGCCTCCCAGGGCTCCGCCTCTTGAGCCTCCCAGGGCTCTGCCTCTCAAGTCTCTCGAGCCTCCCCGGGCTCTACCCCTCGAGCCTCCCAGGGCCCCGCCTCTCGAGCCTCCCAGGGCTCTGCCTCTCAAATCTCTCGAGCCTCCCAGGGCTCCGTTTCTCGAGTCTTCCAGGGCTCCTCCTCCTCCCGAGCCTCTCAGGGCTCCGTCTCTCGAGTCTTCCAGGGCTCCTCCTCCTCCCGAGCCTCTCAGGGCTCCGTCTCTCGAGGCTCCCCCCTCAAGCCTCTCGAGCCTTCCAGGGCTCCGCCTCTAGAGCCTCTCGAGTCTTCCACTGCCTTTTTCCCCGAGCCTCCTACGGCTCCGCCTCCCGAGCCTCCTACGGCTCCCCCTCCAGAGCCTCCTATGGCTCCACCTCCCGAGCCTCCCACGGCTCTGCTCCCAGAGACTCCAGAGCTTTCTAGGGCTCTGCCTCTTGAGCCTCCTACGGCTCCGCCTCTCGAGCCTCCTACGCCTCCCGAGCCTCCTACGGCTCCCCCTCCAAAGCCTCCTATGGCTCCACCTCCCGAGCCTCCTACGGCTCCCCCTCCAAAGCCTCCTACGGCTCCACCTCCCGAGCCTCCTACGGCTCTGCTCCCAGAGACTCCAGAGCTTTCTAGGGCTCCGCCTCTCGAGCCTCCTATGGCCCCGCCTCTCAGGCCTCCTACGGCTCCGCCTCCAGAGCCTCCTACGGCTCTGCTCCCAGTGACTCCAGAGCCTTCTCGAGCTCCGGCTCCCGAGCCTCCTACGGCTCTACCCCCAGAGACTACAGAGCCTGCCTGGTCTTCGCCTCAGAAACCTCCCACGGCGCCACCTCCCTTGGCTCCACCTCCAGAGCCTTCCAGGTCTTCGCCCCTAAAGCCTCCTTCGGCTCCACCTCCAGAGCCTTCCAGGCCTCCGCCTCTAGAGCCTCCCACGGTGCCACCGTCATTGGCTCCACCTCCTGAGCCTTCCAGGCCCCCGCCTCTAGAGCCTCCTACGGTGCCGCCTCCATCGGCTCCGCCTCCTGAGCCTTCCAGGCCCCCGCCTCTAGAGCCTCCTGCAGCACCACCTCCCTCTGCCCTGTCTCTTGGGCCCCCTATGGCACCGCCTCCTGAGCCCCCCGAGCCTTCCTCGGCGCCGCCTCCTCAGTCTCTCTGTGCCCCGCCTGCCGAGTCTCCCACAGCTCTGCCTTCCAGGTCTCCCAAGCCCTCCACGCCCCCGGAAACCCTTCCTCACTTGGTTCTGCCAGCTCCCCCAGTAACCGTTCCTCTTCCCGGGCTTCCTGACCCTCTTCCTGTCCTGTGGCCTTTTCCCTGGCCTCCTGACCCAGTCTCTGCCCTATGACTGCCCCCCAGATCTCCCGGCCACCCGCCTTTCCGCTATGTTCCCCCAGACCTTGCCTTCATTTCCCTTTGTGCCCTCGTGGACCTTCTTATTGCCCCTCGTTGCCCCCTTGGACTGCCTGTCTGCCCCCTCGTTGCCCTCTTGGACTTCCTGCCTACCCTCTGTGCCCCTTGGACTGCCCTCATTTTGTTTTTGGGTTTTTGTGGGTTTTCTGTTCTGGGGTTTTGTTCGTTGGGATCGTCTGGTATCCGATCCCTTGAGGGGGGCTATGTAACATTTACCTTGTCTCGTTTTGCCCTTACCTCTTCTTTGCCCATTTTGCCCCTTTTGGTCTTCCGTAAGTTTTACTTTCGTCCCTTATTTAACTCCACAGTCCCCTTGTTAGCATTCATGTTCTCTGTTATTAGTTTCACCTGCACCCGCCCCCTCTGGCTCTCGCGCTCGCTCACAATCATCAGAGTATTAGTTTCACCCGCACTCGTTCTAATCACTAGATTATTAGTCTCACCTGCACTGTTCGTTTTCCCCTATATATACGCTGCCCCTTCGCTTCACTCTTGTTGGTTATTGTTTAGTTTACCCCTTCGCTTTGCCAGCTCTAGTGTTCCCCTAGCTTCCCCTGTCTTTTCCTCTCGCTAGTCTCATTTGATATACTCTGACTCCCCGGCTTCGACCTCGCGCTCCCCTTGACTGCTCTTCACTGGATTTGCCCTTTTTGTACTGTTGCCTGCTCTGTTTAATAAAGCAGTTTTACTCCGACATTGTGACTGTCTCGTCGTGTGTGTGCATTACACACCAGCACATTTGAGAATGGTTGAGTACAGTTTGCTACCCGGGCTGAGAATTCCGGGCCAAGAACGGTTTGTAATCATACCATGCAGAACTGTGCTCAAGTGGAAATGCTACTGTAATCATTCTATACCGTCCTCAGAACCATTCGGCCTGATGGTGGAAATACAAGTTTTAATTTTGATGGATTTTTCATTGTGCCTTACAGCTGAATATGTTGAAATATAGCAATAACTTCATTTGTTTGTTTTTACATGTTAGGTTGGCAAAGGTTCTAGCAAGTGTTAAGGAAATGTCTGACACAGCCGCAAGGCACACTCAAGTAGTTCTGTGTTTCAGGGCCAAATGTGAAGAAAAACAGAAGGTATGTCTTAACAATGCTTAATAACAAAACACATCTGAGGAGTAGAGGGATATGACAAAGCTATTTACCTTGCTATTTTGGAAAAACTTTCAAAAAAGGTGCCATTACTTACCTTGCTCAATGGCAGAACTTGGTCTTTACTTCGTAGGTCTGCCCTTTTTTGTTACTGGATCTGAAACCTTTATGTTAGTAGCCACCATTGACAAACAAAATAATCATACTGTATGTCTTTTTCCCTCTTTATTGTATATATTTGTTTGTTTGTTGTAGTGTCTGGACCAGCTGCAGATGTCAATAGACTTGGCCCAAAAAAGCTGGGAACAGACCCGCCACCATAGTTTGCAGGAAGAGAACTACCTTTCCCAGCTAGAGGGTCAATTACTTCAAGTTCAGCGACAAATTCAAGATGCCTTTAAACAGGTTTTACCCTAATCTGATCAGTATGAACACATGTTGGATGTCAGGTGCACTGAAATCAGATACATTTTCTGTTTCTGTTGCTTGTTGTATGCAGGTAAGCCCACTGTACCAGCTAGCTGTGGAAGTACTGCAGTCGTTGAACTACTCTGACTTCGAAGAGGTCCGGAACTACAGGGCTCCCCCCGAAATAGTGGTCAGAGTCATGGATATTATATGCATATTATTCAACCATCCATGTGGCTGGGAAAGCTGCAAACAACTTCTGAGGCGTTCCAGTTTCTTTCAGGTTAAAACTCACTGAAACGGTTTTAAATAAATAGGAATCTTTAAATTTCCTCAAAGTAATTTTTTGACAACTTGGTGCTTAACATTTTCTCTTTTTACTCCATCAGGAACTGGAATTTTTTGACTGCTCTAAATTAAGTGATGAGATGATTCAAACTTTGGGGCAGTTCGTACAGGAACCAAGCTTCCAGCCAAGCTGTGTGCGAGATGTGAGTCAGGCATGCGAGTCTTTATGTCACTGGGTTAGGGCAGTGTACCAGTATGCTTGTGTACAGTGCCGTATGGCCCCTAAAAAGGCTCAAAAGCATGATTTAGATGTGCTCATGAAAGAAAGTCTAGCTAGGTTGAGGGATGCCAGGCTGAAAGAAGAACTGGCACGGGAAGGACTAGAAGACCTGCAGAGACAGCAGGAGCTCAACAGACATGACATGGAGTTGCTAGAGGCTCAGCTTAGCACAGCAGAGGCACATGAGAGGAAGACATCTGCTGCTCTCAAGATGGTGGAATGTCACATTGAAGATTGGACACTGGCAAAAAAGGTAGCTAAAAGTTGTGTACAAGTATCTCATATTGACAAAGAGTAATTCCAACAATGTGCAGAGCTGCATGTTCTTTTTTAAGTATGCTTTTTTAATGAAACTAGAAAACAATACTTTATTTATTACAGGAAGAAAAACTGAGTAATCACAATATTCCAGGTGATGCTCTGCTTTTGGCAGGCACTGTAACATACTTGGGTCCATTTGGGCCTGATATTCGACAGGAGCTGCTGCAGAAGTGGTACAAACTTGGTCTCACTGGTGAAATTAACATAAAATCTGAGGACCCACGTATGACAATTTTTAATGTAGTACCCCTTACAGCCTCTGAAAACTATGTTCCCATTCCTGTAAGTAAGACATTTCAAATAGCCTTGAATCGGGCACTTGGCCTAGATCTGCACCTCATTCAGGGAGATTACTCTGATCTGGTCCGGAATGTTCTAATCTGGGGGCACAGAGTTCCCTGTGTTCAAAGCTGGCCTCTATTGGCAGATGTACCTCAACATGAGGAGCTCACTTCTAAAACATTGTTTTCTTCTGGTCAGTATTACAGTACTTCTGTGAGTATTTCTGTTATTCAGAAACTCAGAAATACCTTTCAGTAACAGTGAGAATTAATATTCTCTTTAGGCAATGTTACAAGAGATAAAGAAAAATGCAAAAAAAAGGTACTTACAGTTGCTGCTGATGATCCAGAGTTACTTGATAAACTAAATCATGGAGCAGAAGAAGGTCAGTGATCTGCAAAATGTTCCATGCTGACCTACATGTTGTTTGGTGTCTAGTTTCATAAATGTATTTGCGCACATATTTGCAGGTCTAAGAGTATTGGTGACACATATTGAACGAGCACTGCAAGACCTAAAAACCCTTGAGGTGTTTGTTCATCTAGCAGGTCGTCAGTCTTTTGATCAGAGTCGTCCTGTTAAAGCTGCTCATTCTGATTTTCACCTCTTTATGAGTACTTCTCTCTCAGTTCGAGATCTGGTAAATGGTGAGAGATCCTTCAAGTCTTCTTAACTAAAACAGAAACTTCTATTGTAGGTATAGACATTCTATTTTGTCAGTTGATGTGTTCTGCATTGATGCTGCAGTATCCTCATAGTATGTTTCTTTTAAAGTAATTTCCTTTAGTTTTGAATTCCCTTTCCATGTTTTCTGCTAGAAATTCACCCTTCCTTCCTGGATGATGTTCAAATCATCGATCTTTCTTTGAGCACAACTGAAGTTAAAGATCTTATTTTGGCAGAACTGATGCAATCAGAGTGTTCAAAACTATGGACTTTACACTGCCAAGTACAGACAGAAAAACAGATGCTTCAGCATAACCTTTGTCAAAACAAGGTCTGGTGGCAAAGAAGTTTTGAACTTTAAAGCAAATTCTTATAAAATATTATCCTTGAACCACAGCACAGAAAAAATCAATCTCTTTTATTATTGCAGGTTTCCTTGATCGAGTACATCTTGAATACTTCCACACCTCTGCTTCTGGATCCTAAGTTCCTCCCTCACGTGAATACATGTCAGAGTGTCTCTCTTGGACTTGAGACAAAAATCAAGAAGCTGACCAAAGAGATAGATCATCACAAATCCCTAATGGCTGATTTTTATAGAGTCGCAGAACTCACCACGGCCATTTACAACGCCCTACAGGATGTGGTCCAACTTTCCCCTTGTTACCTTTTTACTCTACGCAGTTTTCTCCTCACTATACGATCAGCTTTAGCCCAGAAGAGCCCAGATATGAGGTTTCATGGAGAGATGGTGCCGAGTGCAGTCATAGCTGAGATTACCCAGAGGATTGTTTCTAATTTTTTCTCTCTGTATAAATCCTGCTTGTTACAGAGCCATGCAGCATTACTCAGACTGATGGTATCTGTGGCACTTATTGTGCACCATGAAGGCTGCTCTGATGCTGAACGAGTCACTTTCCTCAGAGGATTGAGCGACTTGAAATTTCATGAACCTTTTTTAGCATTATCCACACAGTCTATCCCTGAACTTCCGAGCTGGATTCAAACATGCACGCAAGCTGATATTTATCTCTTAGAGACAATAGCACCCTTCAGAGGTCTAGTGTCATCTCTGGTAAATTCATCCAAGTTATGGCAGGAGTATCTACACTTTCCTTCATCCACAGTAACTGGGCCTGTCCCTTGTCAGTCTCACTCCCATTTGTCCACAATTCAGCGTGCTATTCTCTGGAAGACGCTGTGTCCTCATTGGCTAGCAGCAGTGGAAGACGACCTTGCAGCTTGTTTGCAAGGAAGTATGCTGCATTCAGATGTTACTGAAGGCCCTCCAATGGGCTCTCCAGAAGCGCTCTCCAACCTTTTGTCCAAACATGAAGGTCCTGTAGTTGTACATCTGCCAGATAAAAATGAAACTGCACCTATAAGAATCCATCCTCTTCACTTGATTAAACAGGTTGCTCAGTACCAAGCAGAAAAGAAAGGGGTAAGCTAGTAAAAATTACATGGAGATGTTGTGGTGTAATGGAGTGGTTAAGGATCAGGATTAATAACTGGAAGGTTAAGTTTTCAATCCCTTTAAGTAGCCATCACCATTGTGCCCTTAAACAAGACTGTTGCTCCAATAGGCAAGAAAAATAAAAAGTTAAATCTCTTTCATTTCTCAGTAGTTACTCCTGGAGTGCAATGAGAAATAATCAAATTTTTATGGCCAGAGTTTGTCAAGTGATCCTTGTTTTGCATGTGTAATTGCATTGTATTTGTTGTATAGTTGCAGATTAGACTAAAGTAGGAGTCTCAAACCACCGAATGATAGTTTCAATTGTTAGTTCACCCAAAAACTGAGATTCACCCAATGTTTACTCACCCCTTTGTTGTTATAACCCCATATGACTTTCTTTCTTTTTCTTAACAAAAGTAAGAAATTGTGAAAAATAAAATTTACTCAGTAATGCCATACAATTGCAGTTTTTCAGTGACTACCTCTTCAAGCTTCATAAAGGAAGAAAAAGTATAATTCAGAAGTCTAATAAATTATTGTATGCAAATCATAAATGGTTCTAAAGTCATATGATAAGGTTTGGTGAAAAACAATCTTATGTATTATTTAGTGAAAATGCGAGCAACAGAATACGCAATCCCTCTTGCGAGATGGGGCGTTCAAGCAAAAACTTGGCCCCTATGAAGAACACCACCTGGCTAGTTTGCGACCTCTTGGCTAAAGCATATTTGCATCTTGCTTTTTGTCACACAGAGTGATCATTATTTATAATGGATATACCTGTTTCTTTAAATTATGTGTTGCCATGTATCAGCTTTGTCATATTTGTTAACAGGTGAATGTGAATGTTATTTCTTTCGGGACTGGTTGTCATGGAGATGCTGTTCTCTCATCGCTGGACAGTGCTGTCCAGAACGGCCACTGGCTAGTCCTTAACAATTGTCATCTCCTTGATGGTTGGGATGTCAGAGTTGTAAATGAGTTAACAGAAATAGTGTCATACACTACAAAAGGTGACTCCAATAAGGATACAAACTAAATCCACAAGACCTAATTATCTCATTCTAAACCAATTGTTAACATCTATGACCAATTCTGTGTTGGTTTAACCTTATTGTATTTGACAGATCTGGAGGCAAATGGAGGATCTTTTCGTAATGGTAGAAGTGTAGTAAAGATTGTGCATCCCTGTTTTAGACTTTGGCTCATAACCAAAGGTGACAAACCTCAATCAGTTCCAGGTAGGCAACGTTCCTCTCATTTAAATTTAAATAACTAGGCATCATAGTGTCTACATTATGAAATAAATATGTTCAAAAGATTAATGCAATAGTTTTGTATATTATTATTTATTGTCCTGAGGTACATAAACCTTGTAACCCTTCAATCCTTCACAAAAAAGGATGTTGTATTATTTGCATAATAAACAGAAACTAAACAATGGCAGAAAAGTTGACTGTAAATACGTAGCTGAATCACTTTTGAGTCTGACGGCCATGTTCAGTGAACTTACAAAATATCATGTTTCCTTTAAGAGAAATCTAAGTTTACAAATCAGCTGATCCCAAATGCAGATCTATAGTATGTAACATTGAAACACTGAGATGTTTATAATCTATCATCTGATACAGCTGTAGTTAGAATCAGTGCCCTCCAATTGGTGTGGGATTCATCCTGGGATCTGAAGGATGAATTGTTGTCCTCAACTAGACTAACGCTGTCTGCAGCACTCTCCTTCTCTCCTGGACACTCTATGGACACGGTGAGGCCTCTTCTGCAGTGTGCCATCCTACACTCTGTCCTGATGCAAAGACAGACATTCAAACACTTGGGCCAAGGGCAACTTTACTTTTGGTGAGGATTTGCTTTTTGATTTTGAGCACTGAACACATATGAGTGCAGATTAAAGAGGTACCGTATATATACCGTATGTAAATCTTTTTTCATTTTGTAGGACACAGGAAGATCTGCTCGCACTGATTGATGCACATGTCCGCATAGCCAAACACTGTAGTGATCCCACTGGTGCATTAGAATACATAGCAGGTACTGCTGTGACATGCAATGCTTTACAAAACTGTAGCCATTAAGGTGCATTGACACTGATGGAGATTGTATCTCTGGAGTTGCTGTACTTTTGGCATTACTACTCAATTGCAGTATGCAGCATGTTAGTGGATGAATCACACAAGCTCCGACATCCATTTGCAAAAAGTTAAACTCTGCTCTGAGGTTAAAACAAATGACATTAATTTATTTTGTTGCTCAAAATCATTGTGTGTTAGCACCCCTTTAGTGAATTAGCATTTACTGGGTTGACATGCTTTCTCCACAGGTTACTTGGTATATGGCAGTCATGTTTCAGACCATGCTGATCTAGCAGCTGTGCAGAGTATTGTTAGGGTGTGTCTAGGACAACCATCTACATTGTGGGGACGTGGCCCTCACATTCTTTCAGATATCATTAGCTTTACAGGAAGATTTGGTATATAAATACACACATCACTTCAAGATTTTATAATAATTAGGCTTTAAATTGTCCATAAATGCTTAACATACACTAGAACTGAATGTTTCTATGTTTTTGCAGATGCTGGATCCCTATTGGAAGGCTTGAGACATCGTATTCAGTCCATCACTTGTGGTACTGACCCATTAATTCTGGGCTTTAGTCCAAGTATGGCAGGTGATATGGTGATTCTCAAAAGTCACACCCTCAACATTCTACTGTACCAGTTGCAGAGCATCTACGGAGATGTCATAGGAAGCCATGGTCCCCTTGTTATGCAACCCCAACAACTTGAAGACTACAAGCTGGTTAGGGAAAGGTTGCTAACTTTGCAAGTCAAGTTGAGACAGAGGGATAACAGCATTGGTGTGGGAATGGAATCTGCATATCTTGGTCCATTACATTGTTTCTTCCTGGCAGAGTGGGAGCGTTTGAGCAAGCTGGTGTCTTCCTTGCTTTTGAAAAATTTTAAGCCAATTAAAAATAACATAATAGGCTCCAATCCTGCATATCTAACATCATCAGCTCTCTCACGCCTAGAGACTCAAGCAGAACTTCTCAGATCATACCTGTGGGAGGAGTCAACCAGTATTTCACCTCATGCTTATCAATTGGCTGCCTTTCTTAATCCCCAAGGCTTTCTGGCAGCTCTGATCAGAGATGCAGCCCACATCCAACAGAAGGATATCAGCCTATTCTGTATGCATTTCAAGGTAAATCTAAATTTTTTAAACACAGACGGGAAAGAGTCTGGGAACCGGAAATTAGACAAATACAATATACACAGCTTGTTTACTCTTTTGTCATTCAGGTGCTTGGTGATACTGTAACACCATCCTCTTCACCCCAAAGTGGAGTCTACCTATCTGGACTTGAACTACAGGGAGCGCTGTGGGATCCAGGGCTTGAAGTTCTAGAGGATACTCTATCCCCCGAATCTACCCATTTCCCAGCCCTCTGGGTCAGTGTTGAAAAGGGGGAAGATGATAGAAGCTCTTCCATTAATAGCCCACATTTTAATTCCTCCTCCCTGCCTCTCTATTACTGTCCTTTGTATGTAAACAGACAAACTACAGATGGAGATCACTGTCTATCTGCTGACAACATTATCACCCATGTTCCACTCTCAACAAAATTAGATCCAGTGCTGTGCACTATGAGACGAGTTAGGTTAACAAGTACTCTCCTGCAATACCCCCAGTGAGGAATAGTTTTAAAAATCTGATCTGTGAAGAAATAAAAGGGAAGTATGAAAAACAAAATGTGTCATTTTTGCATTATCATTATTGCAAACTTGCTTATCTTACAGATGGTGAAACACATCTGATAATCTTTCATAGAAAACTTGTGTTTAGTGGACTTATTTTTATGTTATACATTATCAATGATCTTTTTATTTTTTTGTTTTAGTATTCACTTATAAAGACTTCTAGAAAGAACAATGTTTTGTTTTTGCCATTTTTCTCATTTTGTGCTCTTATCATTTCATGTGTGTTAAAAATGAAGGTGTTAACAAAAACCTATACCTATACTTAATGCACATTGTCCCTGGATTCCAAATGGCATAAATGATGCCTGCAGAGGGCACTTCAAAGGGAGAACAATCATACTCACCATGTTGTTAGATCAATCCAAACAGATTTTCCAATAAAATGACTTTTAAAGTGAGTTCCAAATTACTGTTATTTTAACCCCACTCTTTAAATGGATAGATCACCCCAAAATAAAAAAATTATCTCTTCATTTACTCACCCTTATGCCATCCCAGATGTGTATGACTTTCTTTCTTCTGTAGAACACAAAAACACTTAGCTCTGTTGGTCCATACAATGCAAGTGAATGGTGGTCAGAACTGTGAAGGTCCAAATATCACATAAAGGCATAATAAAAGTAATCCATATAACTCCAGTGGTTTAAACAATGTCTTCTGAAGTGATTCAGTTGGTTTTGGGTGAAAACAAACCAAAATGCAACTCTTTTTTTCACTGCACATCTTGCCATTGCAGTCTCTAATCTAAACGCATTAGGCATTCTTCTGAAAGAAATGTCCAAGTAATGAAGTGAATTCCAAGCATAAACGAGTAAACTTACAAATGACACTCAAATTTTACTTAAAATAGGCTATGCTACAACTTCAGGATATTAAATAAAGTATTTTTAAAATATTCTTTCAGTGCATTGTTACAATGATAATTTTGAGCATATAGTTTAAAATATACCTAAAATATATTTAAAAATTAAGTCCAAATAAGTACACTTTAAAAGTTACACTGAACTTTCACTTTAAGTATATTTTTCTAAAACATATTTTTTTGTTCTACATTACAATTATTTTAAAGTGTGTTAAAAGTTTTATTGTGAAAATAGGTAAAAGCATGATGTTAATGTACTTTTTATATATTTAAAGATGGTACAATTCCTTATTAATATATTTGCAATGTACTATTGAAAAAACTAATATATTTGAAATACAATAAAGTACATTTATTTTTCACCAGGGTAGGCATGATGATTTCAAGCTTGATTACACTTCAATCAAATCAAATCAAATCACTTTATTGTCACACGACCATGTACACAAGTGCAACAGTAGGTGAAATTCTTGTGTGCAGTTCTGAGCAACATAGCAGTCATGACAGTGACGAGACATATACCAATTACAGTAAACAACATACTTACACAAAACAATTTACAAATCAAATGTACACATACTTACACAACACAATAATTATATACAATGTACAGTAAACAATACACACAATATACAATACACAATATACAATACAATAAGTAGGAGTATATGAAAAAATATATATATATATATATATATATATATATATATATATATATATATGAAGCACTTCCTAGTGCTTGATGCATACGCAGAGCTCTAGATAGTGTTATCGATCTTGAAATCATGAGCATGCCTAGAGAATGCAATTACAAAGTGTGCAGTGAAAAAGGAGTGAAAAAAAAAAATTTCTCACCCAAAACTGATTGGATCACTTCAGAAGACATTGATTAAACCATTACAATCATATGATTACCTTTATGATGCCTTTGTGATATTTGAAGCATTAAAGGTCTGCCCACCATTCACTTGCATTGTATGGACCTACAGAGCTGAGATATTCTTCTAAAAATATTTGTTTGTGTTCTGCAGAAGAATGAAAGTCATACATATCTGGGATGGCATAGGGTGAGTAAATGATGAGAGAATCTTCATTTTTGAGTGAACTGTTCCTTTAACAGCTTTGGTCTGTTTCTCAAACAAAGAGCCATATGGACTTATTTTCAAGGTGCTTCTATGTTGATTTTGGCATATATGGCCATATATCAGATTTCTCTTTCGGCTGGGATAGGAGAAAGTATTTTAATAATGTCTAGAAAATGATTACAATTATTTAAAAAATGCACAGTACCTTGACCCTTAAATGCACACCTCGGATCTTTAGTGAAAGGGGATCTTATTCCACCTTCTTTACCTCATCTGATTTTTGGGGGTTATGCCCAACCTTCTATAGTATTCCTAAATCTTTTTTCTTATATAAAATTATTCTTCTTATAAATATCTTATTATTATAATATATAGTATAATATAGTATTTTTATAAATAAGTAGGAATTTGAATTGCTTAGTTACCAAAAGTGTATAGGATCTTTATAGTGACACAAGATATGTAATAGTGTTGCAACATATATCATTATTTATTTGTTTACTACACGTTTAGTACACATATTCATACAAATTACCACTATATAATGTTGATTTTCTGCAAACTTTTGGTTGTGTAGCTCAATATGCGTTTGACAGCCTGTTGTCTAATAAAATTCTAGTGTGAAAGTAATGAATCCGTCCTATTGTTGCATCATCTCATTGATATATGACAAAAAATATAAGAATATATATTTATATAAGCATAAAAGAATATACTCTTTTTTTATTATTATTATTTTGTAACTGTCTTAAAAATGCTTTAAAAATGTTTACCCTACCTAGGCATTTTGCAGATCCATATGTCATATAAGTGCTGGGTTGTTAAAGACTCGAGGTATGTAATAACAATTGGCAAAATCCCCATGCATTTAAGGGTTAAAGCTGTCCATTGTCATATCATATCATAACATTAATTGTATGAACATGGTGATTAGGCTCAAGCAGCCCTTTTCCTGCTCATCAAACTCATCAGTTGTTGGCACGGTCTTCCAGGTCATATAGAGATATACATCGCACAAGTCTCTCTTAGCAGATGGAATGGAAGGTAGACTTCCACCTTCTTTATTACACCAATAGTCTATTCTTCCTTTTTTCTTTTTCTCTCTCTCTCTCTCTGTCTCTCATTATTTCTCCCAGTTTCTGTCTCCTGCTCCTTTTCACACTATGAAATGAGTTGTTCTCTCTCTCTTTCTCTCCTAAGAGATTCTGCTGTGGCTCGCAGGTTGCTGGGCTGCTCAAGGCTTGGGAGCAGAAACGACTGAATTCGAAATGATCAGAGTCTCACCTGTGAATGAGAATATAATGAACCACTGTCCCTTTTTTACACAGACCTAGTACGCTTGCCTTCTGCAGACATCATTACAGTCCCAGGGACTTTACATTTCTGTCATCTCATTTTCAACAAGCTGAAAAGTTATTAGCACACTTTTCACACTATGAAATAATTTTTGTAAAAATTGCTGCAGACAATTTTTTTTTAAAAGTTATGTGAAATATCTGGTTATTAATCGAAATAATTTTTATGGCAAACTTTTTTGACAAACTTAATCTTTTTACATATTGGACTGAATAGTATCTATAAGCAGTGCTTGAAGTGGGCAGACTCACCTCTACGCAGTATGCACTTTAGTCTGTTTTTTTACCGGCAGGTTTTTTTGCGTACCACCACTTCTCAGAGACTTGATTTAATCTACGTCTGTGATTAGATGATGCCCGCCAATCAGATTTATCTGAACCTAAAAAAATATTTTTATAAAATCGCAATTAACATCCAAGAGCTCTCTGCGCAAAACTCAGCGGTGAGTTTAACAACACTCAACGCGTGCAATGGCATCGGTGTGCCTCGGGAAATAAGTGACTGCCGCAACTCAATACCATTCATTTTTAATGCGAGCACAGCGACTTCCGGCGACACGAGCTGTCGCGACCGTTGGCGCTAGATGTGGGCGTGTCCAGCGACGCGACAAAGTTGAGAAAAGTTCAACTTTGGAGCGACTAACGGAAGCGACAGCCAATAGGAGAGACGACGGGAGAGCTCACGTGATATCCTTCTCTCTCTCTCTGCAGCTCCTGCAGTAACGGAATGGATGAAAGGCTAATTCTTGCTGTTAGAAATTTCCCAGTGCTCTATGATATGTCTCTTCCCACGTACAAGGACATTTTTAAGAAAAATACTGCGTGGAAAGGTGTATCTGAGATCGCGGGGATTTTATGGACCGGCATTTGCATTTTCGCCGCAAATAAACAGCCGCTATGGCAAACAGCATGCCTTGTTTCTCATTCATCTTTGATTTAAAGCATTTTATGTACTGATTCCATTTATATTTAGTCTTTTCCCTCCAAAATGTTTGTTTTTAGTGGCAAGAAAAGAGATTCGCTGTCAACAGCAATGGAATGAAATCCGTGAATGTCATTTATAAACGTTACTAGGCAACCAGTAGTGGGAACGCCCACTAGCGACTTCACCGCCAGCCACTGGCGACCTGGAGCGATAAAGTCGCTGGCAGTGTGTACGCGCGTACACACTGCCAGCGACATCACGCGCGACAGCGTCTCAATATCATTCATTTTCAATGCGAGCACAGCGACTTCCGGCGACACGAGCTGTCGCGACCGTTGGCACTAGATGTGGGCGTGTCCAGTGACGCAACAAAGTTGAGAAAAGTTCAACTTTGGAGCGACTAACGGAAGCGACAGCCAATAGGAGAGACGACGGGAGAGCTCACGTGATCCTTCTCTCTCTCTCAGCTCCTGCAGTAACGGAAAGATGGATGAAAGGCTAATTCTTGCTGTTAGAAATGTTCCAGTGCTCTATGATATGTCTCTTCCCATGTACAAGGACATTTTTAAGAAAAATACTGCGTGGAAAGGTGTATCTGAGATCGCGGGGATTTTATGGACCCAGACAGAACGGCATTTGCATTTTCAGCGCGAGATAAACAGCCGCTCTGGCAAACAGCACGCCTGGTTTCTCATTCATCTTTGATATAAAGCATTTTATGTACTGATTCCATTTATATTTAGTCTTTTCCCTACAAAATGTTTGTTTTTAGTGGCAAGAAAAGAGATTCGCTGTCAACAGCAATGGAATGACATCCGTGAATGTCATTTATAAACGTTACTAGGCAACCAGTAGTGGGAACACCCACTAGCGACTTCACCGCCAGCCACTGGCGACCTGCAGCGATAAAGTCGCTGGCAGTGTGTACGCACCTGCACGCGCATGTTTAAGCTTGTCTGGGTATAGACAAAAAAACAATTAAATATATATATATATATATATATATATATATATATATATATATATATATATATATATATATATTATTGTTATTTTTTATATTTTTTTTATTAACACTTTATCATCAACAAATAGCATGTTTTCCATATTACAGCAAAGGAGCATATCACATGCTTCACAATACAATATAAATCAGAGTAAGAGAACAACAACATAAAAAAAAACAACAACTCTCCGCTGAACATCGACGGCTCCTCTGTGGAGATCGTCAAGAGCACCAAATTCCTTGGTGTTCACCTGGCGGAGAACCTCACCTGGTCCCTCAACACCAGCTCTATCACCAAGAAAGCCCAGCAGCGTCTCTACTTTCTTCGAAGGCTGAGGAAAGCACATCTCCCACCCCCCATCCTCACTACATTCTATAGAGGGACTATTGAGAGCATCCTGAGCAGCTGCATCACTGCCTGGTTTGGGACTTGCACCATTTCGGACCGCAAAGCCCTGCAGAGGATAGTGAGGACAGCTGAGAAGATCATTGGGGTCTCTCTTCCCTCCATCAAAGACATTTACAAAAAACACCCTCCTACTGTCTGGCAAAAGGTACCGAAGCATTCGGGCCCTCATAGCCAGACTGTGTAACAGCTTCCCCCAAGCCATCAGTCTCACACACACACACACACACACACACACACACACACACACACACACACACACACACACACACACACACACACACACTTGTTGTGTTTCCATGTTTTATGGGGACTTTCCATAGACATAATGGTTTTTATACTGTACAAACTTTATATTCTATTCCCTAAACCTAACCCTACCCCTAAACCTAACCCTCACAGAAAACTTTCTGCATTTTTACATTTTCAAAAAACATAATTTAGTATGATTTATAAGCTGTTTTCCTCATGGGGACCGACAAAATGTCCCCACAAGGTCAAAAATTTCGGGTTTTACTATCCTTATGGGGACATTTGGTCCCCACAAAGTGATAAATACACGCACACACACACACACACACACACACACACACACACACACACACACACACACACACACACACACACACACACACACACACATGTTGTGTTTCCATGTTTTATGGGGACTTTCCATAGACATAATGGTTTTTATACTGTACAAACTTTATATTCTATCCCCTAAACCTAACCCTACCCCTAAACCTAACCCTCACAGAAAACTTTCTGCATTTTTACATTTTCAAAAACATAATTTAGTATGATTTATAAGCTGTTTTCCTCATGGGGACCGACAAAATGTCCCCACAAGGTCAAAAATTTCGGGTTTTACTATCCTTATGGGGACATTTGGTCCCCACAAAGTGATAAATACACGCTCACACACACACACACACACACACACACACACACACACACACACACACACACACACACACACACACACACACACACATTACTGTCACTTTATAACTGTCTGCTACCTCAATAACGGCTATGTGCATAGAACACTATGTTATATGTTTATGTTTTTAGAAACTGTCATCTTTTTGCACTACTGTGTACTGGTCGGCGCTGCACTGTCTATTGTCCTGTTCATTGTCAGAAATTTCTTGTACTGTCCCGTACTTTTTGCACATGTTTGCACATGCACTTTATATAGGTATATATAGGTATTTTATATAGGTATTTTATTTAGTTGTGTAGTCTCATGTGGTTCTGTGTTTGTCCTATGTTGTTTTTATGTAGCACCATGGTCCTGGAGGAACGTTGTCTCGTTTCGCTGTGTACTGTACTAACTGTATATGGTTGAAACGACAATAAAAACCACTTGACTTGACTTGAGATAGAGAGGGTACATATCTATATATTATTGAATAAGCACAAGTAAATACTTTCTATATAAAAATGTTAAATAAAGAACATATTGCCATTGTTTTAATTGCTTTGCTATTTTTAGATTTTGACATTACATCAATGCACATTTTGATCTCCTTCTTAAGCACTATAAAGTTAGGTTTGCCATTTGTGAATTTACATTTATGGATATACAATTTACATACAAATAAAATACAATTTATAATGAAACCAGCATCCTTTGAGTAATGGTCCTTAATATAATAAACTAATATCACATACTTATAGGATAAGAGAACAGTTTTTAAGATATTAACAGCAACAAATCTCTCAACATCATTCCAGAAACACAGTGTAACTTTGCAGGACCAAAACATATGAAAAATAGTTTCAGTAGAACTTTCGCAGAAAGAGCATTTTATTTCAATATCACTTTTACATTTTTGTAAAAATTGCTTGGTAGGATAGACTCTATGAATTAGTTTGTATGAGATTTCCTTAACCTTATTTGTAAGGAGAAATGTTTGGGGCAACAACCAAAATTGAGTCCAGTTTACATTATTAAAAAGATTGTTCCAATAGAAAATATCATGAGGAGTAGAGATACTCTCTTTCAGAAATTAGGATCTAATGTTATAATTGTTAGATTTTAACATATTTCAGGTCTGGGAGGACAGACAGAGAGCGCAGACACATAGACACTTTTTCTAAAAAGCATGCATCTTAGCAGGTATAGCCTTTTTAACCACATTGAATTATTTTAATATAATAGATCTTTTGTATTTTGAGATAAAGTCTGCAAACTCAAATAAAATTCCTGGGCATAGTCAAAAGATGCATCCCAAACCGCACACTTCTGCACTATTCTCCTTCATGGACCCCATTACACTGCAATCCTTCCATTACAGTTTAGTTGTTTTTCAGTACAACTAACTTCTCCAACATTTCAGCAGTTAGTCACCATACCTACAAAGGAAAAGAGATGCTCAACTGGTGCCGATGATGGCAAAGTGTGTCAATATGAATCCAGAAGAGACAGGTCCTTCCTGGGGTCCTCCAGGAAGTGAAGGGTCTCCAACTCTTCTTTGCTGTGGCTTGGTAAAACCTCTCTACCCACCTGGCTGTCATTTCCTGTTGTTGGGAATGAAGACAGTAGACGCAGACAGTGAAAAAAGGTTGATTTATTTATTTACATTCAATACAGAAATTTTCCATTTAAGACAAAAATTTAAAAACACATGACACACTGGTTCATTTTTATTTATGTTGATTAACTCCTGAAATTGCACTTTATATTATAGACATTCTGAATTGGAAATAATTTAGCCTTCAGAGAACACAAAGAAGTCATCCTCATTCTCTTCAGCGGTGTTTGATGAAGCAGTGTCACTTTCTGACAGAAGACCATGCTCTTGAGCTGAATGGAGAATAAGTTGATGTATCCTCTTCTTCTCTGGAGTTAGTTTGGGAGGCAACCACCTCATCTTGAAAAATGAAGTAAGAAGCTATTGAACCTTTTCTCAAAGCCAACTATGGTGGCTTGCAAAATATGTGAGCAGTACCACAGGTTTGAAGCTTACAGGTCACGTAGTTTAGCCTGAACAGCAAAGAGGGTAGGTAGGAGGTCACCATAGTAGCATTAGGTCTGACCTTAAAGGTGATCAATAACAATAGCAATGGGCTTGAGGACTCTGCAATATTCCTCCATGAAATCAAGTTGTACTTCTTTGAATGGTGGGAGTTGCAAGGCAGGTATGATCTAAGGAAGCTTCTCCCAAAGAGATGTCAGCTGACTCAAACAGTCATAAAGAGAGTTCCACCTACAAATGCAGGGTGTCTTGAGTTGTTGGTCAGTCAATTCATTACGTATTTTAGCAAATTTTGGTCTGTCAGAAGCATTCTATAGAGCTGAGCACTTTACCATTGATGAATGATTCAGCCTAGAGAGAGTTGGATTGTCTTTAATTGCTTTTTTGGCATCAGTGGTTGAAACCACAGTGGTTGATGGAGTGGTGGTGGTGTAGTGGGCTAAAGCACTCCACCACTGTGTCCTTGAGCAAGGCACTTAACTCCAGGTTGCTCTGGGGGTTTGTCCCTTTAATAAGTGCACTGTAAGTCGCTTTGGATAAAAGCGTCTGCCAAATGCATAAATGTGAATGTAAACCAAACTCAGTGTGTGTGTTGCACACCTGATGTGGGGTGGTAGAATGATGGCGCATCTCTTCTCCCTCTGGATCTATTGTAATGTAAGAAAGATCTTGTTCCTCTGAAACAACTGTGATACTGAACTCTTCAAATGCCTTTGCGAAGTTGGATGCATTGTCATAGTAGCCACAATAGTGTCAGTTGTTAGTAAATATTCTGTATGGATTTCCTATAGAAGTTCTGCAATGCGATTATACTATGTAGACTGGGGAAATGCCTGCAAGCAAGAGCAGCTGATTCACATTCTAATGTGTCTGTTTTTATCCAATGCACAGTAAGTCCCATGTAACTACTTTTTTGTTGTTGACCAGATATCAGCAGTGGTGCATACATATTGTATGTTCTTAAGTTTGTCCTTTAAGTTTGTTGTTTTAGTACAAAAATCCTCATCAGTTCTTCGTCTGAGTGTTCTCCTTGAAATTACATAAGCACCCTGGCAAAGGCCATGTACTTATTCAATTAATTATTTTGTTCAGTGGCAAATGGGTACATGCCTTTAGTAACAAAGAATGTTACAAGAGAGTCAACTTTATTTTGTGTCACTGCCACTGGTACATGCTCAAAAAGATGAGTCTGTCTGTATGTCCTGGGTTTCTTATGTTCTCCACTGGCAAACTCCTTTTTATGTTCCTCAATTTCCTTTAGTTTTTCAGGCTGCTGTCATTTCAGATGGGTTTTATAATTTGATGTCGCTGCAAGAGAGCCACATATAATGAACTTCTTGTTTGTGCACAGCTGATACTCAGCCTCTATCTTTCCATTTGGAATCTGAGTCACTATTTTAAAGTATTTACCATCCAACTTCACACACTTGAGTACCAGTGTATCTTCCACTGTAGATGTGGTAGCCTTGCAAGGTTCTGATGCTTCATCCTCACTCATCCCTTGAGATGACTTGAACTTCAATCTTAAGTATAAAATTATTAATTAAATTACCAGTAGCAATGTAATACCCACAGCATTCAAAAAGCACTAACAACTCACATAAGTAAACACTAAAGAATTATTGATATGTAAGCATTAATTTAGGATTGAGTCAATTCACTTTCAATTTTATTAATTATTCTTCATAAGTCATATTGTAAAACGTTTCATTTGAAAAGACACTCAAAACTGACCTTTCACAGATATAGAAAACTCAATAATAAAAAACGTTATCCTTATCCTCAAGAGGATGGTGCATGCTATTTCGCTGACAACAATGAAAGATTAACTGCTGTAAAAATGCTGAAATGTAGCTTTTAAAAAATGTATTTTGTCCATAGGAACAAAAGTAGCTAAATGAGCTAATGTTAGATAGCATGCTAACGTCACTAGCAAGCTAGCAAGTAAATTCTAAAAGTTCTAGTGGAGCACATCTATTTGCTAATTGCTCTATTCTTCTGTCCTATAATGACATTACATGAGCAGTATCTGATAGTACATTTTACTACACACTTTACCTTTGCACCGAGCACCAAAACAGCATCTTCCTTGGGCAACTGGTCATAAGGAAAACAAACAGTTCACAACGAGCATGCTGGACCCAACAGGATGTGTCACGTGAATTACATATTGTACATCTAGCCAAAAACTGCGATAGGCTATATTTAGTATTCCTATTAAGCCTGGAGATAAAAGTTCTTGTCTTATTTGAGAATAAAATGACATATTTGATTAAGTATTTTAACATTTCTACAAAAAATACAATCTCTCAAAGTATTTTTTACACATTACATCAGATTATTTTCCACCAGCAAAATACAAATGACAAAACACACAAAAGTAATTAAATACACATTTTAAATACATTTAATTGAATTACTGCCCATCTCTGATCTCTAATATTAGTACACTGAAAATACAGCAAAAAAGTGTTCTTTAAGTACCAGGATGATGCAGTTTTCAACCACCAAAATGGAGTGTGGAATGTTGGACACTTCATGCACTCAGTGCACACGGCTTGCCGTACATAGAGGAAGAGGCAGCGTTACCTGTCTGCATTGCTGGTCTGACAAAACTGTTGTAAATATTGAATAATGTAGCAGTTGGCAAAAAGGCAGTGGATACAGCACCTTATGTGAGTTGAATGCTTTATCATCACCACACGCTGTGTGAATATGTACATTGTTTAAGATATAAGTGTTGAACTGAGGTTGGCTTATGTGCTAAAGTTAGCGGCAATGCATCATGTGCACTTGAAATGTCACTTCCGTCAGCTGTTAAACGCCGAATGCTTCTGTGTAGTAAAAATCAATTAAGTGCTCCATTTGGGACGATACCACACTTTGAAAATTCATACAGTACATGGCTGAGTGCATAGTATATTTTGTAAGTGCATAGTGTATAGTGTTTCGTTTCCAAATTCTCCCATTCATTTTAATAGAAGTGGCCCATTGCTGCTATATAATATCTGGCATATTTCAATTACAATGCTCTCCAAATCATGAACCAGCCACTTTTAGGCGAACAGATTTTATTGCATCTTATTCAATCAAATGTATCTGTGCAAATTGCCTAATGGCTGGGTGCGGTCAAAACTACAAACTTAAAAAAAAAATGTTACAGCTGTTACAGAAGTGATGTCAGCTCATTTGCACACCCAAAAGATAAATTGATGATGAAAACCGCATCTTTAAAGAAAATAATAGATCCATCCATCCATCCATTGTCAACCGCTTATCCTGTGTACAGGGTCGCGGGGGGCTGGAGCCTATCCCAGCTAACATTGGGCAAAAGGCGGGGGACACCCTGGACAGGTCGCCAGTCCATCGCAGGGGAAAATAATAAATATTAAAGAAAAATATCTGATCAGATATTTCACAAACTCTATTTCGTGTTCTGTCCTATTTTTGAAGCATTTGCAGGTGAAATGCCTCGAACACATATGCGACCTTTCTGATATCCCTCCTTCTTCAAAATGTAAAAAATCAAGCCATTGGGCCAGCAACCAGGGTATTAGGGGGATTGAGAAAAGGGATTTGGGTGAGCCTCAACCTAAAACGCACCTCCTCACCTCTGTTTTTTTACTTGCTGTCAAAGCTCAACACAGACTGGCGGTTGGAGAGGAGTGGTTAAAGGATGTTCTGACCAAATCGTCAAACTGATGTCATCAGAGAAGGAATGTCATTCCAGAGAAATCTAATTTTCAGATTTTGATTGAAGATTACGAAGACATTTTTTTTTCTGTGGATTAACTTAAACAGATGAATTGTACACCACAAGACTAGTAATGTGCACTAACAAAGTAAATAAGGTAAATTTCGATTCCATGCGGACTTTAAGCCACGTTAAGCATTTTTCATGTTGAAGCATTGTAGAATGTCCCAGATTATGTGAAGTGTCACTGAACTTGCCTATGCATATATCTTAACAGTGTTTAGTTCAACATACAGATGTGTGTCAGCGCTCACAGTCCTGAACATCATCAAATCAGTTTGTTCACCATGTCTAATGATAATCTGCACAAGTATCTGTTTTCTGTGTGCAAATTCATCATATGTGCAGGACAAGGAAGGAAAGGTTAGA